>NW_026018611.1:11257204-11267324 GCF_020466585.1 Dendroctonus ponderosae | reverse complement strand
GCGTCTGTGGATTCATCAAATAATACTTTGCAAATACAAACGGGCTAGCCGCAAACGTCCGTGCCGCATAGCGTGAATAACCCTGTATATTAATGTCTTTGGTTGGGCGTCTACAAACTCTAGGTGGTCGAGACCAAAATTATAATCAGACTTGCGGTTGTTCTAAATTAAACTGGCGTTGAGTTTTTTGGCGAAAAATGCGGAGTTTTAGGGAATTTCAGCGGTCTGGATTAGGACGTCAAATTATTTCGTATAGTAGATGGCAAACCAGGGTTTTATATTTTTTATTTTGTAAGATTTATGCTGATCGCATGTGCAGCTTTGAGTATCTTTTGCAATGTCGATTGTGGCTTTAATATTGCAATTTTTACCAAATTTATCGAGCAGTTTTTGCGGAATTCTTATTGCGATTTGTGCGTCGACAGCGCCGTTTTATTTGCAATTACTAAGGTCGACTATCAAAATATTCCAGACAAGTACGAGAAGCGATTACATACAAATTGCTTAGATCTTAGAAGTAGTTCATGCAGTAACTGATTATACCCCAATTTTACGTTTGACCAAATAACTTCGGAAAGACTATATAAACGCGTCGCGGTTGTGTTGCGCTCGCGTCACGCTCAGCTGCGTTTGTTCTGAACGCACCATAACACCATAAATTCAAATGTAGAAGATTCTAAATCTTAACCCAAGATATTTTTTTAAAGATAACCTGATTTAGAAGTTCTTAACATAGATAAATATTGAAATAATACATGGTTCTAAACTTGAACTGATGTAAATTCTACCCTTACTTGATTATGAAATTACATTGGGGTTCAGCTACTACTGCATAACACTATGAGTGAAGTGGAAATTCTGCAGTTGGAGTCGACGACTTCCAAACCGAAATTTCATCTTTCACATTTGGGAAAAGTTCTGGTGGGGCTCACAGGTAAATATCCTTTTCATTTTGCAACACCAGACTTCCAAATCTGCATATGTAATCTGTCCAAGCTTTACAATAAAACATATTTGTTGCAAGCCTAAACAAGTCCCATAAGGAGTTATGTTACATAAAGGTGAAACAATAGCTCTATACAGAAGCATTCTCAATTGATAGCGTACTATCCTCACAACTTATTTCCATTGGTAGTTCGCAGCCTCGTTGATCTTAAGAATCTGAACCTTAAGACAAAAGACCCAGTTAGAAGTTCTCCCTGCGTTTTCTGCATCCCTTTATACATCTTGGGAAAAATAAATGCTTGATTTTTTTCCTAATAATATCTTAGCGCAGTACGTTCAAAATGTTGTCGAGCTAGACCATCAGAATTCTTTTCTATTGCATGATAATGCTCGGCCGACAGCACAGAGCCTGTGCATTTACTTCGAAATTGCTGATATCTCCAATTTAGTCTAGATATAAATCTTGTTGAGCTTCTACGAAATGAATTAGGACGTAGTGTGCGTACTCCACCAATACTGTAAGAAATGGCCTTTGCATTATCATAATAATTAAGTCTTGGTCAGCATCTCCACTGGAGGTTGTTCTTACCATAGATGTTGAAATTTCCAGCTCAATAGATGACAGACCAAATGATACACAGGCAAGAGATGAATGAATAAATTTCATCTTTGGAGATTCGGCAATTCAAGTTTGTTTCCGGACGGTTAACAAAACTTTAATGTTTTCTTTAGCTGTTCTTCTCAAAACTTGTTCGTTTCGAACCCTATCCATACAGGAAGTCTTCTGCAAACGCCTATATTCCCAAATAAAATTTCTGGCGGTTAAGTTTCTTCATTTTAACGAACTGTTTTAGCTTAATCGATTCGTACGATTGGAATATACCACAATGAAGAATTGTAAATGTAATTTGTACTATTCCACAATGCAATTAGTATGCGATTCAACAAAAGACGCATTTTCGTAAGGATTTTATACATTTGGTGTCAATTAAAACAGCGTTTCAAAAAATCATGAAATTCGCGGATTGATATTGTACCGTGGATGGCCGAGTATCAAACTCTTTCTTCAGCTTCCAATTTTTAGCTTTTATTCACCTCGGTATAACTTTAAATACGGGAACGGGAAAAATGGGGCTCCCATTTACTGAAATATCATGAATTTCGATCCCCCATTCCAAACGTAAGTACCCCAGGCCATTTCCGTTACAATATGTTCTTCATTATTTGTCATGGAAAAGGAAAAATTAACATTTCCTACCCTTCATATCACTAAGAATTGAGCTCCAAATTACAAAGTAATACGTTCAAGTCGGCTAATTAATATAAAAGTTGAAAGATTTTAAACTTTACCAACCAATCAGGAACTTTTTTGGAGCTGTATTCTCTATTTTTTTCTGGATTATTATAATAAAAATTCTGAAAATTTTTTAAAGCAAATTTTGCTTTAAAAAATGTCTGAATAACTCTTCATAAATTAATTATTAAAATAGCTTTTGTTGTTTATTTAGCTACTATTCATTCTCGGTCTAGCCAAAAATCTATTACAATTTTTTTTTCTAATAACTCGATGTCCAGAACAGTTGTAGAACGTTTTTGCATCCGCCAGCCATCCGAAAAGTCAATTTCCTTACAAACATTGCTAGAATGTTTTCTAAATATGTTTCTTCCCCATTAATTAATTACTGTAGTAAAATATCTAGCATATGATATCAAGTGAATGTGGCAGTTTTAAAAGTTTTGTCATAATTAAACTTTTTCGGAATACGTAAAATGCTTCTTGTGGTAAACCACCACTGATAACAATATACACATAAATAAATAACACATAAAACCTGAGCTCTGTTTAATATTCATAAATGTGAAACTAGGATTCTTGCTCAATTTTTTATGTAAATCTGTTGGTCGGTAGTTTCTCAGGCTTTTTTATTGAAGCTAGAAACAACACATTCTTCTCTGTTCGCTCATCATACAAATCTTCTAAAGCTTTAAAAGCAGTGTTTGTTGTTTTTCACTTTTAAACTCCATGGGACACAAAGTTTGTAGAAGGTTTTAATTTGTCATGATTCCGTTTGTTTTATAAAATTAAAATATTCTAAAAGAACGAAAGAAAGAAGAGTATTCTAAAAGAACGATACAATACTGAAGTTAAGATTAAGGAATTATTATGTCTTGGGGAAAGAGAAGTCCATTATTTTTACGTGAACTTAGACTTTATTTTACATGTTTCGCAGTGTCCGATTTAGGGCAAACATGCACCGTTTTATTCTATAATTTTTTACCATTGTAAATCTAGATTCATAATGCCTCTGTCATAGCGTTTGTCTTCTCTTGTAATCGATTGGCACATTAAAAACAAGGTAATCGCTTAGTGCCAGGTCCGGACTATTTGGTGGATGTATCAAAAATTCCCAATCAAGCTGCTGAAGTTTCTGGCGCTTTGCTATAAACGTGTGTGGCTTGGCTTTGTGCTGATGAAACATAACATACTTCCTGTAAGCCAATTTTGACACTTTGTGATCAACCCCTAGCTAGAGCTAGTTTTAAGTTTAGAACGCTCCCGTTGTTGTCTCTGCAGATTTTCTTAGGGGCGAAAATCTTTACGAGATATCAATCAATTATTACAACCATATACGGAAAAAATAATTAATTTTGTTTTTCCGATTCCAATTTTTAATTACTCTTATTGACTGAATGAAAAACTATGTACTGCAGTCGCTAACGATTCTTTCTAACATTTGCAAGACTTTCCCGGCCCCTGATACGGGTCTTTTTTGAAGTTCTGGTTTTTTAGGAGGCGTGGCCATAGGTTTAACTGTAATATGTGCTCCCTTTGTAAGTCCAGCACTAAGAAAATTCTGTTTGCCATACATACCAGCTACAAATGACCAATTAGTAAATATTTTAAGCGCCTTAAGAGGCAAATCAGGCACGTTGCTTGACTTGGGCTCTGGTGATGGGCGAATTGTTATTGGTAAGACACCGGTAATATTGAGTGAACTAACGTTTTCAGTTAATTAGTTTAAATGTTTAATACTTATAGAAAGCTTTTCTAGAAACAGCTAAGCACAACTTTGTCTCGCACGGTGTTGAACTTAATCCCTGGCTTGTTATGTACTCTAAGATTCATGCGTTAAAAAGTGGTTTGAGCAACAAAACCAAATTTTTCCAAAAGGATCTTTGGAAATATAATATTGCCAGTTATGATAATATAGTAATATTTGGGGTAGAACAAATGGTAAGATACTTACTCCGGGTATTGATTAAACTGTTATTAATGCTATGCACTAAATTATAGATGAATGAATTGGAAAAGAAGTTTCTTAGAGAGTGCAAACCTGAATGTAACGTATTAGCATGTAGATTTCCTCTACCAAATATGACCCCCATAAAAACCATAGGACATGGAATAGACACAGTATGGGTATACAAAGTAAAATAACCCTAACATGATCGATTGATTCAATTTCATCATGCAATTTTCATCTGGTATGTTATATAGATTCTAAATCAGGCAAAAATTGCAGAGAATAGCTGCAGTTCCATACCTGATGGTTGTATATTTGATTGTAATTAATCCTAATAATAACTTTTCCGTAACAGACTGCCATTGTTTTACTTCTGTTTACCCATTTCAAAATATTTGATTGGTGACGGAAATAAAAAAGATCTACAAGTAAAAATAGCAAAAGCAAACGAAAATTTGAAATTCGCTCACCCCATAATATTGCCAAACTCTAGTGTAGCAAACGGTGATGTTACTTCGCCTTACTATAGTTGTATTAAAGTGCGTCCGAATATTTATTTCAGTAAGTTTGTTACATTTTTGCTAATTTGCTACAGAGAAAAAGCAGAATAAAAAAATGTTTTCCATTGTTAGCTTTTATGCTGCGTAAAGGGATAATGAATTCATTTGTCAGCAGAAGAAACAAAAAATATATCTAAAGTAAATATAAATGATTTATTTCCTACTCATTGAACATAGTCTGAATCTATAGGTGTTTGGGCTCGTAAATGTATGAATGTAACATAACTCTGAAGTGGACTCTAAACAAATAATGCCTGGAACGAGTGAGATTTAGTAATTACGTGAGTTCCTGAAACATGTTCCTAAGTCGAAAGGGGAGCCTGTTAGTTAGGATTTACTAACTAATAGTTAAATAATAAATATTACAGCCGATTTTTTTCTAATAACTAAGAAATAACAAGATTTTGATAAAATTAAAGATAAACAATGTATATCTTCAGGCCATGAGTATCCTAGCTTAAACAGCACACGTTCATATTATTATACATTATACAATATAAATGTGTACATCTACCAGGTTTTTATATGGTACCTTTCGATTTGAGTTGTGATTTTTTATCATGTCCTTTACTGTTTAGATGTTGCAGAAACGAAGATTCTGAATTAATGGTAGTATTACATATAGCACAGTAGTAGAGTCCAGATGGTGTACGATACGCTGTTAAATTAACTTCATTGTTTGTTTTGTTGTCTATGGCGGTGGATATTGTCGTAGGTCTAATCGCTTAAAAAGGTAAAACATATAAAACTGCTATTTTTGTGATTATATTATCGTGGCAATATTATTTTGATCAAAAATTCTAAGATAACTTTACCTGTTTCTTCTGCAGAATTTTTCGATTCACCAGACGCAACAATGCCAAGGTGTTTCAACTTTTTCGCATGCTTTTGACCTCTAAAAATGCAACAATTATTTGAAAAATAGAAAATATTATTATACTTGACGAACGTACTTGAAATGACTCTCCAAAATGTCTGGGTGGGTGGTGTAAATATTGCACACTTTGCAATGGTAATTGGAAATGGGCGTAACCTCCTTCTTTTGTTGTGGGGCAGCATCAACGGATGACGCTGAAAGGTTTTTCTTGAAATCCGCACCAAAACTGTCTTCGCCTTTTTCGTCCATCGATTTAGATTTCAAGTGTCTATAAAATGGTGATGGATGATTTTATTTAACATTAAAACTAAGGGACTGACTCTAGATATACAGTGCATTTTATACTCAGCTCACTTTTTTGATGATCTGGTGTTAAATTATATATAGATTCAGACGGTAAAAGCTTTATTTCCTAACTGTTTGAATATCTTAAACTTTAACTTACTTAATTCGAACCCATTTTCCGTCTTTATCATAATATCCCGAACCAGCGGGGCTTTTATGACCTAATAGAGCCCTAAAAATAAACAAACTTCGGTATTTTCAAATTCAGATGCTAATAATTAACATAGGTTTGGCGAATATAATATTTAGTTAAATATGGAAATGTCCGATTTTTCCGTAGTTTTAATATGATCGTTTATATTTAGGAACAAAGCTTTTTTCATAAACCGGTAAATTTTCAACTAATTTGTCACTTTATATGCAAATTTTCAATCTGCGCAATAATGTCAAAAATACTAGATTATTTGTTGATACACTCAATAAGTTACTAGACAATACTCCGATTGCTATCAAATTGATCTTGATATTTCCACAACAAATAATACATGTTGACGCTATACCAAGCTTTATTTGAAACTGAAATTTTAAATGTAACAAAATGTGAGCTTAATGAACGGCAAAGTGGCAGATTTCAGCTTTCTTTATGTTTATGCAAGAATCAAATTGAATAGTAAGATTATGGAAATAGATTAGCTTTTTAATACACATTTTCGGTACATATTTAATTATTTTATGTTTTTATAAACAACCGGTCTATCAACGAATAAAAATCAGTAGATATATATTCGCCAGTCCCGCTTAAATAAGGCAAATCAACCATAAAACCACAATAGTTCGTACTTCTGATGATTTCTGCCCATGTAGTGAGATTCAGCATGAATCTGTCCCGTTAGATCTAAATCGCAAACATCGCAATGAAACCAGGAAGGATTTTTTTCAACTAGATCCTGAAAATTGATTTAACATTAGTCAAATAACTAAGCAGCTTGTGAGTTTGCGTTAGTACCTCTAAAGTTCTTAAGAAATTTGATAAACATTTTCATTTTATGAAAATAAAATAATTTTACTAAATGTCGTTTTTCACGAAGCTAAGGCAAGTTATTAGCAATGAGAAAAATCTTAAATTTTCTAAGACTACCTCTGTCTTTTTTTCACGGGGAGCTGTGGCCCTCTTGGGCAAAGGTTCGCCTGTTTTGACCGCCCAATCCGTTAACCATTTTCTTATCTTCTTCTCGTGGCTCTTTGCCTTGTAATGCATTATTGCTGTCTGATTACTGGACAGTTGAACAGAACATAATTTGCAGTAAAGCGGTTGGAATAGCAATTTTAATTCTTTCGGAAGGCTTTCGTCCGCGATATCTGGCACAGTTCTCTCAACTAAAATTTTATAAATCATTCTATTTGTTTAAATAGTGTACAAACGAATATAAAAAAAACTGGACAGTGTATATACTTACAGATATTTGCTCGTTGGGTTTTTGGCAATTCCTTAATGCTTTTCAAAGTATTGCAAATTGATTGTTCTATTGGAACTACATTATCATCCATAAACGGTGTCGCACCGAGATTAGGTCCTAAAATATGATATTTGATGAATTTGCGCTTTAATCTTGGCAGCATTCGGACGCACTAGTGCGAGTGTATCGAATATTTGCTAATAATTGGAGACTTAGGATTTTTTAACATTTCAATAGTTTTTAAGATTCTGGCAAATATTTTATGTGCATATTATGTGCACGTTATGTGATTCCATTTTTATTACAAAGTAAAGGAGCTTTTTTACGTATGTGTATGTATAAATATTCTGTATCTAAGTACAGCTAAATTATCCACTATTAGTACTAAGATATATGTATTTGTAATTACCCAAAAAATCAGCAGGCCTCTTAACACCTCGTCCTGGAGCATACTCCCCAGCTCTGTAGAAACCTGTAACCGATCGAATGTTATACATAACGTTTATAATTTTTCACATTTTATTGGGTTTTTAACATTTTCGATAAGTATACAACAATAAAACTGAAGAGACTATATACATTCTTCTTTCAATTAATTAAAACGGTATAGTGCATGCACACTAAATGAGGGCAGARGAAATCTTCTTAAAAAATGGCTATTCTGCGTTSTTACAGCAAAACATATTTTCCAATTTGKCATCAAATTATAAAAAATAAGTCAGCGGATAGATGTTGATAGCAGATGTAATTAAATACATGTCCATAGTCAAWTCATTGTATAGAAAAATGAGAAACTGAAGTTTTCRAGTCATCCAAGAACAACAAGAATGATTTAAATACATTTTACAATTTTCAAAGTAGCGATTMTCCGATAAAAATCATCYCCATTTAATTGGTGCATTAGATTAATCTTGTATGGATGAAATTTGCCTTGTTTCAATATCCGTAGAATAGTTGTTCTGGTGATGTTACTAACTGCAGCTAATTTGCTCGTGCTCAAATTTGGGTCTGAAGCTATTTGCTCTGATGATGATTCATTTATAACTGAAAAGGACGTTCAGAATCCTAATTCGGAACCGAGAAATTGAAAAACATTGCTGAATAAATTGTTGGTCAATTTGGGTATCGAAATCAAAAGGCTTTTCAAACAAACTCTATACTACTTTCCATTTATTTTTTTAATTTAATTTTCGCCCAAAACCACGCTTCGGTGTTTAAAGGTATGTGAAAGAAGCGAATATACGTTCATAATGTATCCCCCCCAACTATGAAGTTGATAGTACATACTTTCCTGACTGTGTTTCAATTCCAAATCAAAATCAATTCCTGGGCTTCAGTCATTTATTGTCTATTTATCAATTAAAATATGTTTCGGTGTTTTCCACCATCATCAGTTTCTATGTGTAGCGTTGTTGCTACTTTAAGCCTTGACAAATATATGCCAAGGCGACAATAAATGACTGAAGCCCAGGAATTGATTTTGATATGAAGTTGATGTCGGGCCATTTTTCGAATATAATAAAGTACAATTTTCATTTCACTTTTGATTCGTACACCGTATATAAGATGTGTGGTAATTTTCGACAAATTGTTTTTGTAACATTTGTGACCGTAATTTAAAGTTTATAGTTTAGGTGGGTGTCTAAAGGTTACTGTAATCTGGCAAAGAGCAACAACCGGATTGCGTGCATGTTTGCTTGTAACATCGAAGCCTGCAGAATTAATTATATAACCAGGTACTACACTTTTGAAACATCGCGTTAAAGAATGTAACCACAGGTGCTAAGAAAGATGGTCTAAAAAGAAAATTGAAAATAAAATATAGCATGCACACATGCACATTTGATATGTTTTGATTCTAACCCAAACATACATACAATTAATTTACATTTAACGCCAATTTAATTGAATATTCATTAAACATACTAAATCAACATTGCTCCTGTTTAATAATAGTCAAATAACTGCCACTTACATTCACTTTTATAAAATTTCTATAGGCAATATATACCTTGACCTGGGAGATTCCCATATTCTTGAAAATATGGATAATTTTGATAATACGCTGACGAAGCTCTTGGATCATAAGGATAATTATAATAAGAATCCTGTAAGGGAGTATCGCTATGATTGGTCGGAAAATCAGATGCAGTACATACGATGGCACCAGTGGCATTATCATCGGAGAGTTTGCTTCGCTTGGGAATCTTATAGCTTCGGTCCAAGTTTTTTTCTGAAAAAAAGCAGAATTAGATCATAAAAACCGAATATAATATAATAATGTGATTACTAGTTTCAGTATAGTTAAAAATTTGCTACATAAATTATTAGTTATTGAAATATTTATGGTTTAGAGTTTAGAGTATTTTAAACCAGAAAACTTGGTTTGCAGTCTGTGTTTATTGCCTAAATTTAAAGAAAATAATTTGATATACATACACAGGTTAATTACAAATTTCGTAAAACTTTTTTTGAAACTGATAACTCCTTATGGCACGGTGCGAGATGAATGGAATGCGTTTCGGCGTCGATCGTTCTGGCATAGATAAACACAAGTACTGCGTACGCTCTCGCACGCTCAAAGTCGCCCGCGAATCTTAACGTTTCGTTAGGCCGGTCGTCTGAATATCATAGTGTTTTTATTTTTTTGGATGGATCGGTGAGGTTTGGGAAATGCTCTTTTATGCACTCCCAGAGCTGGTGGTCTGTCGCTCTGGTGTGTGTGGGACTCCAGCTAAGCTGTTTACCCAC
>NW_026018611.1:11241427-11256841 GCF_020466585.1 Dendroctonus ponderosae | reverse complement strand
CTCGTTTTCTTTGCTCCTGTTAGTACCAGTTGCCCAAGTAATATCATAGTGTGTAGTCTGTCGGCTGGTGTCCTTTGGATGCGGTTGCGTCTGAACTGCTTTCGTCAGAAACACATATTGTTAACAATATCTTATGGTTTCTATTAATAATATGAAGTTATCACTTCTGTCGAGAGTCCTGTGACGTACACCTTTCTTTTCATTTAGTTGAACATGTAGATTTGATTGCTTAAACAAACTGGATGTCAAAAAACATTTTTCTGATAGCAAAATGTTTATATACTTTATTCTGAACTTAAGACTGCGAAATTATCAAATTCCAGAATATGTGTATTTTTTAAATGATAATTTCTAGATTTTATATTAATTTTTGCCTGTTCGAAAGACATTTTAGCAATGAATATTGACATTTCTTTCAAAGATTTTCTAGCGGGGAGTTAGACATAATTATCAATGCTTATAAATTTTACTGAAAACATTATACAAACGTTATGAGACGTTCGGTAACGCCTACCCCCATTGTATCAGCTTATGTTATACGCACCCTATTTTCCAGTCGCTTGTACAGGGTGTCGCAAATATAGAACAAAGTTAGTTTACAATTAAACGGTATTATTTAATTTAAATGTATATTACGATCACCCTGTAATGTCAACTTATGCAACATTTACATTCGAACGAAGTAATACCGGCAAAGCCTAATCTTACTTTAGTCTATCGTTGGGACACCCTGCTGAGAGTCGTTTGGGGAATTATTGTGTGTTCTATAATCAGCATTATTTAGATTTCAGGTGAGTTGAAAATGTTTACTAATAGTCTCGACTGCTTTTTATTTTATGTTAGCAACTAAATGCATTAGATCTGTTGTTATAACATAGATTAAAACGAGTTTATCAGCGATATTGTGTAGATGAATTATTCTAGCCCATACAAAAAAAATTTGTATTTACGTCATGCTTTTGAAGAAGTGGATGTTGCAAAATTCACAGTGAAGTGAGGTCATTTGACCAGCATTGGAGTAAGAGATCAGCAGCTTAAATTATTTGGTAGGATTTTTTCTGATCTTATTTGGGGATATTTTAAAATAATTGTCAGATTATTAGAACATYTTTTACGTATCTACGAGATTATATTATCAGACCTGAAATTCAATGTTTTGTTTTCGGCACACCATCAACTTATTTTTTTTCTTAAACGAAAGGTTGAATTCTAGATTTGATAGTATAATTTTCTAGATAGTAAAAATAGTTTCAAACACGAATAATGTGATACTTATTTTAAAATATCTCTTCAGATAAGTTCGGAAAAAATATTTGCGCAAATTTTATTATTATTAAAAACACGCCAAAATCTCGAATTTGTAACGATTTTTTTACAAATGCTGAATCACGTAACGTCATTGAATTCACTGTTTAACTTTTGTAGATAATATTCGTTCCTAATTTAATATCTGTTCATTCGAGTTTGATAAATCTGGTATAATTAAATTTTTCCTAAAGACTTGCTACGGTTTAGCAAAAAAATTGTCTTTTTTCATAGCAAATTGTGTTATATTGTATGCCTGGATGTTGCTTTTTCATATGGTCTAGGAACTTTCTTATCTAGGTTCTCTCGTCCGTGTTTCCATATCACGAAAGTCTCATGCATATCGCAAGGGGCATCCTTGAATTTTTCAATATAGAAATTCGCTGTGATAGGGCTGACTGGGCTTCCCTTTGCTACATTTTTTGCTGTTAAACTCTAGATTACATATGTAGTAGTAGAAGTAGCTGCATTTTGCCCAGGATTCGTTATATCTATTTTACTCGATCAACTGCCACTAGTTTGATGGGTGCGCTTAATCTTCGGGAACAGACACCATATTAAAGCTGACTAGCTTATCTCTTATTCCCAGCGTAAGAACCTGAATTGGAGCTTTTGTACACTGTCTTCAGTACTCTAGTGCCTCTTAATTAAGTAAAGTGTAGTAAGTATATATTTTATAACCGAAAATTGGAGGACGTTGAGCAACCATCGGAACCACGTAAATAGCCCGTAGAAAAGCTTACCTGGGTAAAATTCCCCGTCATCCGTTGATATCATTTTAACTGTTGATATTAATACCCACGATATTTACGCTTTTTTGGAAAATCCAATTATATTTTCGCACACAAATAAATATCCAGAAATTGACACATTCGAACTTCAGACCAAACTGTTAGTGAGGTTATGCATTCTTGTTGTTTCAGTTTTTAACGCTGATGTGAATGTGAAACAAAATATTAATTAATTTGTTGAATAAGTTAAGATTAATTATGAAGGAAAATAAAATTAGAGCTAACATGGATAATAATTGATCCCACAACTTGATAATGTCGATGTCGATTTTACCGGCTTGCAATGACAAAAGGTTGTTTCACACAGGAGTAGTTTCTGTCTAATCCTAATATCATTATTTTTATTTATTATTTAAAGTTCCTTCAAATGTATTCAGTGAAATAATTTTTTGGACGTTTATATTGCCTGTTGAATAGTATTAAACCACCAAATGATCTTAACTGGCTTAAAAGGTGTTCCAAAAGTATCAAAACTTCAGGTTATCAGAAGGTTAAGTTCGAAAATTCAAATTTTGAATAATGGTAAGTGAAATGAAAATTTTGACTGGCATGACCATACATAATATATGTTGGCTGCTTCTAGAATCCCTACCAGTGCCTTCTTACTTCACGCTCTCTGAAGAATTGCAGCAAAATCAAACTGCAGCAGAAGATATAATAAATACCATAAAGGTGCTCAATAACTTTTTAAGTGAAGCAGAGGAAACCTGTCTTATGAATGAGTTGGACCCTTACATGAATAAATTGCGATATGAGTTTGACCATTGGGATGATGTAACACATCGATAAACGTGCATCAATTTATTATTGCACCACCTTTATATTGTAGGCAATCCACGGTTATAGGGAAACAGAGAGACTGCAATGGAATGAAGAAAATACTAAAATATTGGACAGAGTTCGGAAAATTGCCTTTCCTCCTGATGTTGCACCGATTAAATTTGTCCATATTTTAGATCTCGATAAGAATGGCTGGATAAAACCCCACATAGATGCAGTCAGAGTAAGTGTCTTGCCTCTATTTATCTGCTAAACAAGTTCCTCAGCGAGTGTCATATTCTTGAAAAAGTTCTAGCAATGTTTATTTGGAGAAAATATTTTTTATACAAACGTTTGGGTGCGCTGTTTGAACCGTGACTAAATCCGTTTATATTAAGTACAAGTTTCTTCTAATGGTACCACAGACATTAAATTAATTTAAGCAACTGACAAATATTCGGATTACGGAATATCCCTCTAGGGGGTGGTTTTGATCGGCCCCCGCGCTATATGTTACAATTTCGCGCGGTTTTGGCCAATCTATGGTGTTCTGCTCAGATGTGTACGCAGCATGTTTAGCTCTTTATAATAGGTTGTCAAATAACATCGAACTTTTTTTAAATATTGCCTAATAGCATAGTTGCAAGTGTTTCTTTAAGAGCTAATATTTAGGAGAAGTATATGTAGATATTTTTCCGAAATTGTCCAAGTGAACTCCATTAACTTCTTAAAATAAATTGCTCCAGTTTTAATTGATTCTGTATGTGATTGAAAGTAGTGAGATTCATGCAAAATACCTCTTCTTCAAGACCACATGTAGCCTGAAGTTAAGACAGTTAGCAGGCTAACATTTTTTGAAATATTCTTAATATTGGAAAGACTTGCTCGGACTGCATTTCAATTTATTAAACGCATGAAATTATTTCTAATCTGGATTTCATTTAGAAACTTTCATGTCTCTTGTGTGATTTTTTGAAGCTTGCGGGTTCGCTGGAATTTGTTTTTCATATTCATGGTTTTATGTAAATTATAATAGTCCATAAAATAAGTCTTATTTCAGGAGTTTGGCTATTTAAGCAAAATGATTACGATCAAGAACTCTACGTCAACCAGTATATTGTTATTATTATGGTTAATTTCAATTAGACAAATACCTACACAAATTCAGAATTATTTTACTAGTGTATTGCTTTTACACATGACAAATATTCCTCGATAAACCCACAGGACAAGAAATATTTTTTGATTATAATGCATTTGGCGTTGAGACGAAAAATGTTTTATGAAATACGCAAACACTGTGAATGAACGAAGACATTGATAGTATCTTCAAAATGAAATATCATAGTCAAAAATTGATCAGGGGGTATTAAATTCATTTAATTGAAACTTGAAGATGTTTTCGTTTTGTTCTCAAATAAATAAGAAATTCGAATCAAAGCGCCCTTTTGTTACTCATTTAATTATTTAACTTATTCCTTCTTTTTCATCTCGGATATTCGCTTCAAATTTCTTGCTTCCGTTATCTTGGAAGAAGTGTATAATGGCATTAACAATAAGAAAACACAGAGTTGGAATTACCGCTTTATAATATATCACCAAATTACACATAATGGAACTATTATTTGCCCTTTGTTATGGCGCCTTTCCTAGCAACAGTTTTTTCCCAGTCTTCTTTGAATCCGGGCTTTGTATACTTCTTCACTTTAGGCTTCTTGGTGTGTGCCTTTTTAGACGGCTCCAGGATGTTTCTCTTTTGGAGACTTTTGAAGCGATCCAAAAGCAAACTACCTTCTTTTTTAACGGCTCTCAAATTTCCGGAAATGTCCTGTCCCATCTGAAAATCTGGTCCAAGATCCTCAAATTTGGTAGCACTTAACATTTTCGGTTTCAACTTGTTTTTCTCGATATTAATTTTCCTCAGTTCACGCAACTTTGCCTGCCTTTTCTCAGCCAGCTGAAGGTCCTTTTGCAGAACTTTGATTTTGTGAATATCACCAATTTTCTTTTTTTCCCGTTTTAGCGCCCTTTTTTGGTTCTCCAGATCAAGCTGCTCGCGCTGTTTCCGCCTTTGTTGAACACTCTTCTTTTTGTTTTGAACTGGCGGGTTTACGCTAATGCCAGACGATATTAGGCCTTCATCGTCATCCGATTCTGCTTTGACTTTAGTGTCTACAATTTCTTCGTTGGAATTAGATAGCATACCTTCGGACATTTCGACAATCCATTCATTTGTCTTTTCCGTACTGGAAATCTTCCTGAACATATCTTTTGTTACCCTAAGCAGATTAAGAATTTTATGTTAATATTTTCAGCTCTGTAAGAAGTAGGTAGACTTCGTTCTTACCTTATTATGTGTTTTTCTTCTTTGATAATTTTGTTTTCGTCTTCGGCTACTGTTCTGAGTAGGTCTTGATGATCCTTAAAGGACGGGTTGTATGACATGCCTGGATGGGGTGGTTCAACTGCAGGTAGAAGGCTTTTCTTCTTTTGCAGATCATTGGCTATTTTCTTAACAGGGATACCTTAAAAATTTCATGTTGGAAATGTACGACACTTGGTTGTTTTTTTCGACTTACCTGTATTCCTTAAGTTATGAACCTTTGTGACAGGGTTTGCCCATGGGTCACTCTGAATTGAATGATTCTGGTTCTTTGACCAGATGTCCTTCAGAAATTCTCCCCTTTTTTCTTTCTTTTCCTTTTTAAGTTCGTAAAGCCTTCTTTCCTCAAGAGCATTTACATACTTGTAGGGAAATACTCCGTTCTGTATGTTGTTTTGTAAAGCGACTTTAACTAGGGCACTTTTCCTCTCCTCTGGCGTTTTCACACGGTTTCTCTTTTTGATTGGGTCAGGCACTTGGGTATGAGGCTGTAATGCCGAAAACCCTTTAAGCGGCCGAGAGGCGTTTATTTTACGTTGCTGGCGTGATAAAGTTTGGGAGGTTTGGGCCTGCTTAGATGTTGTATCAAGAACAAATATTTCATCACTAGGTACAGTTTCCAGAGGGGCTCCCAATCTTTCCTCGTCCCATTTATCTTGTAAAAATTCCTGTATGTCCGCTACATTGCTGTGTTTTCGCCATGCGAATTTTGTCTTTTTTGAAACTCTTTTCCGTTTTCCACTAGAAATTGCCATTGCTGCAAAACTCACGATTATTTTCGCTACTGCACGCGGTAAACGAAGGATAACCTAACATTTGCGTTTACTTCCATTCTTGTTTGACGTTATAAGCGAACAGGGGCGTATCTGCCCAATATGCGTAATAATAAAAAATATGTTTTATTTAATAACAAAAAGTTTAGTTTTTTGTTCTTGTCTTATGGAAAAAACAGTGAATTTCAATGAGTGAAAAGTTGTGAAAACCCTCATTTTCGCTAAAAAAACGGGACAGGCCAAGGCCCGGATCACTTAAAACTACCATAATTTTTTGATATCGATAACTTTTTTTTTTTTGGTTTTTGCATCGATTACGGCTGGTGATAAGTAAGCTTTAGCAAGGAAAAATCTAGGATATCCATAAATTTAACGAAAAAAGTTTACACGATTTTGAAATTTGGTTTTATAGCAAGGTGCGACGGTGCATTGACGAAAATGCGATTGCCAAGAAATATATTAATTGTCGTTCTTTTTCTATTGTCCACCGAGCGAGACCGAGGTTTGATGTTTGTTGTTATTGCTTTGGATAATGTTGACAGTTGCTGTGCATTTTACCAAGTCATCTCAATTGACCGAAACATTTTCTATTTATGTGTGTTTTCTGGCACTAAAAATTCCTAAACAACATTACGAGTATGAGCGAACAACGCTTCCTTTTTTCCGAACAACATTTCCACCACCATCGTTTAATTAGATCAAATGGATGAAATACAAAAATCCTTTCCACGTAATCTAAATCAAAGGATACAAATCCGATTAGCATAAAAGGTTCTGAATGTTTTCTGTCCGATTCTTTACAGGACTCAAGTTTTTTTTTCAACTGAAATTCAAATGTTAAGAGTTGATTAATTAATACAATCATAAATATAAGAATTGGTTTTGTGTTTCCACTATTATGGTTAGAAAAGACATAGAATATGCTGAAAACAGGTGAATTTTTATAGCTTTTAGGCCGTCGATGCAAGAATTATTGCCTGGCGTTTCGTAAGTACTAGTGTCTCACATCTTTACAGTTGCTTTCGCTCGAATCCTTACACTTGACTGATGCCACTTCTCGGAAATAATACGTATTTATGAAGGAAGAGCTTGTGATTTGTGATGACGAAACACCGACTACGCTCGAGAAATTGCATGATGAAATGAATATACGAGTCACTCATGCAGGCGTGCCAAACGTCAGACAAAAACTCTTTATCAATGCTTCCGACTCTCATCGACAAACCAGTTTCAATTAATGACCGCGTAATCACATGTCTTTCAACAAAATTCTATATTAATGCATTATAAATGAATTCCATTACCCTTAGTTCACGATCTACAACATGATTTAAGAGACACTCCAAGTAATTTATTTCTTCGCAAAAAATAGAAATATTTAACATTAAATTTACGGAGATTTCACTGTAGATGTTCTATACACAATGAACTTAGATTTCCTTCTTTCGTTTTCTTTTTTCCGAAAAAAAATCCATTACACATGTTTACGGAACCGGACCCAGCTTTTAAGGAACGGTTCTGTATTCAAATATCAAATTCGGTAGGTAGTTACCTGAAAGCCCAAGCTAATTCTCCATATGATCTTAAGCTTCTAGAGAGATCTCCCATTTGGTAGCATATGGGTGCATGCAGCCTACGTAAATCATCCTGTATAGTTGATATTTTTATTAAATTGAGGATTTATTTATTTGCAGTTTTGTGGGAATACAATAGCTGGATTAAGTCTTCTAACTGATAGTGTAATGAGGCTAGTTCATGATAAAAATAAAAATCTATACGCTGACTTATTCCTCAAGCGAAGGTCACTGTACATCATGAAAGGTGTTGCTCGATTTGATTATACCCATGAAATATTGAGCAACGACAACAGTATTTTTAAAGGTGAAAAAGTACTCAAGGACCGAAGGATTAGTGTGATATGTAGAAACGAACCAGATCCTAAATATAAAGATATCTAGTATAGCTCGTGGACTGTATTATTTATTGTTGAAACAAACCAGTTTTAAGTTACTCAATTTATCGCCTGACCTCTGCTCGTAGTTTTTTAAAATTTTCATTATTGTATTTTATGTATTATTTTATGTTTTTTCTCTTCATATTTTCTTTGTTTAACTTCAAGCTTTAATACTTTTTTCAAACTTGCCGATTTATTTTTCTACAAATCTGTTGTTAATTGTCAAACTACACATATATACCACCATAATACAAAAGTAAAAAACACGAAAATTATCCAAAATTAAAATGTAGTGGGTATATAATTTCAATTGAGTAAAACTAGAAAATAAATGGTCTAGAGTGCGGCCCTGTTCTTTATTTTCATGTGTAGTACTCACGTCTGTGGTACAGAGGGCGACACAGATGGCTGAAAGTTGGTTTCACACTATGCGAATGTCATGCAGATCATCTGTTTACAGTCAATATTGAATATAGAAGATCCTGTATTTGTGTTTTGATTATTTTGTGCGAAGTTTAAATAAGGTAGAAGCACTGAATACTGAATTTCTAGCGTTTGTAATTGATCAATAATGGGAGATCGTGAGGCTCCAAACAGTGATCAGGATGATCAAAATGGTTTGGCCGAAGTGGAAAATGGTCATATCACAGACTCCAATTCTCCTGCAGGAGAGAGCAGTTCTGGTAATAAGATTAATAATACGGCTAATACGCTCATGGAGTTTATGTCTGTCGAAGTCTCGCGTTGTTTTTAATTTTCCATTAAAGTATACTTAAAGTAAAGTATTATAATAATAAAACCCCAAAACGTTGTCAGCTTACTAAAGCAAAAAAAAACAATTAATTTGATATAACCACCCAAACACTGTTGGAACTACGATGGTGTGTCAATTATAAACAGGGCTAGTTGTTTTTCATTGGTGCTTTATTTTGCGGTATTGCACATACTATTTTTCTACATAATCTCCTAGAAAAACAGTATTCCAAGCGGACTGCAAACTTTTTCGTTGCGCAGAAATGTTCGGATGTTTATGCAGCCACTGCACAAAAATTCTGTCCTTTAAGCGCTTCTTTCAAGGGTCCAAACATATGAATGTCACGAGGGGACAAATCTGGACGGCAGAAAGATGTTTCAACGTTTCCCAGCTCAATTTGTCTAATTTCTCCTTTGTGGGGCTTGCGGCATCAGGCCTGGTTTTGTTCTGAGGAAGAATTACATTTTTGATTGGTTGCGTGTTTCGTAGTGTGCTTCGATCTTGGAGAAAAAAACGATGTGAAAAGTACTCTGCCGATAAAAAAATCAGTTGCTATTAAATGTCCGCCAGACAAGCGAGTCTTAGGCGTCACTGGCTCTCGTTAACCGCTTTTTCTTCACTCCATATTCACCTGGTTTCACTTTGAAGTGTAATGATTTACCCAAGTTTCATCACGGGTTCTAATTAAATTAGATGAAATCGATCGAAGGGGCGCTGGAAAACCTCATCGCTTTTGGAATCGCTATTCATTGAACGCCGTTTTTGGTTCTGATTCTTGGGTGTTATGCCAGAAATGTATAATGATGAGGTAAAATCCGATGGTATGATCAGACATAAAAATGTCCGATTGTTTCATCCCCTTCTTGAGCGACTTAATAATTACCTTCGCTCCGCATGCATTGCTTTGCGTCTTTCTCATGGCCTTTTTAATACTAGAGAATCTGGCGGAATTTAAGTCGCAGGTATTCTTTCATTAACCGGTCAGGTTACACTAAAATCAACTTCGTCCAGGTCTACGACCCATATGAAATAAAAAAAAACAATCCCGTTTTTAGCTGAGACACACTCATACCTAAAAGTCCATCTGATCATTCGTCCTTAAAATAGAAACTCGTTTTTACACAGCAGATGCGCTCCCTAGCGTAGAAAACGTAATTGGGAATAAGATTGCCACTGAAATAATTCCAAAAAAGGGTACAAAAACTGAATGTTTTATCTTCAAGAAACCGTCCAGAAAAGAATAGTGGAATCAATATACATATAGATTTGTACAGTTCTCAGTTTTTATTTATAAAAGTGAAACTATCTGCTTTCTATGTTAATAGAATGCTTGAAAATTAATTGATTGCAGTAAAGTAAGAGCGTGATGGCAATACGTTACAAAATCAAGTATTAAGCGACATCATAATTTGTTGAAATTGTATGAAAATATTTTTTAAGTGAGATAATCTATGAATTTTTATGGGTCTCGTCCACAGGGTCTTCAACGAACGTGACTAAATTTACTGGCATGTTTAGACATAAATATTGCGTTTCATGCAAATTTGTCTTCGCCGAAAATTAACAGATTTCGAGAAAAATTGTGTCTAAGTGTAAATAAAATGTTTTTTTTATTATTAATAGATTATTTAGCAGTTTTGCTATTACCAAACAATTTTTGTTGCGCTAGCTGCATTAGTCTGACGCCATTTAAAACATTAGACATCTTTTGTATTACAAAATATAGCTTTTTTGTACACAATGCCTCATTCTCCGATATTTTCTAAACAAAATATGTGTTCGTGTTCCAAGTCCATATCTCTCACCGTTTTCGAGATATTTCTTATTGAAATTTCTAGTGATTGTTTGAACAAAATAACTCAAATTGGATCTCTAAATAAAAGAAATATTCTACTCAAAGTTTCAATTAAACAAAATTTAACAAACATTAAACATTGTTTTTTACGTACGTTAAGAATTAGTTCAAACTACTTTTTAAACTCAGTAAAGTCTTTGAGAATGATTATTTCATAATCATTCTCAAATACATTTATTAACCCGATAAATAAATGTTTGTCGTATAAAAAAATGTTAATTGTTGGTTCGGAAGTCTTCTGCAGCATTTAAAATTTTCTTATGCATAGACACAAACCATATCGCGCCTTTTTTCATTCGAAATTACGTTATGTCGGAACAGTTTAATACAGAAAGTTCTATTTAATTTTAATAAACGGAACATTTTGTAGTTTTTAACAACATTTAATTAACATAATTTGCCACAAAGCTGCATTTAATGTTTTAGTGGCTACAATGGCGAATGTGTCATTAATATTAACTGGATACTGTTAAGTTGCTCTTGTATGGTTAAGAACAGCTTCCAGAGTCTGAAGGTGTTGAATGTTCACAAATCTGTACTATGAACTTGAATTAATGTTGGAATTGTAGCTAAAAATCGAAGATTAAACATTCAAGTGAAAACTGAAACTACAATTTCTATTTGCGATTGCGTCCAATTAATTATCCGAAGACTTTATAAGAAGTGTTGTTGGTTAAATCCAATTTAAAAAAATTGTGCTATAAATCACTGTGATTATAGCAATTTAAACAAGTAAACAATAAGTTGTAGGTTCAACTTATTGAATTTACATTTGTAGATTGTACCGATTGTATATTTATAGTATAAATATTTGAAATGTGCCCATTTTCAAGTTAGTGGTTTATTGCATTTCAAAAACGCGATTCCTTATGTTTTGTTTTATAGGGGATGACGATTTAGGGTTAGTGAATATTTCAACTGGAGAATATGATATGGATTTGCCTACAACTCATGGGGTAAGAATACATTCACATTTTCATGAATATTGAATTTACAAAGTGATTCAAAATTGGCGTAATTTCTTTAGCAAAAAATTTATTTTTTACATTTTATTGCACCTCCACATGACTTTCTCATTAAAAATACGTAAATATCAATTGCTTTATGTGTTAAACAGTAAAGATAGCAGACAGCAAAATTAAAGGCAAAATTGAAAAACGAGATGGACCTAAAAGTTCACCCTTTAATCAGTTAAGAAGAGTTAAATATTTCGAAATAAAGAATGTTCAATTCATACCCTCATTAAATGAGTTTTACTATATAATTGCTCAACGTCATTACACAACATCAGTTTTCATTGCTTATAATAATTCCTGAATTTTGCTGGTCCCATCTTGATCTCAAATGAAAGTTTTTTGCTGGAAGAAGGTGATAGAATGATCGAGATCTAGCCCGTGTTCAACTATTAGTTGAAGTTGCACAAAAAGTTGGAGGTCAATGAAATTCTACGCAAATGTACATGTTTTTTCATGGTTATTGTTAGTGCTTGCTTGTATCAAAGTCAAAATTGCTGAAACTATGCTTCCTGTAGTATGACTTGAACAATCAGCTGTCCAATTGAGGCCACTTTCATTTTCTTCAACAGCTTTAAGTTTGTCAAAATAATCAATTATTAAACAAATCCCTCTCGCGCGTCTGTTATGTAGAAATGTGATCGACTTGGTTGCCGTCCAAATTTTCCATAAAAAAATGTGTAGAATCGTTATTTCTCCAAATATACATTTTGTCTGCGGTTTAGTAAGTATTGCAATGCTGTATTTGTAATATTTAGCTAAATGAATGTTTTGAATCATTAACTACTGAAAAAAAAAAGATTAATCTGAAAGTTGAACGTGCAAGAGCTAATATCTTGTAAAATAAACTGAAATGTTTTAAAACATTATTTCCGCACGTTTCAAGTGCGCTCCAGTAACTCTTTGAAAGGAATAATGCCTATTTTGAATCACCAAATATGCAGTGTGTCCCAGGATAGACGTAACAAGAGGTAAACTTGACAATTTTTTTTCTCAATTTTTGAATCTAGATTGAATCCTGCTTGTTGTAAAACCAAGGAATACAAAAATTTGTTAATTCGGGGTTATCTATTCTGGACCTTATTAGTTGAGTAAAATGTTGAAAATAATTGCTAGTCAGGTGTCTACATAAACCATCTGATAACAATATGTATATTATTTGATGATAAGTATTTATTCGCTATAACCACCACCCAAAGCGGCACCGCAAATCTTTCAAACAAGGCCATTGATCTTTGTGATTAAAAAAAAACTGTTATATTCTTCTTCAAACTTGAAACGTAACAACAAAATTCTAAACATCTTGCCTTCAACTTAAAAAAAAAATCCGTATCTTGAAAAATGAAGGGCCTTGGCTGGTAACGATTTATACTAATTTATTTATAAACCTCTTCTATAACCCGAAATTAAATGTTTTTGTGTATACTTAGTTTTACAACAAGCAGGACTTATTTCCCAAATGGCGTTCAAAAATTCAAGATTTTTTTGGCAATTTTACCTCGTGTAATATCACTCTTCTAACTAAATTTTAATGTAAAATATATTTTTTGTATTACAGTGACTTGCCGTTTCGTAATGGTTTTTTTTATTTTGATATTGATAGAAATAGCATCAGTTCATAGTTCAAAACAGATTCACATAATTTTCTATTCAATTTTTAGTATCTTGGGAAACTAAACCCTCTAAGTGGATACACTTTATTTGAGGATGGCGAGGTATTACATAACATTTTCGCACTATTTACTGACACTTTAGTCTTTCCCGGATTCACTCTTCCCTTAGTAATGAACGATTATTTCGAAAATAGAGTTTTCAAGAATTTTATCGATGAGCATAATAACGTGTTTGTGTTGCTATGTGCCAAGTAAGTTAACTTCTACTACTTTCATATTGATTTGCATCGTGTAAACTTAATATCTACTTCTTTCCAGATCCCCTGATAAAGGTTTAATAGAGTATGGAGTTACGATGGAAATTTTCGAAACCAGCCTAAGAAATAATATGTTACATATTAAGGCGAAGGGGCGACAACGATGCGAGAGAATATCATCCTCTAATGTGGAAAATGTAGCTGGTAAGGCTGTAATAATATTTTTAAACGATCGGCTTTAACTATATTGATTGCATTTATAGGAAGAATTAGACTCGTAACAGTTAAAATTCTGGGTGACCCGCCAATTAAGCCTCCCTTAGAAAACACACAACTTTTAGCACTAAAAAGTAAAAGGAAATGGAATTTGAACTCTTTTGATGAATTGAAAAGTTGTGTAAAATTCAGAAGGTAATCTGTTTTGATGCAATTATGTAATTTGATACATTTTGTATTCGTTGTCTGGAGTACTTTTCACATTCACTTTTCATCGAGACTAAATCCAGGTCTTTTACTTTAATTTAGGTACCATGCTGCACAGTTTCGTTTTGCCAACTGGGTGTACGATTTAAACGAAGTGACTTATTATACCCAAATCATTCTGCAGGCCCTGACTAATTATGGAAAAGGTAAGTGAATATGTTGGATAATAAATACATAAATACGAATTACTTTGGGGTGGTTTTATAATCTCAGCTCTGTGGATTAAGGGATAAAAATAGTTCAATTCACACAAGTTTAAGATGCGTGTTTTCAACATAATACAAGTTTCAGATTACAAACACGATGACTATTTAGTCTTGCTTTGATATGCTGAAGTTAAATAAGTTAGAATACGCATTTTTGTCACTAGTAGTTACCAGTGCCGAGTTTACACGAATTCAGATCCAAACGGTTTTTTTTTATTATCTTTTAGTATTTCGAACCGAATTAGGAACAATTTTTTCGATTAACATTTTATTAGTAGTTAGCGAGTTTAAGGCATTAATAAACACAGAATCTTCTATCGAGAACCTTCAACTCTGAAAAGAAAAACCAACATCGTTGAGCAAGTGAAGGAGAAACATGATGAATATTGGATGCTATAAAGAGCTACAGAATCAGTGTTACGTATTTTATAATAACGCACTTTATTTAAATAATTGAATAGGTATATAAAGTAATTTAAATATATGAAATCTGAAATATAGAACCACATGGATGAAAAAAATGATCGTACTAAGCAAGTATTGATGTAGAAGTATGGTAGACTTTTCAATAACAGATATTTTCAGAAATTTCCACCCGGTTCATGGATCGACGTCGCGTTGGCGTGTGGGGTGCCCTTAATTTTTCTCTTTATCATGGAGATCAATCAGAAACTAATTGCAGGCTTATTTTTTTCAACTTTAAATATTTCTATTGTTGAATACTTAAACGGACGAATTGCTAAGCGTCAATTAATAAGCGTCTTTACGGTGAACAAAAATTTGCCACTTTGAAGCATCCACTGATGAGTAATTCGATGTGTTCTTTACCAACACTAAAAATACAAAAGCACAAAAGTACCTAAACCAAATATTCAAATTCAGAAATTCTCACAAAACTTCCAAAGTTTCTTGCGAAGTGGAGTACAGTTTGATTCAATAAGAAAAAATTGACTGGAATCAAATTTGGAGACCTTGCAGGCGACTCAATTGGCCTCTTCTACCAATTCAATGATCTAAACAGAACTTCTAAATAAATTAATTTTTCAATTTTGTAGCAACGAATTCAATATCCATTTATTAAAACTAGTTTTTTTCAAAGGTTAATTTATTGAATAAGTCTATAATAAATAGCTGTATCGATATGGATTTGCATTATGAATAAGTATGCACTATGAATAATAGTATTAAATAAGACTCATTGGCAGAGTTATTACTATTTTATTTCAAGAAAAGTAATAAATACAAACATTCAGATAAAATAATAATTA
>NW_026018611.1:11221122-11241377 GCF_020466585.1 Dendroctonus ponderosae | reverse complement strand
CTGAAATTGCAGGACACTTTCGCCCATTGCTTTAAGGAATTCTGTTGTGATATTATCTGCTCCTGGAGATTTTAGGGGTTTGAGTATTAATGGCATCCCGTATTTCCTCCTTTAGTATGGTTGGTTCTTCCTCAGTCATAGATTAAATAGATTTAATCAATTATTAAAATTTTAATCGTAGATGGTGAAATTGGGCCTTAAACTTTAAAATCTAAATTACTAAAGTTGCAGATAAGTTCTATATTGTTGAGGCGGATTCATTTTTTTACAAACTGCTTGTTGGGTATTACGCCTCAAAAATGTGCCTCAAAAAAAAATTCTGTCTTTAAAAAAGACAGAATTTCCTCACGTCTTTTATTACACATTGATAAATAGTGCTCTTATTTCGCATATTTTTGAAAAAAAATTAATTCCTGCATTTGTTTATAAAACAACTGCATGTTCTTTACCTGTATTGTTAATCTGCAAAACACACCAGTGAAAGGCATCTAGCAAATAAAACACTCAGCAACAAGTGGGGGATCGTGTGTCTATACTGATAGTCACTACAAAATACAATTACATWGATATGCAGAGATGGTTTCAGTTTTTATYGATTTTAATTTAAGCTCCTKCATTACAGTGAACATTTCAAGTAGTGGATATATTCTCGCAACGTTCTGTATGAAGACATTCGCATTGTTTAAACTAAATAAGAACACATWCTTCTACGCCGATTTATTGAAGTCGATGTGATAGTTTTRTGTGAGATTKTGTATTAACAATTTCTAAAATTATAATGCCCTTAATTGAACTCAAAACGTTGGATTCTGATTGAAGAAGCTGTGTTTGATTTTTGTTAAAAACTCKCGATCTATTAGTGAACAATCGACGCTATTTTCAATATTTTCATATGTATGTTTTTTTAACTTGGGAGTCCCTAAACATACCTTCTCTTAAATGTTTGAGGCATTTAAAATAATTAATACTAATGAGTTACATTTTATATTTAGAAAAGTATTAAAATTTCTAGACTTGATTCCGAATGATCCCGAGCGACTGTCGTACTGGTTTGTTCAGAACTATTTGCTAAAACCTTTGGAAAGGATTCGAATATTGAGTGCTAAAAGTACATTGGAGAGATTAAAATTAGAAGTCAATTATTTAAGATTGGTAAGATTTTTAGCTGACGGTTTTGAATATATTGCCTAGGTTTGCGTGCTGATAAAATTTACCTATTTCAAGTTAAATTTTCTATTATAGGATAGACTCATATGTTGTTATAATTGCCGATATGAAATCACGTATCCTTCCAAAATATTTGCCATGTCGAAAGACGGCCTCCAAAGCAATTATGTGAATCCTGGTAAGTTTCTGATTTTCAGTTATTTTTAGTGTCTGAATTAACTATTGTATATTTCAGGTGGATTTGTATATGAAATTATCACAGTATCGTGTGCGAACAACATTCGACTTGCCGGCGATGCATCACGACAATTTTCTTGGTTTCCGGGGTAAGCGTCTTAGTTTACAATTGTCTATTAATTAATAATTATCCTCGAAATTGGTGAACAAAAATGAACTCATAGGCGTGAGCAAGACTTATATTTGACTTTTAGCTACGCTTGGACAGTAATTGAATGTATAAACTGTAACAACCACATAGGGTGGCAATTTACCAGCAACAATTTGACGCCCAAGAAATTCTTCGGTCTGGCACATACTGGAATCAGAATTGTATCGGCTGCTCCTGCTCTAGATAAGCAGGATCCAACTGGTCATACGACATATGCCTATGATTATTACGGATTGTCAGATTCGTTTAATTGATAAACGTCGCATTTTTCGGCCTGTGATATTGGCTACTTTGGAATAAAATCCTGTAAGTAAGTATAGATACTAATTTCGTGATTACTTTTCCCACATGCCGGATGTCTCACGGAAATTGCTAATGTAAAACTAGTATTGAGTTTAAAACACATTGACATTTTCAATTATCTTTAGTCTTCAACATACAGCCAAATCTTGGTAATATTATTCTGTTATTGATTGGCATTAATCAGTTATGTTGCATACAATGTAGGTTTGGTTGTTGCAATGTCTTCAACACAACACAACAACGAGTTTCAACAAAAACCATTATTTTCGATACTACAAGAACTTATTACGTTTATCAAGTAGCTTGCTTAAACTTGTACATACTTACATATAAAGAAATACAATTTGACAAAAAAAATGCGTTGTGGTTTTTTTTAACAAAAGAAACATGAAAGCTTTTTTTTATTTGATTTGTTCTTAATCAGCCGCAGTGTTTATTGCTTGTGTTAGTCTTTTACAGGCATTTAGTTTATAGTCCGGGAGGCAGAGGGGTCTATTTTGAGTAGTTTTTATGTCGCTGGATTTTTATCTATACGGAAGATCAGCTTGCGCACCTTGCGCGAGGGTGGGTCCTATGGGATCACATGGAACATGTAATGAAGAGAGTTGTTTTGAATCATTTAGACAATCTTATTTTTTAAGCATTAAATACGCCAGATATTTAAAGAAAATAGTCAGCGGGTGAACTTGTACTATAAATACAATTTTTGACGTTTTCATATTGCCATACAGCGTAGATCAAATCTTCGGAAAAAGATTTTGCGGTATTCAAACTGCAACAATTTTACTATCTTTTGTCGGATATCTTGAAGAAGTCAGTACGAATGCATTGGCTCAAAATTATTACCGCTAGGTTCAAAAAATCATCCTCCAGAATATCGAGATCAGTTCTAACTAGCACATTCATTGTGGCAATGTTAATATTTTTAGGAAATGTCTTTAATAATCTACTTTTAAATTTATACGRCTCTGTRTGTGTTGATTTGGTGGGATCACGATTAGCGAAGRCTTCAGCAAAGAGTGAATGTAGAAACATTTAAGAAAAGGTACTCATTAATTTTTGTGTTTTCGGAAACGAAACTGCACMCTTCTACAAAGGCTAATTTATAACATTTGCCATTCGGTCTTCTCCATATTAAATGTTTTTTGTGCCTGCTACGTATTCTACAGGTATAAAATACCTTTGCAGTTGATAATGTATACCTTCAGTAGATTATTTAATKGCCRTTTGAAATTTATAAACGTWATAGTATTCATCAATAKAAATGTGAAAGTATTCGTCAGTTAAAGTCGTCAGTCGGACCTTTGAAAATTCCGCGCGTCCTAGACATACATAAGCGCAATAATTTTTTTTTACATCATTACACTCATTTATCATCACTCATTACAATCATTTATGTTTATTACAAGTTTACAAGCTTACTTACTTTACTTACTGGCGTGTAGTCTCCCCTCTACGGCCCAGCTGGCTAGTTTTGTATATTATTAGACGTCTTTAATTCATGGAAAAAATCTGGTTGTCTAAAATTATTTTGTAAAAAACTTTTATCAGCGTTTTCCTCAGCATCACACACTCGCTTCCACCGCACCGGTGACAGCACTTTGCATCATTCGCTATGACTAGGTCAAAAAGACCCCTGCCTCCTGGACTATTAGAAATATGGAAGATTTTTAGCTCGTCGACTATGGGAAGTTTTTATTTTTCTTGCAAAATCTTATTGATTTCATGAAATGCTCTAAATGATTATCTGTTTATATCTAAAGGATAAAGATTCGTGTCTGTTAAAGGTGCGTTTTCGGTGGTGCAACTGCGACTAGCGAGACGCGGATGATCGCAAATTATTCCTTTAATCTACTTTGCACGTAAACGGTTTCGGTCGTTCGTTCCGACTAGTCGCAGCTAATGCGATTCAACTGGTAGACCASTCAAATCGCAGTCGTAATTACCATTTTGGMAAAATGRCTCGTTTTTTTAGAGAATGAAGATGGCATTTTAATTGAGRTTAAATCCAAAATACCCATCGATTTACGATTAAGAATTCTYTGAACTTATTCTCATCTTCTTTTAAACGGCCATTTATAGGAAGWATTAAATATCTTTYGGACGACTTTGGAATATAGCATGCGGATGATTTCTTTTCTAAAGTTGTTTTWAAAAAAATTGTTCTTCCTCTTCTAACAAAATAAAACGTTCGGCGTCGTCCATATTTTAAACAATTTTCCTGATAAACTAATCTGTTGCTGCTATAGACGCATCACCCAAACCATACATACCCACGATTGCGATTGCGGCCGATGGCACCACCGAAACCGTACCTAACGACTATTTATTTTATGATGCATTTTATATCGTAGTTTGTCAATAAACACATTTATAAGTGTATTCTTCAAAGGTTATCAAGATCTCCCCATTCTAGGCAATAAATCACTATCAATCGCCCCCTAAAAACACATGGTTTTATTCAATTATTTAATGCCAAAATCATATAATATACATTTTATACAGAAATATACACTATTTAACTTAAAAGTATTTTAAACTAAAATAAATAAATCTCGTTCTCAATGTATCATAATTATAATATTCCGTCTAACTTTAGTTTGACCCTTCAAATATTTACATTTACTATGTGCAAAATAACGTTTCTTGACAATCTATACATATTACGGATTTACAGATAAATAATTTAACAATATAAATAGAATATTCTTATTAGTATGGATATTTCTTGCTCGCAGGGCAAAATTATGTCAGCTTAAAAATGTATTTATTTGACGGCTAAACCTTTGGAAGTGACACACATGTATCAAATATAGTGAGAGTTTGCAAGTACTGCAATTAACTTTATTAAAGAATTACAGATATAAATTTAGTTTTCTTCAAACAGAACGATGACTTTAGAATATCAGGCTCATATCCACCATCAGCCTTAAAACCTTAAAAACTGTCGCGAGATATGATTTAATTTGTTCAAGCAAATTTTGTCAACTCATATTTTGCATCTAAAGTCAGCGAATAACACGAATAAATTAAATTGAAATTAGTTCTGGCAGTCAAGCGATAATAATACGTGGATTTTAAGTAAAATTGGAAGCCTAATTTGCATTTATCAACTTGACTGACTGCCCTAGATATAGCAGTCAAATGGTTACTATTGAAATTTGAATGAATAGTTAATTTTCTATGGTTACCTGCGTTTACAAATATCCATTCTCTTATAAGGATGAATTTTGCAGTCTTAATTCGTTAAAAATTTATCAAAAACTTGTTAAACAGTTAATAAAACAAAAAAATAATGGAAATATAAAATTTACACAAAAAAATAATTAGCATTTTAATTTAAACGTGACCTGTAGAAAGAAAATGCTAATAATTTTTCCTGAATAATTACTGAACTACTTTAACAGTAAAACTGATTTGGAAGATTGTAGGATGATTTAACAAAGCAAAGGTTGACTAGTTCGCTCTGATATTTCTACTTTTATTTTCAAACTTTGTCTATAAAAATAGATTTATATATTATTCTAGCTGTTAAACATTTAAGACGTGCTTCCTAACTGTAATTAGGATCAGTGAGTTGCATTAACAGAGTTTATTCCCAACTGAAACAACAACACTATTTATAACATTTAAGGGATTGGTTTCATGTCAAAAAATCAAAACTGAATCCAATATGTGTATTTAAACTATTGGGAAAATGAATTGTAACTTGATAATGGCCAGATGTGTTTATGGTACAATCCTTCCCAATGGTTGTTATAAATATTTCTGATTACAAAGTAGTGATCTACAGACAATCGTACTCCGAAATAATGAATTCCGCTTAAAATTTTTAGTGTAAAAAGGACACATGCTGTACTCATTATATTTTGGCACCAAGTTACGTACGGAACCTTTCATAAATAATATTATGATTTCTTATACATTTATGCCCTACGAGATACTCCCGTTGCATTAACAATTTCAAACTAATAATCGAGAAACACAAATTATTGCTATTCTTCTCGCTACCGCTACTTATGTAACAATTGTCAGTTTTCAATGCAGTCTTCAAATTTTGCGGTTCGGAGTTTATTCTTGTTGCGATTGGAATAAAGACTAACCAGGTGAGTGACCTCTGTTACCTCTACCTCGATCCCTATCACATTTATCTCTGCCTCCACCTCGCTTGTTAAAATTTCTGTTAATACCTCTCCCCCCACGAAACCCATCTCTAGTGCCTCTCCTTCTGTTATCCCTGTTGTTATATCCCCTGCCTGGTCTAAAGTTGCCCCCTTGTGGTCCCATATTGCTTTGATCATCATATCCCCCATAGAAGTCATCATTATAGCCGCCAAATGGAGGTTGATCCATCCCACCGAATTGACCAAAGCCGGGTCCAGGCGGAGCGTTTCCTAACAAGCCTGGACCACCCCTATGTTCAAAGTTCATTGGATAGTCAGGACCCATTCCTGGGGGTATATTCGGAATTCCTGGAGCAGCCCCTAAAAGACCCGGTTGACCCATTAGACCCGGATTAGACATCATGGGATTCATTTTAGCTATATTAGTGAGAATGGATGCGGCTGCTCCAACGTGTGTGTTTCGTCCCATTGGGCTTTGTGGTTGTGACATCTGAAAAAAGGAGATATGTAAATATTAACTTGCATTATTAAAAAAAACCTAAAAGCAATCTATGCCTTTGCGTTGAGAGGAACTTACTTGGGGAATTAAATTTAAGCGGTTCAAAACAGTGTTTAAAACAGGGTCGTTTGAACCGCCTCCGCCGCTCTGGTCGCATCTAGCTAGTTCTTGATTCAACATGAGCTTTTGATTACTCGTCAAAGTTTGGTAGAATTGCGAGGACCGAAGCATGCTTATTTGCTGGTTATAGCTCATCTGAGGATTTTGAGGAAAGTCCTGAAAGTACATTATTTATTCATATGACCGCTATTTTCATATACAATGTCACAGTCTGTAATGCGATTTTCTATAACTTACTTTGGGTTCTTGAACTTTCTCTTCAATTTTCCTCAGTCTAGGGTCTATCCTAGCTCCGCCACTGTGCTTTGGACTGGCTTTAGGAGATGCAGGGCTGTCCTTTTCATCAATATTCAGTCGGAATATTTTCTTCAGCCGCGGATCGCCGGTTTTTTCTGCATCACTGACCGTTAGTTTGAGCCCTAAAAAAACAACAAAAAATCAATAATAAAAATATAGTGTTCTTTTAGTTAGCCAGATATTTGGGCTCAAATTGTCATCTTTAAGCTTACCTGTATAATCGGGTCTTGGTATTTCAACTACAAACACCTTCCAGACCATTGCAGGATGCGAGTTTATACTAGCATCGATTTCAGTAGCGGGTGTATAGTTTTGCATTCCTTTAAATGTTAGAGACATGTTTCTCAAATCAATGTCTGGCCTGGATGCTGTAAAAGATTTTATTTTTAGATTTCTATTGTAAGAAAAAGGAAATGATTGAAAACAGATTTTTTCAATCATTTCCTTTTTCGAGTTTTTAGATAAAGATAAATTGAGTAAGATCCGCATTGCACATTTTTATTCTTGAAAATTGACGTAATAACTGCATCGACTTTTCCCGTATGAATCTACCTAGAATTGGGAACAATTTCGATCTTTTTCGATTGAAAAATGATAAACATATCGTGGGTTTAAAGTTGAAAGTGACCAAGTCCAAAATTGCCGTTTTTGTGCTTGTTGGCCAAGTAATATAAAAAATGATATATTTGTCTAAAAAACTGACGAAGCCCCCCATGCCATTTTACAAACACAAACAGATGCACTAAACTATGTTTATAATGATCAGGTTTCCAGAAGGATTCTGACATAATTTTTTGCTCGGTTTAAACCTAAATTTGCAAAAATTGATATTATAGACTTGGTCAGTTTTAGCTTTAAGCCCACGATATCTCGCACCCGTGTTTCAAAAATGACACAAAAAATACGAAATAATGTTTATAAATGAAGAAAGTGGCAAGTGGCATATACAGATTATTTAAAAATTAAAATATTTTTTGAAGCAATGGTGCGCTATGTTAAAAAGTATAAGAAATTCGCAGTTGCTTTCGAAAATAAACAGAGAACTCTCATCTATTAATAATTAAACATTATTAATTTGTCTTAATTAGTAATTTAACATTAAGAAGAAACAAAAACAAGAATTTCGTCGGTATCATCCGAAGAGATCATACAAATTTTGAAGTTCGCCAACCTCAAGCACCTTCTGGGAAGAAACTTCTTCCATTTCTTTCTTCTCTAGCTAATATTTTAAATTTTGGGATATCACTTTCAGGGTATTTCTGGGCGCTAAATTAAACCTGAATTCTAGGGTTCTTTTGAAATTCTCCATAAACTAATGGAATATCGTGTTATTCATAGTATGGAACAATTTTTCAGTTGAGTTAAATGAGAACCAAACCATTATCACCAACAAATTCGTGCGGTTTGGCTACATATTTTGAAATGCTAGTTCTTTAAATCGTAGTACTTTTTGAACAGAGAAATATATATTTATTTAAAATAATAAATATACCATAATAAAGACATAGTGAAACAATGATTTAGGTTCACCCACTTTTTTGTCCTTAACTTTGACTGAAAAACTACCAGACCAAAAGAGCTCATCTTTTTAGGAAATACTGTGCAGCTTTAAAATGAAAACAACCGCAACAATCAAAAAACGACATTCCTCAAATGCTTAATTGCCTTTCCAGCACTTTTGATCAACAAATCTATTCGGTTCGGCATTGAGTTCTTAAGTTGCTCAACTGTGGCCCGATTCTATGCTTCTTGAATGGCCTCTTTCAGCTCGTCGGAGGTGTACTGATGCCAATCGCTTGATCGTCTGAGTACTTGTTAGTACGTTACGGTGTTAATTCTCCCGTTCAGAAATCTTAAACTTGACTTCCCGAACGCTGAGGAAGTCGTTTAGATCATTACCGAGCCACCACCAAAGTTTCGCTTCGAAAAGTAGCGTAAATCATGCCAGTAATATATCTGCAAAGCCATCTGGACCATCCCAGTTAAATCTCTTCTCATCGGACCACACAATTTGCACAAACACAACGAATTCCAGCGACTAAGAATATACCGAGTGCCATTGCGCTGTCCACGTTTGATGTTGATCGGCAAAATGTGCTTTTAGAAGCTGATTATTTTTTCTTAGCGATGGAGTCGACTTTATTTTATCATAATGAATATGGGGGACCCTTTTAAAGCCCTCCAGCCGCCGGGTTCTCTTCGTTGAATTTGCTGCTGCAGCTGTAATCCTTCTTCCGCGTGCCGAGAGAATTGGGATTCTCCCTCGAGCCTTCTTCTTTCCGTATTCGGAGTCTAATCGGAATAAATTGTTCAAAACGTTAAGGGAACGGCCAATCTGCCGAGCAATTTCACGATTGCTGGGCAGATTAGCCGCTCCCTTAACGTTGTGAACATGGGTCTTTCCAACTTGTGTATAAACTCGGGCTCTACCTTTCTCCTCATCATTTAATGCCTTGCCTTTCTATGCTCTAACAACGTACAAATAATACGATAAAACAAAAAAAAACCCAAGACAAAACATTATAAACTTACGATTTTTACAAGTGAACCTAAATCATTGTTACGGTCTGACATCCGCACATTTGAAAAAATATATTGTGTTTGAAAGAAAAGCTGTCTAAATCACATTTCGCCGCAAGTTTACTGGTCATAAGTGATGTCGGAAACTATGGAAACTATTGTTAAGAGGGCAGGTAGAAAGTCTCCGTTTTGGTGACTCTTGACAGTTTAGAGAAGTTTCAGTTTGATTTAACAAAAAGACAAGTTGTAAGTTGTAACGAACCAAATCTGTTTAAAATAAATTGATCAGCATTGGAAAACCCCGGAACCAGTTTCTTTGGAAATAGAACCGTCGTAGCGCAAACAGCGGGTAGCCTTTTGTGAGCGCGACAAGTGACGTATTTCCTAAAAAGATGGGCGCATTTGGTTTGGACCTACATCATTGTTACACACTGTAGAAAAAAAATCGCTGACTTCTTTACATTGGTTATCAAATTTAAAAGATATGAACATTTGGCTTAAAACTGGCCTTACTCAATCCCAATGAAAGAATCTCGATTCAGATTTTTCTAGTGATTTTCATTTTCGTATAATACCTACAGCTAAAACATCGACATTCGATCACTTTGTGCACACTTAATAAAAAATATTTTTCATATTATTTGAGGTCGTACCAAATTAATTACTGAAGAAAACATTTAGACACTTACATTTTAATTCTTCGGTGCCGATATCCAGGGCTGCTTTTTTCATATCGATCCCACCTTGTTCATATATGCTCATCGTGGATTTTTCAGCATTTGACTGCTTTTCAATTGAATCATTGGAATTTTGACGTCCCCTTTGGCGAGGATCACTGAGCCTGGGATCTGATCTTTGCTCCTGCTGTCGCGGGTCTTCTTTCATCTATAAATGCAAACTATTTTATTAAGTGTTTTCTTAACTAATTGATTTATACAAATTGTACTTTTTCACATTTTTGCCGGTTGAAATACAAATATTACCTGTCGAGAAATCCTTGGATCAATAGATGCCCCGTCTCCTGTCGGACTGGAACCGCTGTCAGGATTGAAATCGTTCGCAACAGTTGCTGAGGTTCCTTCGGCTGAACAGCTAGCGCTTTTTTGACTCATTGACGTTAAAAGCTTGGTCACTTCAGCGGAAATATCAATTTTTGATAGATCGCCTAACTTTCCCACAATCTCTTCAGTAGTGGAGGCTATGGGTGGTTTGGTATATGGACTGTAAAACAGAAAACGTTATTCACACTTTGCCATTCGGATTTTGTTCCGTCGGATTCAAATAAAAGCCAAATTTACACAAATTAGTTTACCTTACGGCATCATTTTTCGATTCGTCCACTTCTCGATCATTATCTACACTATCTTCCCGTTCTCTCTTATGAGGTTCTTCGTCTTCCACTTTAATGGTAAGCCGATTGTCATCGTCATCATCATCATCCGAATACCAGTTTATATTTTGTTCATCATACTTCTGCTGAAAATATGAATCAAACTTACTTCATAGTTCAACTCAAAGGAAAACGTCGATAAAACGGTTTCTTAACTACCTTTGGAAAATTTTGCTCAATGAAATACTGTGGTATTCTTATATGCATTAGAACTTACCGATTGGCCGTCACTTGACTGTTGTTGATTTTGTGAACTATTTGCCGAAAAATCGACAGTATTGTCTTTTTGATTTGCACTTATTCGGGCAAATAGATCTTTTGTGGTTTGAGTAAAGTTAGCGGACGAGTCTTTTTTGGCATTCTTATCGGAGTCTGCTTGTAAGTCTTCAAGCGGCCTTTGTCTAATATCCGTATCTTTAGAACCAGTTACATTCCTGACAAATGGAGGTTGCCTGTTGAATGTGAAACAAAAACATTAGGCTTATTACAACTGTTGTATGAAAACAAATTATTACATTTTACTTAATCTCCCCAAGAAATATACCGGGTTTTTCCAATAAGAGGTTGCATTTTGATATTAAAAAACTGAGTATGTTTTAAGATATATCAATGAATGTTTATTTCATTGCAAAGAGGAAGGTATGTCATTAACATTTGAAAACGATATCAGCCAAGTGTCCGCCATGGCAAATCGTTTTCATGAAATTTTCCATGACCAAATCACACATTTGCGGCTGTATGTCCTCGATAACTTCACGAATTTCATCTTTAAGGTCTTGAATCGATTGTGGAGCATTGGCATAGACGTTATCTTTCACGTGGCCCCAAAGACAAAAGCCTAAAGTTATTAAAGCACAAGATCTCGGTGGACAATTGTGATCACCTCTTCGAGAAATAACACGGTCAGGAAACTTTTCTTGCAAGATTGTGATTGTTTCGTTGCTTGTGTGGCACGTAGCGTCGTCTTGCTGACAATAAACGTCGTCCACATAAATATTTTCAATTTCGGCCACAAAAAATCATGAATTATGATTAAATGTAACAGTTACACCAGCCTCACTTTCGGAAAAATAAGGTCCAATCACACCGCCAGCCCAAAAACTGCACCAATCAGTGATACGTTGAGGATGGAGGGGCTTTTCATTAATTCAATCACTCTTGGATTTTCTGAGCCCCGAATGCTCAATCAACCGGCGTGAGTTCTTGTGTTAACTGAACTTGAAAAGCTTTAAGAGTTTATGCAAAATACCCTGTAAGGTCGTTTGTGAAATGCCTAATTCCAAATCGACGAAGAATCGTCAAACCGGGGTTTTCTTTAACACTACTGGCTACAATAGCTAATTTTGTCAGTTGTTCTTGAGCCACGCACACGGTTTCGATTCTTCACATCACTAACTTGTCTCAACAGCTCAAATTTTTCCGCCAGTTTCACTATTGCCGGGCGAGAAGGCGCTTCACGACGACCAAAAAATGCTTTAGGTTTGCGAACTGTGGCTGCAACATTTTCACTATTTTTGTAGTGAATTTCAGTGCGTTGCTGAAGCGTGTATCGTACCATTTTTATATGGCATTATTTAATAATGGCGTAGTTTTTAGGCGTAGACTATTCAAAATGAAACGGCTTATTGGAAAACGCTTTATACAGGGTGTCCCGGAATATGTGCGCATGCTCTCGGATTTGTACAGGGGACGTTAAAAAAACATAACAAGTTTCTATAAAAAAATTTCCAAAGGGCTCCCTTACGCAGCTACAGGCCTCTAGAGGAGCCACCTGAGAATAGATTTCTTTAAAATAACTTTTAGAATAATTCTTGCAATTTAATTGCTTTCACACAATGAACAGTACGTATAATTGCTCTTTAAAAGGACCCATGAAAAAATTTTTTGCATTTCGATTTGGCAGGGATGGACTAGGTGAGCACAATAGTTATTTTTTTACCCTGCACAATGAAGACACGAAAATAATGAATTTAAGTAGCTTTACCCTTAAACTAAAAAAGACACTCTTGATTCATATCGATAAACAGAACGGAAAAAATTAGTTTATTGAATACGAATTTACTGAAAAATTAGCAACCGCATTGCCATTCCCTTGGTTTCCACAATTGTGTTTGATTTTGGCAAGCGTTCCTAAAATGATTTACGGAAGGTATTATTTCACCTACTCAAAAAGTACGATAATGTAAATACAAAAATTTTTATTACCTGTCTCTTAAATGACGATCCACTCTTTCAAAAGTTCTTCTATCCGGCACTCTTCGGTCTGGAAATCATTCCGCGTAAAGCCTTTCTGTATTTGCATTATCGTACTTTTCGAGTAGGTGAAATAATATCTTCCGTAAATAATTTTAGAAACGTTTGCCAAAACCGAGTGAATAGCAATGCGGTTGCTGATTGTTCAGTAAATCCGTCTTTAATAAAAATATTTTTCCTCAAAAACCGTCCTGTTTATGGATATGAATCAAGAGTGTCTTTTTTGGTTTAAGGTTAAAGCTACCTAAATACATTATTTTCATGTCTTCATTGTACAGGGTAAAAAAAGTACTCAAAAAGTTATTTAAAAAAAAATCGATTCTCAGGTCAAAGGTCAAAAGGGGCCCTCTGGATTTTTTTTAAGAAACTTGTTTTTTTAACGTCCCCTGTACAAATCCGAGAGCAAGCCCACATATTCCGGGACACCATGTATAAAGAATTTGAATTTCAAGTAGTTAAAGGTTAAATAACCAACCTGATATCCACATATTTCGGAAAATTTCTTATATCGACATCCCCTTTTTGGCCATCCAATGTTTCATTCAACGGCTTTGACTCCGAAGATGGAATGGCCGGTAGGGTTCTCATATCAATATCTCCATTGCTGGAAATAATTAATAATTAGTAAATTAATTTAAACGAATAACACTAATTGGATTGCAAGTAGAAATAAGAACAAGTAAAAATTTACCCCGAATATCTCATATCTTGATCCGCTCCGTAAGTGTAGCTTTTGACCGAATACCCGGACGATAATTTGTGCTCTTGTTCTTGCTGCCATCTGGAGTTTTTGTTCTTGTACCTGTCATTTTTACTTCCCTTAGGTTCTGTAACAAAATATCACTCTTAATAAAATCGCCCTTTACATCAATTGACTTAAATTCCTATATTATTTCAAATAAATGTTATAAATTATAAAATTTATATGCTTTGATATTAAAATAATTGTTCGCTAACACAATGAAACAAAATTCAGCAGATTTTACATTCAAAACCCGATCGGTCATTTCGCTTTTACGGAAAATTAGTAATATATCAGAACAGAGACAGGCAAAAAGCAAAGGGAACAAAACTCAAAATAATTTAAAAAAGCTTGACTTTAAACAGTTAAATTATGAAAGGAATAATTGTTTTCATAACAAAGATTAGAAAGCTTTGCATTGATTGAATTTAATGTTAGGCAATACTAAAACAACCAAACTCCAATAAAATTCGAAACTAACCCACCACTTGTCCCTGGGCCAATTCTCTAGGCACCGGGACGCTAATATCAAACAAGGATGGTATCCCACCTTTTTCTTCCTCCTTTTCTCGGTCCGATGTTTCCTTATTATCCCCATAGTCATCACGGTAAACTCCTAAACCGACTGAACCCAATGGAATACCCCCATAACTTTGCTGGGTTCCAGTTGGCGAGTTTCGGTTTAACGTGGTAGTGGAGGAAGAAGTGTTTTGATCCAAATTTTTATTGCTGCTGTATTGTTCAGTGAGTTTTTTCTGTGTTTGATTGATGTGGTTGAGTGCTTCGTCTCGTGATAACCTAGGGAAGCCCTGAAGGATGTCGCGTGGTGCAGTTTCGATGTGTTTGAAGAGAATTTGCTTTAGGCCTGAAAACCACCAAAGAAATAGGATCACCTTGTATAAATCGCGACAATATTTAAAGTTAAAATGCAAGACGCGTACATTTAACTAGTCTCTCTTGTCACAGCTACAAAAAAGAATAGAATATAGAAGAATTGAGTTACCTTCAGATAATGGCTGACCGTGAGCAAATTTGCAGTCCTTGCCTTCTGAGCACGCAAGGCCGGTATGATAAAACTTGCATGGAAATTCACTGTGCATGTAAGAACAATTTTCTCCCTTTGCACAACAATCCATAAGGTAAAACTTACACAGCTCTAACTTCATAGGCGGGCTTACTTCGTGAGAATATGGACAGTCATTCTATGGATTAAAAAAGGGATTGTGGTTTACTGACCCACTAAATTTCACGTTGGAAAGTTATGATATAAACCTTTTGACATTTTCCTTGCATGTAAAACACACATACTCCTTGCGCGTCTTGCAGCGCCATTTTAGGCTGTTCATCTCTTCGCTTTTGATCTCTCCTTTCTCTTCTCGTTTCTTTCTTCTTCTTCATCTTAGTCAATTTCCGCCTAGTCCTGTAATAAAAAAATATGAGATTGTGTCTCGTAACAAAAGCTACTAAGATCGAAACGGGATCAGGATCGTTGTGGCATACCTAGCGTCTAATTCATCTGAATCTTCAGAATTATAACTCTCGTCAGATTTGGAATTGCTTCCAGACTGTCTATGGTCAATTGGAGGTCCAAAACCAGGAGGGCCTAATCTCATTTCCGCTCCAGGCGAACCACTTCGTATATTCAAAATTTCATTTTCATCGATGTCTGAGCGCGGAGAACCCAGTGATCTTTTATGTTTGTTCTGAAAGTTTATTTATGTTTTCATATCAACAAATATGTATGTTTACGTTTAACAGCGCATTTAAATATTCACATTCGATTTTTTTACTGTAAATCCAGTCAGATTAGACTTTAAAAGGCCTGTTTCGGGGACTAAATAGATGAAGGTAAAAGATTATTTGAAGTTGTTCGGAAGAATGTCAAAATATTGGGACAATAGTTTGGTCGCGATTTTCGGCTATGCAACATTGTTTAAATAATTAAAGAAAGTGCGAAAAACTGCTTTTTTGCGCATAACTTTTAAATCGTTGATGCAATTGAAAAAAGTTTAAGACTTTTTCAAGTATTAAAAATACCTACAATACAAGACAAACTAAATTAAAATCCGTTCATTTGTTTACTCAAAAAATGAAAAAAAACGTAGTTTAAAAAAAAATTATTAGTTTAGTTTTGCTTGAAAAAAATCGTACTATAACTTTATTTGAAGGTCGTCGTACACTTTATAAGTGGTATAAATTTTAGAATAAAATATTCATAACTTTTTGTTGATGCATGCAAAAGACTTGCCAGATTCTAAAAAAAAATTATGAGACGCCGGAGCGACGAGAGGCGAAGACATACTACAACTTACATTAGAATAACGGAAAAGTTGATTAATGAAGAGTAAATTGTTTAAAAATTAAGTTGAAATTCAGGAATTTTCCACGTACGTCGTTGACGGTTTTCATAAAAGTCGTTGATAAACAATTCCAGTCGAAAAATTTCAGCAGCAGCTCACACAAATTCTTGATTTTCAACTTAATATTTAAACAATTTACCATTCAGTAATAAAATTTGTAGTATAATTCTTTACGAGTAAAATACAGCCTCAGAGAAGTATTTTTTTAATTAAGAGCTTTTTTTAATAACAAATAGGAAAGAACAAAAAGTTATGAATATTTTAAGCTAAAATGTATACCACTTATAGTGTACACACTTAAGTATACCCAGACCTTCAAAAAAGTTATAGTGAGAGTTTTTGGAAGCAAAACTAAATGAATTATAGAAAACTTTAAAAAATGCCAAATTCGTCGGTTTGTTTCGTTTTTTGAGTAAGAGAGATATTCTGACATCCTTCCAATAATCTTTTACCTTCATCTATTTAGTGCCCGGAAAATATCTAATCCTACTGGACTACTGTACCTTATTGGGTCGGGTACCATCACGGTCAGGCCTCTTCCGTTTCTTTCCTCTTTTTCCTTCTTCTTTGACGTCTTCCCCAGCACTTAACGAAGCAATTTCTTTCTCCTTCTTGTTCAAAATAGTAGCTAATGTTTTTTCTATATTTTTTGCAAAATCGTCATCTGAAACAGATAATTACGTTTATCATCACGCTCTCAATTAATAAATGGGGGCCCAATATCTTGTGCTAAATTACCTGCAGGATCAATTTCTTTTCTATGATGCTTGTCCCATTTCTCGCGTTGTCTTAACATTTTTTCTCTCTTTCTAAGATGTAAAATACTTCTTTCAGCTTCAGTCATATGTCTGTGTGCTTTATCTTCTCTGATGCCCTTATCTCTATTTTGCTTTTTGTTTCTTCCTCTATCTCGTTCTCTTCCATCCGATAATCTATCTTTGTCATCAGATCTTTCTTGATCGCTTATCCTTGCATTCGGATCTCCGGGATCCCTGCTCGAGACTCCGATACTCTCATTATCAGAAATACTTCCCACTGCTTTGGGAATACCAGGAATTGTTGGCTGAGCTCCTGCACTAATAGGAGTAAGCTCCGAAGGAGCCGCCAGTGGCGTATCCTCATCATCATCAGTAATTTCTCCGTCTTCAATATCAGGGTCGGCCTCAGCCGGTTTGTCACTAGAAGGCATACTAATAATGAAGACAAATTACCTAAGCAAGTGGTATATAATAGGTTAATTGCTTCAGCAATCAGTTAAGAGTATGCTATCTATGCGCTATTAGGATTTAATCGCTTTAAGGAAAAGCTGCTCGTTTATATTATTGTGCCTTTCAAGAATATGTTAGAATAGTAGATGATTGTATTATTCAGCTAAAAGCTGACTAAATGAGAAACATTTATTCCTATGCAATGTCAAATTGACTCATTCAATGTCACAATTAGCATTATGGGTTTCCATAGGTATGTTATACAAGGTGTTTCTGAATTCAAGTGACCAAAAATAGGGGGAGATTAATTTCATGAAAGTAATGGAAAATATTGGTGAATGCATATGGGTATTTTTTTAGATTAATTTATTTTGACAGATTGGTGCTGATATGAGAGTTAACAGTTTGCAATCAAAAGACTGAAAAGCCATACTTTTAATTGTTCTATGTAGGACAAATTCCGAAAGTAAATGAAAAACAACCCACTATTAAGATGTAAAAGCTACTTCAAATAATTTCTACCAACTTCAAAAAAATCATTTAAGACATTTTCAGTGTACATTAATTTAATAAATCGATTTATTAAGTTATTCACATTTAAATGCTGAATGCCCCCCACAAACAGTGTTTTTTAAATATTTTAATCGAAATAATGTACCTTATATTCCTGTCGCTTGAATTCAGAAAGAGATTTAAACACAAATGTTAAGAATTTACTATTTTTTAAATAGATTACAGTATTGCAGAAGAAAATCACTAAGCAGATTTCGATAAAACTTAGAAAGCACAGATTAATCAGCAAGCAGATTCTTAAAATTCTAGAAGTTAGCACGACCCTCAAAGCGTATTTATTAAATATACAAACAAAAATATATCTTTCAGATCCCTGTGTGTTTTCCCATGAGTGCGTGTACATTTTAGATAGGAACATCTCTGACAGAACTTTTGTAAATACATAGTAGATGTTTGGATAACATTCACTTGGTATGTCCGTTTAAATTGGCGCTTCTTATTTTAGTTATCCCTTGCGGATTCCACTCATTCAAAAAATTACTACCGACCATTTTTGATGAATGTACATTACAATTTTGTTTTCAGTCTACTAAAGGGTATTTTTTTATAGATATAGAACAGTTATTTAAAATCTTGGTAACGTCATGGCTTTATAGAAAAGGCAATTGTATGCCATATAGCTTAATTATGATTTGGGGCGCCACGGCTGGCTCGAATGAAGAGCAATCTGGAACTCCAATTTTCGACCACTTCCAAACTTCTACCGGACCATAAAGCCCGATATAAATATTGAAAAGTTTACCATTTACAGTTACCAAAGAACACCTAACTAAATTTGAATACTATACTCCTGATGAATGACTATACTTCTGATTTTTCTTTATTTCTGAAGCCGAAATTATTTCTGTCAGATTTATGGAATTATATGTTTTGTATTATCAATGTTTTTTTTTCAAACAATTTTTCGATTTATCTCAAAATAATTTATTCGCCGTTGGTATTATAAACTTGAATGATTATCACAATATTTACTCTGTTCGTGTATCAGAGATAATACTGGTATTTGTTGAAAAAATAAATCATCCAGATGTAGGTCAACTAAATACTAAACTATCGACAAAAGCGCACTGAATACTAGTGGAAAGTAGTCCAATATTATTGCTTTTTGAATAAATAAATGTTGTTACTTTGTGTGCCGCCCTGTAGTTTGATATACAGTGGGGCTAAAAAGAACGGAACGCTCTATATATATACGAAACGCTCTATATTTTCTTAACCATATTTTTGAAAAACACTCAGACCTATCGAATGTGTGATATTTTGAGAATTTGTAGTGTTTACGGGCTTGTCCCCAGAAACGCGCCACACATCTACTTTAAATCTCTTAATGGAATCCATACACCAAATGGTATTCGATTTTTGAATTTTCCTAAGATTTTTTATGTTTTTCATACATGATTTAATTTTCATTGAACTGATTAATAGGGAAGAAAGTGCCGAAAAGGTTTTTTTGCAACAATGGTAGAAGGTTAGCAATAGAATGGCCAGTTCTCCCATCAAATTTTACTCCCCTAGATTTCTTTTTGTGGGGCAAATTAAAGAAACTGCACAACAACAAGCCGTCGGACTTGGATTAAATGGGGAATAATCATAAAATGCTGAAAAATCCTAATCAGGTTGTTGACAACCTCTAAAACAAATTTGTTTTACGCTTAGCGTCATCCAATTGAACGTTTATGTGTTCTACCTTTTATAATTAGATTTCATTCTTATAAAGGTGCTGTTGTCGACACAAACAGATTTTGATATTTCGAAACAGCTTTAGGACCGAAACAAAGCTTGTGCCATGGAAAATAATCACAACTTAAATAGAAATCAAAAATCAAATAAATTTTGAGGTATTCCATTTAAAAATGTAAGTGCCGTATGTGGCCTACATAAGAAACTCAAGTTAACTATGAATTTGCTAATATAGTATTTTTTGAATTCCACGTAATTTAAGATATGTGATTTGACAATGATTCTTTTTTCCAGTTTTACCAATAAAAAATAACCTAATAAACGTGGTGACAATTTTGCCGCCCTTATCAGCCGCTTTTATAACATAAATTTAAATTCCGCAATTAGAGGTTTGGATGCCCTTGAATCCGCTTGCATTTACGTATAACGTAATCTATAATTAATGTATTACATATAATGAGTTTATTAGGTAATTCGTTCACAATTACCTCTACTATATGTACATTTTGAGATTTCGTCGTATACTTTAGTAGTTAAATGAAATGTATTTTTAATATAGGTGCAATCTGATTGATTATAATGCCTGAATAAACGAGTTCATTCAATGAAAGTTGATAAACACAGTTTTAAT
>NW_026018611.1:11212495-11221072 GCF_020466585.1 Dendroctonus ponderosae | reverse complement strand
CATTTAGAAGAGAGAGGAACTTGGCTAAAACTGGAAAATTCTGAAATTTCGAAGAAATTAAAAAAATCTCGTTAATAAATGGCCTTAATATAAATCTACCAAGTAAAAAAAAGTCATCAACATTTTTCCAGCAACGGACCTGAGTTACTGCGCTGGTGCGCTGTGTTGGCGCACCCACCAACCCATTTGCGCCGCAGTGCGCCAACTCCTAAAAATTCACTGAGTTACCCAAGCCAACTCTAATTGCATTTTTACTTAAAAATGAGCAACACAGCAACATTCTTTATTATTGTGTTTCAGTATGTTTTGTTATGTTTTATCGACTATTATTCCTTACAGTTGTAAATTGTTTTAATTTTTTGATTCAATGCACGATTTTGCCGAGCAGTGTTTTGAATCAACATTGTTGATAGTCGACGAAACGAAAAATTTAAGAACTATTTGGGCCTATCAAGATCCTGCCGCCTGGCAGCTTTAAATAGTAAATGCCACCAATAATAACAGTTTTAATTACAAACAATTTAATACATTACAAAACAAATTCTGAATATTGCTACTAACATAAAGTTCTGTTTCTCCCAAGGTTTGTACTGAGCTACAAACGGTTTTAGCTTCTAATTAACTAATTTCTAACTTTTGGCATGTATGTATGCCAAGGCTTAAAGTAGCAACAACGCTACACATTGAAACTGATGATGGTGGAAAACACCGAAACGTTTTTTTGAATTGATAAATAGGCAATAAATGACTGAAGAGCCCAGGATTTGATTTTAATTTGGAATTAATCAGACCACCGCTTTGCAGCGATTGCACTAAACATTCTTCCGTTTTATGAAATCAAGACTTAAGACTTTCGAGCTCGAATCATTGCAAATTGTATATTTCGATACGTTGATAACAACTTTTTGGGTTAAAAAAAACGTGACATTAACTTCACTAAATCACGTTGACCAGAATGCCTTAAAGCCACCCAAAAAAAGTGTTTTTTCCGTTCAAAGGAAACCCTTAAACAATAAATTATTTGTGCAAATATATGCCAAGGCTTAAAGTAGCAACAACGCTACACATAGAAACTGATGATGGTGGAAAACACCGAAACCTATTTTAATTGATAAATAGACAATAAATGACTGAAGCCCAGGAATTGATTTTGATTTGGAATTACTTTTTATAACATTTTTATGGAACAAATGTTCAACAATACTGTAAACTAGCATGTCTGTGTCAAGTACCTATTATAAATAAACACTATTATATTTTTTATTTCCAAGGTTTCAGTCAAAATGTAACATAAAAATGTTCATATCGTTTATTTCATATTACGTTTCGGCGAGACAACAGCGCCATGATCAGATTAAAATGCAAAACAAATCCATAATTGGGAAACATTTGATTCTTGGTCCATTTCAGGCTTGGTCTATTTCACTCTGAACGAGCAAATTAATTATTTTGTTATACTAGTTTAAAGCCTGGTTTCTTTCAAAAAATACAGCAAATATACATTTTTCAAACTTGTTATCATTTCAATTAAGCACGAATGTAACGTATTTTTATATTGTAATATTATATCTGGAATTGATAATAGCAAATGTGTTTATTTATTTTGATTTATTTTCCTCACTGCGGGTAATTGTTATTATATTTTTTCTTTCCTGGGTTTCAGTCAAAATGTAAAATAAAAATGTTGATATAGTTTATTTCATATTAGGTTTCGGCGAGACAACAGTGCCATCATCAGGTTAAAATGCAAAACAAACCAATAATTGGGACACTTAATTGTTTATAGGCTTGGCTGTCCTCAAAACTTTATTTGCTTGAATTATTGTCTACATTTGTTGAATGAATGATTTGTTGTGTATGTTTGTTGAAAATGTAGACAATAATTCAAACAAATATTAAGTTTTGAGGACAATCAAGGCTATAAACAATCAAATGTTTCCCAATTATGGGTTTGTTTTGCATTTTAATCTGATGATGGCACTATTGTCTCGCCGAAACCTCATATGAAATAAACGATATGAACATTTTTATTTCACATTTTGACTGAAACCCAGGACAGAAAAAATATAAAAACAATTACACGCAGTCAGGAAAATAAATAAACACATTTGCTATTATCAATTCCAGATATAATATTACAATATAAAAATACGTTACATTCGTGCTCAATTGAAATGACAAAAAAGTCTTAAAAAGATATATTTGCTGTATTTTTTTAAAGAAACCAGGCTTTAAGCTAGTATGACAAAATAATTAATTTGCTCGTTCAGAGTGAGATAAGCAGTTTTTATTATAAATATGTAATGTAAACTGTATATTTAAAATTGATATAAATTGCAAAATTGTAAGTTCTAGATAATGTAGATACATTGTAGATAATAACAAGCACACTATCTGATTTTAATTCTGAGTACTTAAAGAGTATTTACCGTAAATGAGAGCGCTATTTTAAGGTGGAAGTAAAATGTTATCTATCTATACAATTATCTATGGCGCATTGTCTATTATATACAGACAAGCTTTCAAAAATCTTTCAGTCTTTTTTAGTATTAATCACGAATTATATTCGAGCTCTGAAAATTATCCATTATCAATTTTACCATTAACCGCGGGTAACACTATGTATGCATAAGTACTCAATAGATGTAAGTCGATTCACCCAAATGCCCCAAGGCTTGAAAACTGTTTCAAGAACAAAGCTCTATTTATATCAAAAAACCAAACCAAACCTTCCTTTGCTCACGTAGAAAAATGAAAGAAAATTAATGACAAATTTTCAGGAGGAATTTAGAAAGTTACGAAAATGAGCCTATGATTGTTCATTAAGTTAGAAAGCGAAGTTGATTTTCCAAGGGACACGCACCAAGAAACGTAATCTGAATTAAGTTTCATTTACAGTTGGATTTCTATTAAAATCAGGTTTTTACATTCGTTTACTTCTTCGCGAATCCAAGCGGTACCCAACACAATGTGGTTTAACAATGACAATTTTGCAAATCTTGTTTTCTTATTGCTCACTCAGATCAGATAATTTATGAATACAAGGTGTTTAATAAGTACGCTTATATTTTTGTCATAATTGGGATTTCAGTGCCGCTGGCTATTTTCCATGTGAGAATTACCCTACTGCTTGCAAATCCCGTTTGTTTCTTTTTTCTGTTAAAGTGATTTATTGTATGCAACATGTAATTAATTAACACGCTACTGACGCATTTAAAATTCAAGTTATTTTAGATAAAGCATATCAATTGAAAATGAAAACGGTAAAATTAACTCGGCGTATCAGGAAAAATGTCTATGGACACTACCGATTAGCTGATAACTGTTTACTTGTTATTCCCAAAATTGTAAAAATTAAGTGGTATTTTCGAGATTTCCGATTTACTTGTTCCATACTTAAAAATTTCGTTTTAGTCAAAAAGCGACGAATGTTTTTCCCATGCAAAAATGCAAATACTTTTGCGTTTTTTTAAAGGTTTTCAAACATTTTTTAGAACTTTTGGATTGGAAAACATGAAACTTCACTTTGTTTTAAACGCTTTGCGGCACACGCAATTTTACTCTTCTGGTTGGGTTCATGAAAACTTTGATAACAATTAAATTTCAGTCACTATTATCAGACTAAATAAAAAATAAAAAATTAGAAACATACTTCCTATTGCTGATAAAAGTAAAAGTTAAGATATGACAACAGCGTTTCTAAGATCATCATCGTATACCACGTAAGAATACGTTTACACCCTCTCAAATTTTCTAAAAATCCTTATTTTACTAATACCGTACTTGAAACACCCTGTATATTTAAAAATCAAGACCATATTTTAATTAAAATATTTCCAATCACTTGTGCTACCAATCCAAAATCCAAATTGTATAAATAGGTGTTTTTCACTTTTAATAGGTACTAAAACGTTAACTTAAAAAAATTATGTTAACGACGAGAATTCAAATTTTATTTAAAATACGGAACATCATACACACATACACATACGGAACATTTGTATCGAAAAATGTGCTTGAACTAAAAAATATCTTCTTTGACTTTATTGTTTCTCGGCTTTTTTTATCAAGAAATGATAAATAATAGTTACATTATTTTGATTGTCCAAATTATCTATCTATACCTATCTATAAGATTGATAACATTCATGTGTATAGAATACGTGGCAAAGTTTTTCTATAAAAAGTGAAAACATTTTGTACAATACAAGAACACGTAATCTTTGTTTCTTTTTTTTCCAATTTTGTAACTAGTGTGCTCAATCACATTATTAAGTTGGTTTATCAGTTTCATCCTTTCAACTTTTGTAAAAATTTGATCACCATAGGCGTAAAAGGTGCGTTGTTATAAAATGTGATTTTTAGAAAACTAGCTTGAAAGGCTTTAAAAAGCGTCGTTTTAATTTCTATTCGCCGTTTTAATTTAATAAAAAATATCGCCCCAGCAAGTTTTTGTTGAAAGTTCGTATGAGAATCGCATTTTGCAACATTCTCTCACAAATGGCTTATGCATGTGTTATCTCGAGTGTTTAGCGCCTTTTTTGACCGCCTTTGTATGAATATTTTATAGCTTCGTTAATATCGAGATAGTTACGTACCTACGTAAAAATGCAGCTTTTGAATCTAATATTAGATCGTATTATTTTTCCCGCAACATTTGCATAAGCACACAGTTATCAGATGGTTTTCTAAACATTACTTTAGTTGGAAAGAAAAATAATTTAGAAAGAATGGAAATGTTGCAGACAAACAAATAAAACTGTAGAGGCCATTAGGCAAAAACGGCAAACGTCTTGAATATTTAATTTTTTTCGCTTTAATGTTTTTAAACTTTTTCTATTTCGTCTCATTAATTTAAATAATTTCAAATCCGGGCCATGTGTTCAGCACCCCATACATTTTTACTTTAATCCGGCTTTCGATACTTAATCGATAGGATTATTCAGGTGTTCTTAACTAAAATGTACGATTTTTGATCAGTTTTTCGCTTACCTACCATAACAAGGGTCTGTCATGGGAAAACATAGAGTATCGGTTTCCTACCATTTCATTGTTATAAATTTATGGCTGTTAAATTTCGACTGGAAGTCATGCTAACGTGTAAAGCCAATTTCAATCGATTTCCTAGAAAAATTCAAACCAGCCGCGCTTCGTCACCTTTTCGTATGGCCGCAAGATAGAGCAGCTGTAGGCGAGGTTTCGAGTACAATGAAAATCGATTTCTCTCAAGGTCGTCGTGCAACTTATCGTTCCCAAGCGAAACGAAGTAATGGCTTCAGTCTGACGTCACTGACTAGCTACGTTCCAAATTGGTAGCTCGTTGAATGTTAAAAATGGAGTGTGATTTTTGAAAGTGTGGTCTATTGATATGGAATGTATGAAGATGCCCGATATAGATGCATTGCAATTATTCCACAGCCCAATTTTGTAAGCACCAGTACCCAAAACCATATGGCAGCAATTGATCATGCAAACTGGAAATTTCGTTCAGCTTCAGCTGATTTTTAAATTACAAATGGTTGAGCGTTTTAAAAATGTGTATGCGAAAGTCCGATCAATGTTCGGAAATATAGGCGAGTGAAATGAAAATTGGAACGCAGCGCGTCATTGAATGACGACAAAGGTCAAAAATAACTTTTTGGATAGACACCAAGCGCGATAGCGTATGGAAAGAATGCAAATTATGTGTTAAACAGCTATTAAATTTGATATAAATAGTTATTGTCTTAAGAACTAGCAATTAAAAAGTAAGATTTTACCTTAAACGGACTAAAAATGGCAACACTGTACGTATGATGACGCACAGATTTCTTTGTTGCAAGGAAACCCCAAAACGTGGCAATTTGCCTGTTTTTCGCAAAAACAAGTTTGCAAAACATCAAGCGAACATTCAGCCACATTTTGGGGCCATATTTTAGACCTGTGGGAGAAAGATTGGCTGGAATTAACTAAAAAGCTGTCCACGCCTACGTCCATCCAAAAAGTACGTGACTAGAACGTCAGTCTAGCCATCAACGCGACAAAAAATCGATTGAAACGGCATTTTAACATGTTTCTGGCCTCGAAACGAATGGTTATCGATATTGCTGGCGAACGAAATTAATGCAAACCTTGTTTTATCACATACGAGCGCCATTGCGACCTAATTATATTCACTAGGCAGGAATATGTTAATGAAATGGCATGAAAAAGTCACTCATTCACTGTATCTGTCCTGAGCAGCTCATGGGACAGACATAAATATTTGAAATTACTCATATTCTCATAGCTTTAACCGACTGTTCTCTTTGGCGAGGAGACCACAAATGATTTCCTTCAGTGGAATTCGGATTATTGAGCTCGGCGTCCCAGAAACCGACCAATCGGCGACAGGCAGCTGCTAAATTGCACCAATGGCAACATTGCTGCATCAACATCTCAAAGGTTCTCGACCTTGGACGACCGCTTCGACTGATCGATAATCGTTTTGTTTGTGGCATTTTCGGCTTTATGTAAACGGACCATACGGACACTGTCGATTTTTATAGGTTTAGGGTTGACCACTACCTGAGATTTTCCTGTATTTACACAAAACCCATGACTGCAACTATTTAAATGCAATTCCGCGACATCTTGAATGAAACAAAATAATTAGCAAAATTAACTCCATGGAGAGCTCTTGAAGAATGATTTATAGCTGGTCTCCGAGCTAGTCGATCAAATTGAGTGCATTTTGTAAGTAAATGTGTACTTTCCAATATTGTCTGTACTCAAATTTGGATTTAGGCGAATAATATCTAGTGAACAGGTAAAATGTATTATGGGCTTCTTAATTTAGAGGTATGCGGCGCCATCTAGTTGTTGGATATTTACTACTTATTAGCTTTGCAGAATTCTGCCCAACGCAATGTATGAATGAGTAATAAATCTATTTCCTTGTGAGTATTCACCCGATTGGTCGGTTAATAGATCCTTCGTCAGGTGATCGTGAATGATTTAATCTTACACAATAAAAAAATACTAAGGGTTAGAAGGTTTACCCTGATTTAGTAGTAAGTTTTTATTTAAACAAATAAATTTTAAATTTATTTTTTTAAATCCGTCTTAAAAATGCGTAATTTTCTGTTTAGAACGTGTTAGAAATCCTGATAAACAAAACAAATTTATGTATATGTATTTATCAGCGAACAACAAATTTGAGAGCCAACCACAATACAGGGCGATGTAAATCTGGCGTCATTTCTTCGGAAGTCTTATCTGAGGGTATTTAGAAACTGCAAAAGTTAGGAAAAAAATCAGTTTGTGCAGGAAACTAGATTAAACATTTGGCAACTATGTGATCGCAACAAGTTTTCTCATAACACTAGGCCTGGGTAACACTGTGTTGAGTTGCGCTATTGAGTTGTTGCCGCTCTCTGGGTTAACGAGTTATAATTCATCGGTTAATGAGTTTGAAAAATTTATTTGTTAAAGCTTTACTAGATTGGAATTTTCACATCTAAAAAAGGGTTATTAACATTTTTTCTGAGTAACGTTTTACTAATTTGTTCAAACTCCAAAAAAATGTAAGTAAAACTTTAGGAAAAACTCGGTTTTTCTGTTTAAAGACAGTGTTGTTTAGAAATATTGACCTAAAAGTGAAGAAACTAGTTTCCAAAGGTTTCCCAAATAAATGATTATAAACTTTTGCTTTTTCAGTTTGGGGAAATATGTTTGGAAAAAGACCTAGAAATAATTATTAAGGTTTGGTCCATAATTCGAAGCTGCAAAAAGTTTTCCAAACATTTTTGCAAAACAGTTAAGGAGGCGAGTGTTCCTATAAAATTTATCATATAATTTATCACAGAAAATATCTGAAGATTGCCAGTATTTAAAGTCAAACTAAAAAATAATGCGATTTTTGTGTAGAAAGAAGTGCTTAATAGAAACTTTGCCAAAACTGGAATCACCTGAGAATTTAAAGGAACTTTAGAAATCTTCAGAGCGACCAGGGCGGCAAATTTTTCCAATAATTTTTTGAAAACTTTTGCTCTCTGGTCGTTTTTTTAAGATTGAAGAAGATAAATTACTTTCGGAAAAATATGAGTAAAATTATTTGGTTTTTGTGGCAAATTCGAAGCTGGAAAGGGTTTTCTAAATTTCCCTGCAAACCGATGAATGAGGCGGATTTTCTAGCAAAATTAATTTGGTAATTTTTGACTGAAAACACTCCATTATTGTCAAAAAAAGAAGAAAATCATCAGAAACTAATGCTTTTTATTGCGTTTTCGATTAAAATATTTTAGTTTTGTGATCGGTTTTGGAGAAAACCTTGATGGTTTTCAGGAAAAAACGGTAGGAATATATTTTTTGAAGGACAATTTAAAGGAACTTTCTTCAGAGCAATGGGCGGCCAATTTTCCACATAATTTTTTTAACTTTCGCTCTAGTCGTTTTCGGTTTTGGAAGAAACCTTAATGGTTTTCGGGGAAAAATGGGAGTAAATTATTTTCGTTTTTGTCCCAGTTAACACTGAAAAAAGTGTTTGTAAAAAGTTTACAAAGCTATAAATTTATCTTTTCTCATTTATCTAATTTTCGCGTAAAAGTCCTCCAGATC
>NW_026018611.1:11193262-11211591 GCF_020466585.1 Dendroctonus ponderosae | reverse complement strand
CTGCAAGCTATCTTACCTAAACTACACACTTCTAATCGGAATCACTATTACCTGCTGTAGCTGTTGTCTCAATGTTGGCAATGCTCTCAGGTAAAATGTCTTGAATACCATATTTTTTTACTGTTTAATTCAAAGTGGTAAGCATAGTTTTTAGACCTGTGACTATTGGGTGTATGCATTCTATATTTAGGATTGACTTCTTGCATACATTGCAAAAAATAGTCTCTCTGGCGATTAATGTCTCCAATGCTCCAAAAGCTTTTATGAATTTCATCTCACGCTTATTCAGTAAAAAAACTGTAGCAAGTAGTTGTAAATTCTGCACTGGATTCTAAAGAATCGCTCTCAAAAGAGTAGTTAGTCGATGTCAATAGAATGATTACTGTAAGTATCTGAAGGAGGTGTATTTGTTGAGATAAATTCTGATATTGTGCCTGTACAACACCAAACCCACGATTCTCTCAAAAAATAATGGCAATCAATTAATATCAAAATTTGCTGCGATTAGCATAAGATATTTTGCGATTTGTTCAGTACCATAAGGCAATAACTCAAAATATTGGCCTATGGAACTGACATAACTATCCAATACATTTAAATCAAAGAGCAACATGTCCAATTGTTGCTTTGTTAAAATAGAATAATTATAAATTTGGCTTAACCCAAAAAGGAAATTTCTCATTTAAAGCTGACAAGTCCAAACATTTCGAGTTGTTGCTGTATGCAAAAGATTAACTACTTAATTTTGGACATATTGCCGTATTAAACTAAAAATGGCCAAATTTGGACTTGTTGCTATAAGGAACTGGACCATCGATATCATTTTAATTCCCTTTCTGTTATAATGATCGACATTTTGCCACCCTGTAGGTTGGACAGGCAATGAATGTGATCGTGCATGAAAGTAAAATATTGCCCATTTTCCAGTTAATTATTCCACATATTTCTTTGTCTGCTACATGTACTTGAAAGTAAAAAAATCTTTAGATAAACATTGGCGATGCTCGAATTATTTTTGGTATAAACAACTTCAAGAAAAAAACAACTCTGGGCCCAAAGTGTGAATAACCGGTTTTGTCACAAACAGTTCGGTACGTGTAATTTTCAGTAAAAAGTTTCACTCACTGCATTTTCGCGAGTTTTTCATATCGAAAAGATGTGAAATTTTTGTGGTGATTTAGTGTATATTAATAAAAACTTATATGGAAATTAAAAACTGTAACAGAAATACTGGAAAACCATCCCATATAGAGGCGTAATATGTGAGTACGTACAATTGAAAATTTTATAGCTGAAAATGGAAATTATTCTTAAATGTTGCAAATATGTGATAATCATATTAAATTGACCATAATGTTTCGTCAAATTTCCTCAGATTATTTATAAACTGTGAGCAAAATCTAAGGTATGTATAAGGTGTCCCAACGATAGAGTAAAGTAATTTATGGAAACCGACAGGTGATAAAACTAGTAACTGAGCATATTTAAAAAATATTGACAATTGTGTATGGTGCGCCATAAAATTTGTAGCATAGACCAGCTATTTATCTAATACAACATCCTATATTTAATTTATTTTTAAATTTAAGTATATGTAAATTGCAATTACTTTTCGTTACCTAAAATATGAGCGAAAATTGGATAAATTTTGTTGTTATTCGGTTTTAACGACGAAAATTAGCATTTGATGCCAATGGCAAATCGACAATTTGTCCGAGAAATTTACCCACAAAATTTTGAATTTCTGCAGGACAAAATATTCATACTATATTAACACATTGTATGCAAAATATTAGGATTTGGTACTACAGTGTGATCATAATCATCACCCAAATTAGCATATTTGCAAAGCCATGCATCTCATGTTTGTAAATGGCATATCCCGTATATTGTCAGTGTCTTTTATTCAGGATTAGAATACCTTTTCTTTGTCCTAAGTAATTTCTATACTTGAAAATTCGATTTTTCTACATGGCCTTGACGCGCCTGTGCCCACGCCACTGGCGAAGCTAAAAACAAAATTTTTATCACAAAACGTGTATTGCTGTTAAGTGCCGAAGTCTGTAGAATTTCAATAAAATATTCCAAGGGGTTTCCGCAAAATTAAAAAATATAATTTTTTTAATTAATAATTTAACACGCTGTAAATCGAGAGACAAGAGTTTTTCGAATATGATCTATTAAAGAAATATATCCAGAATTATGTACACTATCACCTCCTACGAGGAATGCATCTACTTACCAAACACCCTGTATACCAGTACTACCCGCACAAAAATTTTATTGTATATATACATATGCCATTTGAGTTCTATTCATCAACTTTTCGAGCCTGTGAATTGTAAATTTAAAACATTTTGAAACAAGTTAGCCAAAAATGTTTTGTAAATATTTTTATGAAAACGTTAGGTATAGAATCATGAAACTACATAGTGATTCTTTGATGAGTACAAATATTTTAACTGGTGGTATATGTTTGTCCTCGAAGCAGGGCAATCCTATAGTTCCATCATGTAGCACCAATTAAAATATTTGCACTCTTCAAAGATACACCATGTATAATGTTGCAAAATATTTATTTGCAACGTTTAAATAACGTCTAGCGGAACGCTTCAGTAACATTTCAACGAAACGTTTCTGAGAGCGGACATTTGCAGTTACATAACGATTTCTGAAACATATTGTGCAGGTAACTGAAACTTGTTTTCCAGCCCAAAAAAAATTGTTTACCTGAATTCCACATGTTATTTAATTTCCGATCTGCGCCGCATCTAGTCAAACTACACACAAAAATGTAAAAAAATATGCTGGGTTTTATTTATATCAAAAAAGTGAAATTGGTACAAATTGAGAAAAGATGTATAACAGTAAAACGTGTTAAAGACAACCGAAGAATGATATTCCAATGCTAGGGAAACCTCATCCAAAGGCTATGTGGGCTAAAATTTGTAATTTATTTAACTTAGTTTAACTGGAAAAACTTTGACGATAAAATTGGTCTTCAATTTTATTAATCAAATTTTACGATTTTCCAATATCGCTCTGAAGAATGAGCATACAGAACTCTTGCAAAGCAAAATGTGACGTGTTTCTAGCAAATCATAATTTCATAAATTCCTTCAATTAGGTTCTGCATGACATACATGTACTTTCCTTATAAATTCATCAATTTCAAAATTTGAAATATTCTGTTCGGGCTCTCCATGAGTTTAGAAACTTTGTTCAACAATGAAGATTCAGATCAGAAATTGGTAAAATGCAATATATTTTAGGGCCTGCTGCGCTGATATACGAGTATCTTCTTCCTTCAATATTGGCTTACATTATGCTTAGTCATCTTTACAACATATTACATTTATTACACAGTTGTTGAAACATTTGAAACTTAGAATACTTAAATTTGTTATCGTCCAAATCCTCCCGGACCTCCGAACCCACCAAAGCCACCACCAGGTCCTCCGAAGCCTCCACCAAAGCCTTGTCCTCCAAAACCACCTCCTGGTCCTCCGAAACCTCCACCAAACCCTTGTCCTCCAAAACCACCTCCTGGTCCTCCGAAACCTCCACCAAATCCTTGTCCTCCAAAACCACCTCCTGGTCCTCCGAAACCTCCACCAAACCCTTGTCCTCCAAATCCGCCGCCTGGACCGCCAAATCCTCCTAATGAACAGATATAATACGAAAAATTGGTTATAGAGTGTAAAGTTTTGCTTAAAATAATGATATTTAATGCATTGGTTTAGAGTTATTGTAAAAAAAATGACCTCCAAAGCCACCTCCCGGTCCAAATCCGCCTCCAAATTGGGGACGTGCATTAATGGCACATATGCACATGGCTATGCAAATCAGCAGCATGCAGCCCTGCAACTATTTGGCAACACATTAATAAAATTTAAATAAAAAATTAATAAAATTTAACAGTCTTACTAAAGGGGTATACAAGATTTAAAAAAGAGAATAAAACATTAGCTTCTGAGTTTGACCCATGAGTTACTGAAATTTTAAATTTAATTAAGAGTTACCTGAATGTTCTTGAACATCATCATTGATGCTTTTTTGACTTCGATCGCAAAGTTATTGATCGATCTTTTTTACTGTTGTGAAATCAAACATACGCGAGTTTTTATAGGTGGGTTGTTCTAAGTGAGTTTATTGTTTCTATATAAGCACGTGATGTTAATATATATATGCATATTTTTTTATTTTAAATGACATGTCGAATATACCGGTTGCCATTCTTAAAAGTGCTAATTAATTTAAAAAACCCGCATCTTGAAGTAGGTAATTAAACTGTGCTCAAAATTTCCCACATGCCCATAGGTCAGTGGTAGTCCATGGTAGTGGTAGTACCGTTAATTTGCCTACTAGGGATTCGTCTTTGGAATCAATGAAATATGTGTGAAAACGTTTTAGAAACATAGTTATGTTTATCTTTTGACGCAGAATCCCAGATTTATTTGTATGGCGTTCCAAGATGCAAATTGAATTTGAACAGTTTACAAGTTATTTTCAACCGTTCAAACCTGCTTCCTGTGCTATTTTGTCACATTTTAAGGATACCTATTGGTCTGCGCCTCTGATGTTTAGGGATTATACTAAACATATTGACCGAATATTAGAATATTAAAGTAGTGTCTGATTTATTATTCTATGGGCTTTTTAACAGGTATGAAATTACCCATATCTTATTTACATACGTAGCATGTTAAATATGGGCTTGATTATAAAAAAGAACACCTTTGGTCAAAATACTGTTAATTCACATTTTAGCCCAGGTAGACTTTGGACGACGCTTTCCTAGGATTGGAATATAATTCTTCGGTTCTCTAGCACTTTTTTAAATATAAATAAAACACACACACTTTTTGGCAAAAAAAAAGGATCATGAATTATTTGCAAAATTTTTTTACAGAAATAGTTTTGTATCTATGTATGTACTCATTCAAGACTAGGGAGAAGTTAAACGACTTCATACATAAATTATTGTACTTCACAATTTTGATTTATTTTCCTGACTGCGTGTTATTGTTATTATATTTTTTCTTTCCTGGGTTTCAGTCAAAATGTGAAATAAAAAATATTCATATCGTTTATTTGCGCTTATTGCGTTTCGGCGAGACAACAGTGCCATCATCAGATTTGAAGTTTTAACATCACACAAACCCATAATTGGAAAACATTAAATTCTTTTTAGGATTGGCTGTTTTTTTTTAAATTTTTTTTCAAAAAAAATGTGAGGTTTCAAGACAGCCAAGCCTAAAAATAATCTAATGTTTCCCAATTTGAGTTTGTGTGATGTAAAAATTTTAAATTTGATGATGGCGCTGTTGTTTCGCCGAAATGTAACATTAAATAAACGATTTTTTTGATTGAATTGAATTGAAATTGATTTTTTATTTCACATTTTGACTGAAACCCAGGAAAGAAAAAATATAAGTACTTCATAATTAAATATAAACACTCTAAGGTGACTTAATGATGATGCTAATAAGTGTTTTACTCTAACTCCATAGCTTCAGTTGTGCACAAAAATTCAGGAAATCTTTTTCTCTTCCTTTCTCTTAAAATTGCATTAGTGGTTTTATTGATTTGGATAGTGGGATGTTCGGAGGCGCTCTTTTCAGATAAAATAATAGCGAATTATGCGACTTCCGGTTATATCAGAAGTTGTCTCAAACCTACTTATTTTAAATCAAACACCCAAATGCCTCAATGCCTGCGTGCTTTAGTCTGGGAGACGCGAACTTTTAAGCAAGCGAGTGCAATTGACTTACAACATCACAGTCAGTCACATTTACAAAGCCGACAAAAATCAGGTTGAGAATGGATTTTTCTGAAACTTTTCACATCTATCAGATCAAATGTCCACTAAAGTTGGTAACAGACTCAACTTCTTGCGTGCTTGAGTTTGCGAGACGCTAATTTTTAAGTAAGCGAGCGCAATTGACTTGAAAAATCAATTTTGAGAGTCACATTTACAAAGCCGCCGAAAATCGGGTTCCGGATGGATTTTTCTGAAACTTTCCACGTCTATAGGGTCAAGTGTCTACCAAATATGCTAAAATATGCAACTACCTGCCTGCTTTCTTAGTCTGGGAGATGTGAAATTTTAAGTAAACGAGCCGATGATTTTTTCCCAAAAATTTAAGTTCACGACTTGCATACAATTTTCAATAAAATATTTCGATTCTCTACTCCAAAAATGTATTATTAGCGTTTAAATGCATCTAAAGTTTGCCTAAAGTATAAGAATTCTAAATATATTTCGACATTTAAATTCATCTGGCGTTTACATCAAGTGTGAAAATTCAAAATTTTGGCTTAAAAATGAGATATCCGGCCTTCAAACCTTCATAAGTTTTCAGTTTTCTAACTGAGTTTAGTTTTCTCAACCGTAATTTTTAGGGTTAACATCAACGCAGTTTTATTTTGTTCAAAGAAAGTGCGGTTTTTGTGTCTGAAAATGCTTGTTTGCCACTTAAATCCATTTCAAGTTTGCCTAAAGGGTTAAAAAGGATATTTTTTTGCTCGGTTTTTAACCGATTTGAATTGCTTAAAACAGCATGCAGCTTTACAGCAGTTTTTGTGCTCTTTGCAACCCCGTCTTAATGATCCACAACAAAAAATATGTTTTTCAAATATTCGGCTTTTCGCCCTCAAACGCCCTGGAATCTGGTTAACGATGGCAACATTGATATTATGTTGATTTTGCTGAATTCCAAACTTCAACCTGAGGCCAGTATTAAGAGAAATACGCGAAAAATTCGTACTAAATCAAAATGCCATGAAACTGAAATCAACTTTTCATCAAAAATCCTTCAAAAAGTTTCAGAATGCATTTTGAGAAAAACAAACAAAAAAAGTTAAGAAAATGTGATTTTGACAGGTATGGTATTCGAAAAAATAACGAAAAATTGAAGAAATTTCTAAACTGTAGAAAATTGAAACTGACTGAAGCACTCTTTGAATAAAAAAGGAAAGGCACTAGAAAAAACCGACAGAAAGTGTCACTTTTGAACACATTCAAGAAGTGAAAAATTTGGCAGGTTGTGTCAAAGTTCATTTCATTTTATATAAATTCCACAAACTTTTGCAAATACTATGCATTGAATGAATCAGCAACGTATCATCGTATTCAAAATAATTGAAGTTTTTGACAGAGAATAAAAATTATAATTTGCCCACTTTAGTATATCTAGAGCTATCTATTTATCTATCTAGATTTATTTTTAGAATAATTCATTATCGAGGACAATAATACCTAATTTTGCAACTGAGATTTTAAGTTTCACTTCTTCTTCTTTGAAAAGATACTTCATTTTATGCGACATCCAGGTAATGATAAAATTTTAAGAAAAACTATATTTTGCTGAGCAACGGATAGAATAGGTAGAAAAAATTTCATAGAAGTTATCGGAAATAAAGAAAGGAACACAAGCAAAAACGTTATACAGGGTTTTCCATTTAAAATAAGGAAGTTTGAAGCAACTTCCGGTATAACCGATTCAGCAGGTCAAAATACTACAGGATGTGTCTCAACCCCACATAAAAAAAATTTGGTTGTGTGGCTGTATTATTAACCAGTGCCTGTGTTCACGCCAATGCTGCAAAATAATCCACACACATTGCTAAATGGCTAAGCATATATTTTATAGCTAGCTTTAACCGAATATTCTATGCGGGTTTGGAAAATTTTAAACATTTTGTTAAATTATTTAAAATATTAAGACTGTAGATAGACGACTAAATTATTCGGAAACACGGTACATTAGAACTAAACCGCAATGGACCTCGGTATCGAGTTACTAAACACCCTGTATAGGGTTTGTTTCAGCTTGTCAATTATTCAAATTGTATTTGTAGATATTTGTTTATTGTATTTTAATTAAGTCATTTTTAATTTATTTTTTACACTCCAGTCTTAATAACGTTGTTCGAATAGTAAGAAGTTTATTTGAATAATAATTGTCATTTATTGGACGAAAATTTGCAAATTTTTTGTTTCTTTTTTCTTTCTAGCCCAAAATTATGATCAAATTAAAGAAAATTATGACAGAAAAGATTAGCATCTTTTCAAGGAAATAGATTAATATAGAATTCAATTGAGATGAAAAGACAACACTAAACGGAAATTAAACAACCGTTCTTTATTTAACTTGCACTGGTATTTCAACAAAATCATTGTTAAAAATATTTTTCAAATAATAATAGATTATAATTTAATAGCAAATTTGTCACTTTGTATTTGCAATGTGTCTACTTCTACTATAAAAAGTTCTCACGAAAGCAGAACTTTTTATGAAGAATGTTTTCATCGTTTCTTAAAATTATTGATACAAAGTATGCCTGCATATAAAATTTGAAACTAATCGATTTGAGGCAGATGATCAAGATCATCAGATCAGATTTACGTTGAGTTTCCTTCGACAGATTGGTTAACGAATAATTACATTTTAATATTCTCGCGATTTAGAAACACTTCTTGAATTAAGAGAAACTTACCTTTCTTTCGTTACCTCCGGAAATTGGCAAGCAAAAAATTGATAACAAAAGAGAAAAACACGTTTATTATTTTGAGCAAAATCGAAATTATATTTACTTAATGAGTAAATCAAAATATAAAAATTTGCATTGCCAACTGCATGAAATGAATTGCAATTTGCAGTGGCATGAAAAACATTGAAATAGAAAACAACAGGCTTATTGTCTAAAGAACAAGAAAGTCAAAGAAATATTAACAAGCTTGCGTACGAAACAAAAAATAGATCATAAATACATATAGGATTGAAAATATATTAAATGCTAAAGTTTCATTTCTCATAAATAAATGCTCTTAGCAAATGGTTTTTCTGCTAAAGACGCGAAATTCTGCTTTTCTATACCCATTTAAATAATCGGAAAGGAGCTTTTCTGACCTTTCAAACATTGCTAATATAGTATTACATTTTACTAATTCTAAATGTTATTGAATTTAGTTAGTATTTTATTCTCGCTTGTTATCCGATGTACTAACGGGTATAAAACGTGGCATAATACAATTATGACAAGGTTACAAAAGTATCAACTTTCCTTGTCCTTTCGCATGTATATTATACATATCTTGGCAAACTGAAAATTTAATTAAAAACATATTGCATTTCTTATGGTTGATTTGCATGTTTGCGATGTTCAACAAAAAGCTTATTGCATAAACATTTTCACACAGAAATAGCTATTTTCATAAGTAACTATAGCTGTACTACAGATATTATGGAATCCAACGGAGCTTGTAATCGATTTTTTTAAGTTGCCCAATTGCCCTGTTTGGTCTCATTCTGAATGAAAACGGTGTTTGTAGACTTTCTTAAAATTTGTCTGATAGTGGCCGTATAGTCAGCTGTTGTATCTAAAAGTCAACCTTCCATTAAATGCTAATATAAATAAAATTAACAGCTATATTTGAATAATTAAACATAATAGTTCTCTTTAATTATTGTTATATTATTTTGCTATTACCTGAACATGAGGAGGAGTGGAAATTGCAAAAATTACAGCATCGGCTATATCCTCCACATCTAAAATTTTATCCTGTTCGAAAGCTTTGCCCAAGAATGAGTTATCGAAACCTCCGGCATGTACAATGTTGGATTTTACCATTCCAGGAGACAAATTCTTAAACAGAATTAGCAGATAGTTTAAAAGAATATGCTTTTCTTCGTTAGTAGCATTATTAGGTAAATGTTGGAGCCAATCAAAACGTTGTAAATTAAAGAGAAACATGAAAAAATATAATATAAAATAAAACAACCTTATGGATGTGTAGCGTTATGCTAATGGGTGGGAGGGTTATGGAAATGGAGGTTCCGTGCGCTTCAATTTGTGCAGTATTTACATAGTTTTAGAAAAACTATAAAAACTGTTGTCAATACATTTTAACTGTTGTTGTTTTAATGTTGTCGTTAATAGTTATTTTTAATATTGCAGTAATGTCTATTACATCAGTTCAAATATACAAAATACACTAGGCAATAATTATTTTATATTTGCATAATCACAATCCATAATAGAACATTTTGGTGATGAAAATAAGGATCTGCAACTCAACCGCTTTTGACACGTAAGGTGTATATTTAACAATAATGATTAACTTGATTTGTTTAACAATCATTTATTGTTCCGCGGTGGCAAAAGGTTCTAAATTTTCTTCATGAGAGGTTGTGGAAACGGTGAAGTGAGACGTTTGAACTAACCGAGTTACGGGCCAAGTTTGTATGAGAAAACGTAACATTTTCTATTAAATTCTTCTTCTTAATTTTCTTCATTAATTTTCGAACGTAACATACATAGGGGTCAGCTTATAGTAGCAGGACTTTAACGGTTGATAGAAAATACAATTTTAAGATGATTATATCATACAGACATATTGAAAACGGCTTCGTTTTTGAAGTACAGGGTGGCAGAAAGTCAACATTTTATTTTTATTTTTTTTAAATAATTCACGCAAATCTTTATTCTAGTAGTTTTCGCAATACCACAACCAATTATGTCCAAATTTTCAGAGGGTTCCACATGGTACTATTTTATTTTTAATTAATTTTAATTAATTTGTTCATATTTACGAAGGCTTGAAGTCGCTAACAGTAACTGATTTCGAGATTTTTTCAAAAAACGTTTTAATTGCAAATTAATCACAACAAAGTAGAAACTTAAACGATAGCTTTCAGTATTTTGATATTTGATTTGATTATATGATATTTTCTGTCAACCGTTAAAGTGCTGCTATTATAAACTGACTCATCGTGTATATACATATGTTCTGTACTCAATTTGCATTAAACATAATTAAAGCTGCATTTCAATATTTGTATGTTTTTGTCCAAATTGCTCATAAAATGTGCGATACAAAGCTTTATTAAAAAAAGTAAAGCTCTTTTCAATTATTTTTATAGAAAAACTTTTGATATATTAATTTTTAGTTTTGAATTCTATGTATAGATTGAGGTAGGTACTAGAACATAGCGGTGCTGGTTTTCAATTACGGTTGATAAATTTTTTTACTGCCCAAAAACAAAGCACTTGAAAGACGTTTTTAAGTCAATAACTCTTTTGGATGAAGCTGTTAGTAAAACACATTTTTCCAGCTCACTTTTCTTGGTGTGTTGTCTAGAAAAATACTAAAATATAAATATTGGCAATATTTTTATGTTAAGCGCATAAAAAAAGTAAAAAAGTTTTTTACACCTCAGGAAATTTTGGAATAGATGTTAGGAATATAGACATTTTCTCATACTAGTTTTCTTTATTTTTCAGAGAAGACAGAAGGGCTGTTAAAGTATGGTCAGAGCAGTTACAGTAAGTTGATAGTAGTTAATTTTTTTAATACCGATGGTCATACTGCCTAGGTTTGTGTGATTTTCTAAAGTTTATTTTTCTTTAAGTTAAATTTTAGAAATATTCAGACAAATACCAGGATTTTGTAGAGTCATTAGATCCAGCAGATTGCGCGGGTAATATGTATTTGTAATAAACTGCTCAATAAAATAAACGATGCAAGTGATTGCTGCGAGCGATTTGATTTTTCTCTGAACCGGTGTCTAGTGCAATTTTGCTTCGGTCAGTCTTCGGTCAGAAAATTAAGTAGGCGACTTCACAAGATGGAAAATGAAACAATGAAAAATTTATCAAATTTTGACAAGCTCCCAGTTGAGCATAAAACGATTTTTTTAAATTTCTATATCAAAGGCATAAAAGATTTCTAGTAACGATTTTAAAATGTTTCGCCGATCTGTTTTGTTTACAGGGTGACCTCAAAAACCCTATTTTTTGCATTTGCAGTGGAAACATCTTCTTTCCTATCGATTTTCAAAAACTGAAGCTCATTTTGAAGTTAGAACTTCATAGCCGACTTAAGACAGACATTCAGTATACAGGGTTCTATGAAAGTAAATTTTACTTTAATTGGAAATGTGCCAGTAGTCAAAGTTTCCGCGGTAGTTCGGATTTCTTCCCTCTTTATGCGTCATGAGCTCTACATGTTTAAAATCGGCATAAAAGTAGAAATGTGTTATCATGGCAATGCCAAAAAGTTGAATTTTTTTAGATCACCCCTTAAACCAAGAGGAATGTGAAACACTCAAAAACAGTTTCGACACTTGAGCTCTATCTATTGTGTGCAACTGGGAGTTTGCTGGACTTTGGAAAATTTTTGATCGTTGCCTTTTCCATCTTGTAGTAACTTTATCTGAAGTAATTATTTTTGACTGACGGACTGGACTAGATAACTCTAAGACTAACTAAAGAGAACTCAACTTGCTCCCATTAATCTAAATTTATCCAGTTTATTTTGTTAAGCAGCTGATAATGCGACAAAATGCTTTTTGGCCTATTAAAAATAATAATAATAATAATAATAATAACTACCCCTGATCAGATTACAAAAGTGGATACTCACTGTAATTTTAATTGCAACATTTTCCGACGCTAACTCAAGTCTCAAAACTTCTGCCAAACCTGTAATTCCATGCTTTGCTCCTATGTACATATTTAGAATCGAAAATTCTGGCGGAATAAAATGTCCTAGAATGCTGTTTATATGGACAATATGACCTTTTATGTCGCATTTCTTCATTATCCTAACTGCTTCTCGCGTTGCGATGCAAAGTCCAAGTACATTGACATCTAAAATTTGGAGTTTAATCAAACATCTTAAAAATTATTATATTATTTAATTATTTGGCACCTAAAACGTTTCTCCATTGTTGAGCATCACCGTCGGATAACGTGGAATCCTGCACAATACCAGCATTGTTCACGAGTACATGAACAGGACCCAGTTTTTCCGTAGCCAATTGGAAAGCTTTTAATATTTCCTCTTCTTTAGACATGTCGCATCTTATTCCATGCAGCTGTCCTTTACATTTCTTGAGACTTTTTGAAACTTCATCTATTTGTTCTTTCCGCCTCGCTAGTCCAACTACCTTAAATTGAAATAGCGCTTTATCAGATAATATTTTCCGTGAAAGATTAGTGTGCACACTTAAAATAACACCGATAAAATGTTTTCCAAATTTTGTTTAAATTTTTTATAAGTTTAATTAAAAGAATATTTTTGAACTAATTGATTTTGTCAGAGTGTAACAATTTTTTTGATCTAAAAATATATAAACCGAATCTCTGACCTTCATGATAATAGATAAATAAAATTCCAACTCCAGTATGAGAAACCATGAGGCTTTTCTCTTGCGTATTTAATTGTAGAACATTTACATTATTTTTCAGTTAAAAAGAAACTCTCGTCTGTAAACAACGAAACATCCGTTCATATCATATTTAACATGCTGTATACAGGATGTTCGAATAATGCGTTAGGAATTTTTTAAGGGTGCTTCTACATGCTGAAATAATGGTAGTAAGTCATGTAACAAAAATGAGAAATCTGAATATTTTCCGAGTTACAGCTCATCAAACTTTTTTTTTCTTTTTTTTTGACTTTGACTTTGAAATCGGTTCAGAGTTTCACCTTAGTTATGTATAACACATTATGTTTGACACACCAACATTTGATTCTAAAAATTGCAAAATACATGACAAAAATGTGCTCTTCACACGAGTCGAGAAACTTTTTCGTTTAGGAGCAAATCGACAGTAAAGTATTTATTACTCTCAATCCAGTATCCTTGGATTTAATTACAATCGCAGCAAATCAAGTCGTCTGGTTTTAAAATGTCCCAAGTGGAACACAAAAATTTTGTATAAACTGAACAGCGCTACAATAATTAATATAAATTGTAAAATTTTTTTTAGTCAGAAAAGTCAGGGTGTCAAAAAGAGGTTTTTGGAGTCGTGTGAAGAGCATATTTTCTGTCTACTAATTTCTAATCTTTAAAATCGCACATTGCTTTTTGCCATATCTGGCGTGCCAAAAAAGATAATGCGAAAAATTTAATTTGAATTTCAGGTAAAAGTGTCATCTAGTGGTAAAGTGGACAAATAATTTTTTATCAGAAAGTTATAGATCACTAAGCTTACAGTATGTAGTCTGTACCGATTTTCAATTTGACCGGCGAAGAAATGTTCCGAATAGATCAAAAATAAAAAGACAAAAAACAAATTTTTATTTTAATGAAATGTAAGTTTTATAGTTGGTTTTGCCTTTGAATCCTATTTTTCATTTTCTTATTTAAAAAATTGTTTGTCTAAATGCGAAAATTATTATTCGCATAAGCGTGTCCTTCTGATGTATTACACTATGCAACCCCGTATATTAAATGCATCTAATCATGTATTTTTTTTTCTTGCACTAAAATACTCAGACTGTGAAATTATGCTTGGATTTATGTTGAAGTTCACATTTACGTTTGAGGCTTCACAATTTTAGTTTAGTGGTTTGAAAATGTTTCAATTTTTTTTTCACAGAAAATTACCTACTTACGCATTACTTACAACACACCTTGATTGGATTGAGAAAAACATTTTGATCGATAGCGAAAGAACATCAGTTGTTTTACTACTTTTATTTCAATTGTTACTAACAGCGAACAACTTTGGCAGAGTATAGCAGAGTTTTGATTGCAAAACTACGTCAGGTGATGCCATAAACCTACTTAGGTGCAAAATAATAATGAAAAAATAATAGTTTGCTGAATATTTCAATATGTTAAGTTTCGATTTCGAAGTTCCAATAAAGTTGGATAATCAACCCGAGAAGACCAATAAATGTGAATAAATTGCAAACCTTTTAAATGAGAATATATTTTGTTGGTATTTTATAAAATTGTTTTGAAAGGCACATTTAAAAATCCAACCAAATTGATCGATGGTGTTATACCAATAAAGATTAATTCAAGTTTTATGTTTTTTTCAATTCAAGTTATCTGATCTTTAAGTACATATTTAATAAATAATAATCGATTTTTTTATTTATGTTGCCGATGACATTCAACGTTTCTTACGAAAATATAATTTTATGGAATAGAATGACACTTCATTGGTGTTAATAATAGACAAAATGTGATTTAAGTACGTTGCAAAACATCAGGGGGTGATCATCATCAGTTTAGATGAGTACGTCTGAAAATGATTGTTTTTCAATAGATCGACCAAATAAAGTTTAATAATGAAGTTATGCAATCGTTTTATGTTTATTTGTTTCATAGAGCTATTTTTCTCTGTGAGAAATACGCATAGTTCAATGCCACTAATGTAATTTTTGATTACTGAATGGGATATCGTAACTATCTAATTATTCATTATGTTATGCCAGGAACATGCAACAAAGTCGTCTTTATTTTTCATTAGGAAACTGAGACAAAAGACAAAAAGGTGTATTGGAAGTTACTTAATCAATTGTTTGAAAAACCGTTTTTTTCCAATTTCCACACACTGTTTATTGAAATTGGAGTGTTTCAAGTCTAGCGACTCATAGTAACTTTTTTTTCCATATTACTCTACGTTCTTATATAAAACCCTGTATAAGATAAATATTATATCATTTTGATACATATTACATACCTTAATTGGTTAGTTTATCATTTAGTTAATATGATGCACATGACCAAGATTTTATGTTCAAATACTAAACATTTTTTTTTCGTATTTATTTACTATTTATAGGTATATATTTCTGTAAATTGGGTTGAACAAGAACACTGCACACATTCAGATTTATATAAATATAAATTTCAGAAGGGCTTTTAGACATGGTAAAAATTAATGGGTAAAATTTCGTTACTTTCACTTTAAATTTTTAATAATAATAAAAAAACTTACTATCATCCCATTTTCGGCAAGTTTTCTTGCAATAGCTGCACCAATCCCTGAACTAGCACCAGTAACAATGGCAACTTTACCAATCCATCTCTCCATTGAAACAACCATTTTATTTTATTATAATTTTACAAATACAATCAAGTGTAATCCCGTTTCTAATCACAATATAATCTATTGCTCTGATTCGTAGGCTGACTTTATATAGGTAACGTACAGAAGGTAAACATTTTTTAAATTGATTGGCTAAGTGGTGGTTGTAGAGTAATGGAGATGCGTGCAACAGTAATTGTGGGGAATACGAATTAATCGTGAGAATTTGAATACAACGTGACACCATTCTATCAATCAATATAATTTAAGCMAAAAAAAGTTTTGCCAAACMGGCWAAAAMCSGTTTTTTGCAAGTAAAATCAATCAATCATAAGTCAATGTTTGATATATCTACGACACATTTTTTGCAGGCCTAATTAAAAATACAGTATATACATYGTTGTATATTATATATTATATTATTGTCTAGATCATTCAAATATCAAAATTTGCGTTTTCAACCGTGTAATAATAAAGGAACTTCAGCTGAACGCATTCACGAATCTCTTCATATTAAAAGAACAAGTAGAAAATTACTATGTTTAATTTAAATGCTTCATACGGTTGAAGTGTTTTTGTTTATAAAGAGGATTTGGCTTTTTACAACAAGTCCAACACATTTGCAAATTAAAATATCTGAAGAATAGATGGTGTAAATTACTCGATTTGCCGTTCTTCGAAGTTCAATATTTCGCATAATTTTTAACAAGTTGTCAATTATATTTTTTTAAGTGCTAATATTTTGTGAGATCATCGAATTCTATATTGGCAGACCTGCATTTCTTATATTTTACATTATATAGCCCGAGTATCGGACAAATTCATAAAAATAAATAATGCGTAAATTTGTACGTTTGAAAATACGGTCGGGCACGTTAGTATTAAAATTGCGCTTTTTTTATGAAAGAATAAATCGAAGTACCATTTTTCTATACTTTTCGATATTTTTCCACTCGCAAATCCCGCTTTACAGGCTTATTTATTTAAAAGCCAAAATTTTCAAGCTTTTTAAAACCGCTCAAAAAGATACTAAAAATTGAAAAATGGTTAATATAGCAATTGATTATAGTTTGAGGATCCAAAAAGGTGTGAAAGCGAGGGCGTAAAAAAATGTTCATAACTTTGAGCCAGGCATAGAATTAAAAAAGCTCTTTTCATCCAGGTAGGTTATTTAACAAATGCATTACTCAAAAACTGTCCGTCCGATTTTAATGGGTCGTGCGGCTCTCGTTTTGTATTGCAATCAAATACTTTCCTCCAAATGTATGGCCTGATTGGGTTATTTTTCATTGTTAAATAAATAATTTAAAATTACCTTGCTTTTACGTACTTTTTTGCACTTTCGAGCATTTTAAAGCGAACATTTCCTATCCTCGGATATCGGAACAACTTGGGGAAGAAATAAAGTACTCATATATTTTTTCCCTAAAATGCATACTCCTGCCTAATCCCTCCTGCTCTGCATATTATAATTCTCCTGGCCTAATAAGTAATAATCAAGATGCACATGCTTAGTAAATATGTAACGATATTTTTTAGCAAACATCAACTAATTGGAAAAAATTAGCTTTAATTCAATTCAACTCAATAATTAGTAATTTGAATGAAATGGTATCTGGGTATCATTTTTCTCAAACTGGGTTGATGTTGATAAAGAAGTTAAATAGCAAGTAAGTAGAGGAGCATCGTGATTAAGCGAGAATATTAATTCCTTGACCAAATTGACCGAAGTTAACCGAAACTCACAATATTGAAATTCTAGTCCTGATGGGCTACGTAGGTGGGGAACAAACACAAAATGAATATATTCAATCATTCAGAGAGAAATTTCCTAATTTACCACCCAATCGTAGTCAGACTGGGCTCAATGAAAGTGAAAGTTAATGCACTTCTTTCTGTTCAAGTCTTCATGTCCTTATTAAGCAGTTATTTCTCCTTCTTCTTTGTAAACCATTGCCCATCAATTCCTGGATGTAGGTTTCTTCTAATGGTTTCCATCTTTCTCTATCCATCGCAAATCTCATCCACTGTTGGCCCACCACTATTCTTACGTCGTCCACCCATATTTTTTGGGGTCTTCTTGATCCTTGTTGTCTCATGGCTTCCATTCCAGTATTCTGTGTATCCATCGCTTTTCATCGTATCGGAGTATATGGCCAGCCCATCGCCATTTCACTTTTGCTACCTCCTCCACGACGTCCCTGACTTTAGTTTTACGTCTTATATTGTAGTTTATAATTTTGTCTTTTAGTGATATTCCAAGCATACATTGTTCCATCGCCCTTTGGGTTGTCTTCAATTTTTTTGACTTTTGGGTGAGCACATGGTCTCCATTCCGTAGGTGCACACCGTGTGACGCAAGTGCCGTATACTTTTCGTTTTAGATTCATGGGAATAAAATAATTTTTCAGTATATATAAGCCTTGTTCTATGGTATACAGGGTTGCTCATTAGTGCGTCAAAGTGCGATATCTCAGTAAATATGAACTTTA
>NW_026018611.1:11178906-11192263 GCF_020466585.1 Dendroctonus ponderosae | reverse complement strand
TGAAAAACTTTCGTTGGACGAATTTTCTTGTAAACTTCATATTTACTGAGATATCGCACTTTGACGCACTAATGAGCAACCCTGTATATGTAAGTTTACCGAAAGCGGTCCATGCTGGTTGTGTTCTTCTTTTAATTTCCGCATCCTGGTTTGATTTCCCTTATCTGATAGTGTTCGTAGTAGCCCAAGTACCCATAGTGTTCGACGTTTCCTATAATACCGTTCTGTATTGTTATGTTTGCTTGGTCGTGGCTCATCATTTTTGTTTTCTTAAAGTTCATTTTAAGCCCTACAATAGCGGAGACATCATTTAGTCGTTGTAGCATTTCGTTTGATTCCTGCAGCTTATTTGCCATTAAGATTATGCGATCCGCAAATCTGAGATGATTTAAGTATACTCCGTCGACGTTCATACCTTTGGTGTCCCAGTTCTATTTCTTAAAAATATCTTCCAGGACGAAGTTGAATAGTTTGGGCGAGATAGTATCTCCTTGCCTCGTTGCAGTTTTATGGGGCTTGTTTTTGTTTCTTCGTCCAGTTCTCAGTCCATTTTTGTAGATGTTCTTTATCTATGTTGTTCGTATATCTTGAATCAATTCTTGCGTTTTCTAATGATTCTAACACTGACCATATTTCGACGAAGTCAAATGCTTTTTGGAAATCTACCAATAAAAAAACAAATACAGAAATAAATAATAAAAAATAAATAAGAAACACATTTATAATGTCCTATTTCTAGTATATTTTCTGTCTTAGACGATCACGTTTCTCTCGTTTTTTATTTTTGTAATTTTTGTCCGGCCTCTTGAGTTTTTGTTTTTAGTACTTTCATGTACCAGTTTTCTCTTAATGTGTCCATTATTCGTTTGTTGGTATAGTTTCTACGGCCCTTTATAATTTACTTTTTCACTTCCTTGTTCAAAGACAAGGTTGCTTGGTCACAACAAATTTTTGTTGTCTTTTAATTTTGCCGCTAATTCGTTTATTTGCATTTGTTTAATTGTTTCTATTGCTGCTAGTCTTGTTTCTAATACATTTTGCTATTCGATTTGTTTTTGTGTCAGAATTTCTGATGTTGGATAGCGTTCTTGTTTGATGAGTTTGTTGCGTTTTATGTTTATCTGAATCCTTGCTTTCACTGGTATAAAATTTGTTCAGCTCGGACACGTCGGTGCATATGTTGTTCTTATTGGAGATAATGGAGTCTGTTTCGTTTTTAGTTGTTCCGTTTGGGCTGTTCGAGGTCCCTTTATGTTGTTTGGGTTTTTCGAAAAAGGTATTGAGGCAAATTGGATTTTCATTGTTCAAGTAGCTATACAGCATCTCCCCCTTCTCGTTGCTGTCCCAAGCACGAAGTGGCCAATATAATGTGTGTCTCCGTATTCTTTTGTTCCGAATTTTGCTTTAAAATCTCCTATAATTATCACGAATTGTGTTCTTCTTGCCTCCTTGCCTTTATTATATCTTCGTAAAAGATATCAGCTTCTTCGTAATCTGAACTTGCCGTCGTTGCATATCCGTGTACGATCTGTAGGCTATATCTTCTGCTTAAAGYGAYTAATGTATATAACTCTATTATATGTATGTTGCACAGTATTTTGTTCTTTCGCGCTTTGTTCGTTATTTAGTGGTGCGAATTCTTAAAACCCAAAATCGTAATTTTTATGAAAACAATGATCCATTCGTTTGCCTTTCGGTCTTGTAGTCGTATTCCTAGCATTTTTYTCTCCATTTTTCTTTGAGCAATCCTTAAACGCTTCATTACCATAGCGTTGGTTCCCTCATTACCATAGCGTAAAGMGRGACGCARGGACRTAAGGACGCAAAAACAATATTGGAAATTGGATGCSTTTCTTATTTTACAGCTGTTAATTAATGTAAGATTAACACGAAAATAGACTGCATATTCGACAGTTTYTYACTTTAAGCAGCTAACGAGTTTATTGTTCCACAATTCTTGCAATCAATGTTGCTGTTATGTTGGACCAAGCCATGTTCCCAACAAAACATAAAATTGTCAAATAGTCAATTGGGTAAAATTTAAATAAATACTAGACGAAGATCGCAATATTAATTAAATTATATTTATATTGCCCCAGCTAACTATACAATCATTGTCCTGAGCTTATTTACTGTAACTGTTTTCCGCTGTTTGTGCCATAGTTTACGGAAATATTTGAGTAGGAGTAAGTGGAGGAAGTAAGGAGGAGAGTAAGTGGAATCTGTTCTAGGTATTTAATATTTTAATGTAAATATCAACACTGCTGCCGAAATTTCCAGTAGAAATGCTTTTCATTTTTTCAGCGAAAAATGCAATAAATGATCGTAGAGTGGAAATTGATGATAGTTTTACTACTTTTAGTTAAGACCGTTACCCAAGCTCATGAAACATCTCTCTTCATCTGTTGATATTTTACATGTCCTCTCTTATTAGCTTCTTTACGTTATTTTTAAGCGGAATAATAAGATGAAACTACTTTTTTCATCAACTCTCTCTGAACAACGAAGTAACAGGTTCAAATAGATCGTAGGTCTGTGAATAGAAAAATCTGTTTCTAAGATCAACTTTTTCTGGTCGGAAATAAACTTTGCTTTTGCTAAAAAAAATGGATCTGTTCTATTTCCCATTGCTTAGGCAAAATCATATCTAACCCTGCAATCTTCTGATGATCTGACAGTTCATTTTGGAGAAGTTTATCTTGATCTCTTTTCGTGCGTATAAATGTACACCTTTACATAAGTTAATTTTCGTCGGACAATTTGGTTGGATAACCAACATTAATCGAATAGTGGACCGTGAAGCAGCATGATAAAATAATTCTAATATTTACATAGCAAAAGCAATCTTATATAATTTTTTTAAGCTTGAAAATGATTAGTGACTTGACAAGTTTATTAGTGGTAATGAACGCTTAATTTTATTCTCGTAAATAGTTTATAGAAAGAATTATTCAAAAATAACAGAAACACTTAATTATTTATTACGTAAAATAAAGAACTGAGTCTGAGTGTTAGTTAAGAGTTTAGGCGGGTGATAAGAGGATTCGCCATTTAAATAGGAAGTTTTCTGACGTGATACTAAATACATATACAGGGTGGGTTTGGTATAAATGAAGTTTTGAAGTCTAAGTGTAATTGCCACTGTCCGTCCACTGTAACATGATGGGCGAGATAAGTGAGATAGTTATTATTGCCACTTATGTGTGTTCATTTGTGTGAGTTTGTTGGATAGATTGYATAGGGGGTTCTCAGGTTCTCTTATGTTTGGGTTCATTCTTAGTGCCATCTGTTTTTTTTTTTTGCAGATATTGTTTAATTTTCTTAATTGTATTACTTCTTAGCATGTTTCTGTTGTGTATCGGTGATCTACAAATAGAAACGAAGAGCTTTTCAAAATCTTTGGGTATTTTGCTTCAAAAACATTTGTCTTTSTACCTACTGAGAAAGTATCCTACTTCACACTTAGGTTCAASCTCTAAGGTAAAATTGCAATTAGTAAAGAAATTAATTTAGAAAAGTTACCATCAAATCTGTTATCTGGAGCTAGTTATTGATTACGTTATGATAAACGATTTATTTTCAGATGTGAGGAAATTGTGTATTTTGTAAACAAAAAAACCCAAACTAACCCAGAGAAAATATTCTTGAAACATGAATCCGCCTCAAACCATGTAGAACTTATCTCGAAAGTTTGTTAGCAATGCGTATAATAAATAATAAAACCTTAAATAATAGTCCTTTGCGCCAAACATTATCCTATGCCATACTGATTTCCATAAATAAGCTAACTGTTTTCCTGGCGTTCAAATGCATTTTTTTCAGGTGATTTGTCAAGGTAAAGAGCGTGTGTTTAGTCGATCGATTCATTTTGAGGCCAAATTAGTGTGTTTTTGTGTTTTCTAATGAGTTCTAGGAGTCGGTTTCTTGTTATTTGTTCCAACACTTTACTCACCACCGAGGTCTAACAGGTCTATTTTTTACTTGGGTGTTATGTAGTAAAATTTTTGTTTATAATTTAGTATATTTTTTTCCACCTCTCTGGATAATTAATTTGTTTTTGTGACCAACTTATAATGTTCGCAAGTAGGCCTGGCGCCGCATTCGAACATACTGTTAAACAATATTTGAACAATGATTAAATTCATTATTGGATAGGACTGAAGTTCAATAGCCTGCCCATCACGGTATACCAATTTGAATCTTATTATTTTTTGTTTACCTTCCTTAGCCACTCGAAGTAAATCGGTTTTTTTGCTTATATACAATGTTGTTGTTCTCAGCCAAAAAAAGAGAGAAACAGTTATAAAAAAGCAATCAATCTTGTCGCGGTCGAAAATATTAGACATTGATTGTTACTAAGTCCAAACGGTATTCTGATCGGTTGCCAGATTGCCTTATTTAATTATCTACTATATTTTTCTTATGTATTACATAAGATGAGGCGCGATTCTTGATATACCCACTTGATAAAAAATGCCTTAACAAAAAATAAACACTCCTAAATACTAAACAAAGCAATTTTGTAGGAAGGTGTACTTCACTCTGATTTACTTACTTTTTCTTAGATATTGCAGTAAAATATGCACTTCATAATGAAAATAATGATAGATGAATAAATTCTGATTATTGGCAATTTAAAATGCTCAGTCGGGAAACGAAACATGACGGTACAGCTGTTTTTTTTATGTCGGGAATACCCATATTTTGACGTACCTATTTTAATTAATTTATCAATATTGGCGGCATTTTAAAATGAAATGATCTTATCGCCGTAGCTTTGATTCACACTGCTAATATTTATTATTTGCATATCTCAATTATAGTAGAACAATTATAAAGCATTTAAATTGAAATATGTAATCACAATACCAAAGCTGTTGGTTCCACTGAATTAAAAAACAAGTTAATTAATATACAAGGTGGACAATTCGCAATTTTTTGTATCCACAGTTTAATATGTGAGCGATAGTTGGCAAGGCCTTGAAAGCTTATTTAACACTTAATTTATATGATAAAGCTATAAAGGCGGTTCAAATTAGTTTAGAACCACACTACGTTTACTTTTTAACACGTACATCGGTCGAGGATATTGGATTCTCTGTCAAAAAAGACAGTTTTTTAAATGATTAAAAAGCTTGCTAAGAATTATGAGTCGAGAGGTCGTCATTAAAATTTTTCAGGACATTTCAATGGTCAAAATACTCTAATACTGAACTACAATAGAAATAAATAGTTTCTAAGGAAAGACAGGAAGTCCTAGAATCAGTAGCAAATTAAGCTTTGCTTATTTTAATGGACCTGCAATCAATACATACCGGGTGTCGCAATAAGGATGGTATGGTTGGAGGCTGTATAAAGAAATTTTTTTGAACAGCCGATTTTTTGAAAATGATCAACATTGTTTTTCTATCCCATATCAGTTTTATCGCTATTTCAATTGATAGTAAAAACTTTGAAATCGGTAAAGCCTTGTCGGAGTTCTTTGCATTAAGCAGTTTGACTCTCCCCCCACTCCCTTTATTTGAAAAGTTAAGAAAACAAGTTTGTAAGGAAAGTAGTAAGTACGGTTTTTTATGATCTTTTGACCAAACTTATGTTATGTTTCACTTATCGGGACAATTTTTGTATAAATTCGACTTTTTAAAATGCGGTTTGCAATTGCGCCACCTAGCCGACATCTGAGAAATTTAAAAATAATTTCCAGCAAATAACTTTTTTCAAGTTTGTTATAAAAAAAAATTCCGAACACTCTACAACAAATATTTTCCAAGATACAGCCGCTTACCATCATTATTGCGACACTTTATACAGGGTGTCCCGTAAGCACATGATCAAAAGGATACTGCGATATTCCTTGCATCAAAAGAAGACGATCCGACTTAACTTTTATTAACAAAAAATGTCTGCCTCGTCTGCTATTGATTCTTAAAAAAAAACACCTTTTTTGAAATATTGGGAGAATGGTAGAATGTATTTTAGTGAAACTCGCTGTGAATTTGTTCTTACGTAAGACTCATATTTTGACAATAATGGAATTCATCCGTTTCGGACAAGTGGTGAATTCTTGAGTGTCGTGGTACAGAAACTCCCAGAACTTTTTATTTGGTGGATGAAGAGAACTCATTTTTCTTTTGGTTCATGCACAAATGATTTTTTCACAATTTTGTGCTCTTTGTAAAATCCTGTAGCATTTATAGTATTTGCGAAAAAAATATTTCTGTTTTCTTGCAACTTAGCAATGCTAGATATTAACTGCAAATATCGTGATACGAGGCAAACATTAATTGTCAATCAACCTCACAAATTCGTTTCGAATGACCTTTTCTAATGAAGAAATGTCCAACGTGGTCAAAGTATTAGGGTTTTGCGAAGAAAATTTGCGTGAAAGCGTACGCGTGTATACGCGCATTTGCACTTAATATTTAACATTGTTAAGTGGCAAGAAAACAGACATATTTTTTTGTGCAAAAACTATGAATGCTACAAGATTTTACAAAGAGCACAAAATTGTGAAAAAATCATTTGTGCATGAACCAAAAGGAAAATGAGTTGTCTTCATCCACCAAATAAAAAGTTCTGGTAGTTTTTGTATCACGACACTCAAGAATTCACCGATTGTGAACTCGATTGTTTCATCAAAATATGAGCCTTACATCGGAACAAATTCACAGCGAGTTTCACCAAAATACATCGTACTATTCTCCCGATATTTCAAAAAATATTTATTTTTTGAAGAACTTTGACCATCAATAGCAGAGGAGCCAGACATTTTTTGTTAATAAAAGTTAGGTGAGATCGTCTTCTTTTGATCCAAAAAGTATCGCAGTACCCTTTTGATCATGTGCTTACGGGACACCCTGTATATCTTCTAGATTATAGATAGCCATTTAATACAGTTACGGAGTGATTCATACGACTGAAATCTGCGTATTATTTTGAACGATGACCATCAGAATTAGACAAAGTTTGTCGTGTGTTTGCATAAAGCTTCTTTTGCAAAATTATTTTGTATTTTTGCACACACAACACCTGTAAATCGGTATCGAAGCATTTTTTAGCTATTTATATAGAAAACTAGGGTTAATTTCGGACCTAGAATTCGTGATTAAAATAATGCCCCTTCTTCATGATACGCCTTGTATATTGCTACTTGGTTGCCAATCTCGGCTTTACGGTTTGGTAATATCATTTTTAACTTAATTTTTCTCAATTACTCGACTGTTGCGTTTATTATCATATTTAAAATGAAATGTTTTGTTTTTTACAATTACGAATTTTATAAAAACGTTTATAAAGTTGCCATTATTTCTTTTATATGGCAATTGCTGAAAGCTATATGAATGAAACAAAACATTAATTAGTTGAAAATTAGTTTTTCTTGAGATTTGATTTAGTTAATCAAATGTGGCTGTGCGGTACTAGTGCAGAATGCGTTTATATTCGTATATATTTTGCGTTTTGATTATTATTATTTTTGATTATTAGATTTAAAGATTATACTTGTTCCAAACTACATCTTAATACCTGATACAAAGTTATCTGCGAAAAAAGAGAACTTATTTAACCATTTCTCAAAAGAAGTTAAAATTTGATTTAAGAAAGTGCCAGCAATAGTGCATGAAACCGACAATTAAATGATTTACATTTTTCTCCATTTAACCATTTCCATACCGTATTAATACTTGGAGGCCAACTGTTTAATCAGATAATGCTTACTTAATCAAGCACAGCTAAAAAACGATAACTTGCTGGTGAGAAAGTTTGAAGAAAAATAAAGCAAGCATTGCAAAGTAAATATTTATGCATAATAACAACGAAATATCCTTCTTTACGTGTAACTATAAATATCAACGATTAAACCAAAATAACAAATAGTGTTCGAATTTTTTCATGGATTCTGAAATTCTGACTGAGCATCCACAGAAACACATGTTTGTTACAAATTTAAATATTATTAAAAATTTTGGTTTTTAAGTTGGTGCTTTTTATGAAGTACAGGAAACAAGGAAACATGAGTTCGTACTTTTCTGTTGAATCTGTTTTAATATTTCAGCTTCGAAACATGTTATAACTGTGTAAAACGACACGCTTTCATTTTCATTTGAAAATCACCTTTAATCTTGGACTTTTATTATAATTTTAAAATTAATACCAATTTTGCAAATTTTAAAAGCAAAAGAAGACGAACATGTTAGCAGTGTTCTTTCCTCATCGGATTACAATGGTTCTCCGACTGGCCGCAACATTAATTCTGCCACCTAAAACAGAAAACACATACATTTCGATTTAAAATTGTAAATACCATAAATAAAGGTTCATTTATTTAATGAAAAAATCAGCAATTTTTATAAGTGGAGGGTTAATTAAATCCTCAAATATTCCGAAAAACGCAAAATTGATTTGTGATGATTTTAATAGGGACGTTTTGTTTCGTAGATTATTCCAATCCACAATTACCTCTTTTTTTTTAATTTATGAGGTTTGCCAATGATATTTTGGTTTAAAAACACAGCTTAGTCAGTTCTGCAAGGTGCTGAAGTATCTCTTAGATCAATATTCTTAAAACTTCCACTTACATGCAAGTGTGGTGGAGTAGTCAAAATATAAAGCACACCATTCACGATATCTTCAGGATTCAAAAAGTATTTTAAAGGGCCCTCTCCTTCTTTGCCCATGGAGCTTTTCACAAAGAATTCGGTCTCATCAACTGGACCGGGACTTAAACTCTGAAAATATTGGTGCATGTATTTTGCTGCATTTTCCTCACCATGGTTATGAATTATTTTATAGATATTTGTTCAAAGTTGCGCACCCATGAGCAGCTCTCTATACGCGGTAAATATGCAGCAAAAATGTAGAACACACGTGTAAATAGGATTTTTTGCTTAATATTTTGAAAATTTACTTACTGTTACTTTAATTTTTGAATCGATACCAATTAACTCCAATCTTAATGTTTCGGTTAGAGCAGTTAGAGCAAATTTGGAAGCTGGATAAATGCTCTGTTTCGGTATGTTATATACATGATGGCCCAAGATGCTGTTGATGTTGATTATTTGCCCATTTATTTTGTGCTTGGACATACATTTGATGGCTTCCTTTGATACAATACACGTTCCGAGAACATTTGTCTCTAAAACAAAGCAGATTGATAAATATTGATATTAACACACTTTTCTTCTGGTTCTATTAAGAGTATTATAATAATTAAAATTACTACTCAGTATAGGGGAGATCAATGTCAGATCAAATATATAACGCAATACGTTATATACAAATACGTTAAGTTCTTCTAGGATAATGCATTAATTATTATGCTGATGTTTGTTTGGAAATAAAAATATTTTTTTATGAATGGAATCATATGAAACCACACGTTTTTACAATTGACTGGATTTTTAATATATACATTACCAGTCTTAGCCATTTTACATTATTGAACAATTCGCATTTTAAGAAGTACCTTTTAGCTAATTTATTGAAATCGGTAATCATTTGTAGTAATTTTTAGAATGTTTTTCAATCTTTCTAAACTGAGGATTTAATATTTTATCACAGTGTTGTCACCTAATACTTTCTTCCATTCAGACACTTCGCCATTGTGCAAAGGAGACGGCGACAAAGTTCCAGCATTGTTAATCAAAATATGAATAGCACCAATCTGTTCTATTTTCTTGAATGCTAATTTAACATCATCTTCACTTGTAATGTCACATTTAATAGCATACAGTTTGCTTTTTGGGTTTACTAATGTTTTAGAGATTTCCTCCACTTTTTCGGTTCGTCTTGCTAGTCCAACTACCTGAAAAAATCGATCAAAATTTGCATTTAAATAAAACAAGTCGATAGTTACGTTTATTCCACACTCCACCAGCTTTTTAGATATAGCGGCACCAATCCCGGCACTAGCTCCAGTCACAACAGCTAATTTTCCAACCCATTGGTCGATAGAAAGCACCATTTCTGTTATGCAACTAAGACAAATTATTTGAATTAATTATCTATTTATGCCATCAGAATATTAGACATCATAAAGCATTAAGCCATATTTTAAATACAGTAAACCAACGTGCGTTCGGTATTATTCCAGGAAAGATAACTTCGTCTAGTCTAGTCTAGTCAGTTATATGTTTAAAACGTTTATCACGTAGCGCTATTTAAGGTTTGTTTCTTATTGAAACGGCTTGTTTGTGCTAAAACAAGTAGCGCCCTTGATTGGAATAGTTCAAGACGGTTTAATACTCACGGCGTGGAAAAGATATAAAGAACTCCTGTGGATTTTGCAGTTTCGACAAATTTTTCAGTTAAACCAATTGGCTACAAAAAACTTTTCAACAATTGTACACCTTTATCTACTACAAACTTAAACCTGCTATTTAAAACACTTTCATTAAATTTTATATTAAAATGAGATTAGTCAATTATCATTAGCATTTAAACATTTTTGAAGATGCGAGATGTGAGTTACTTGTATCTGAAAAACGCCAGAAAGACATTTTCTCACGACTTTTTAAATATTTTTGGTAAAAGTTCTGAGATGGAGCTCCAAGATGTCTAGTTATCAGTTCCACTTGAATCCGTGCGAGAGTAGATGTTTATTGATTTATGCTAACTATTTTTTGAACGTAATGAATTGAATTTTATATTTTTATTCTCATTTGCGAACCTTTGTTTCCCTGTTTTGAAATATTTGAATATAAATATAATTAGATTATTCTTTTATAAAGTAAAATAATAAAACTAATAACTTTTGCTTGCCATTTCCATAAGGTGTAGCTGAATACCATCACATTAATATGTTTACATAATAACGATTAGTTATGGAGTCACAGAATCGCTTTCTAAACATCCGTTAAAAACACACTTTTTTGGAATTGCGGCTTCAAAAAACAGTTGATGTTTATTTTTCTATCTGCAAAAGTTTCTGTTAGGAAACTGAAGAAATTAACGATTTTTTCTTACTCAGTATGACCACAAGGCTACTCAACTACGGCCTCTCTCTTTCTTAGAGAGTACGAAATATTTTATTTTGTTAACTTTTGAACTTATTTAACGAAAATTTAAATTGAACTTCACTTTGAAGCAATATTTTAGAGTAGACCAATGACCATAGGGAAAACTATCAGTATGACTAAACATTACGAATAAAACATAGCAAAACTTGTTTAATCTTGACAAATTTTCTCTATTTGGAAGAAAAATTCTATATATATATATTTTATTAAAAACGAAAAAGTAGGACGTCAACCATGCATCCATAGAGCGTGTTTCTGGTTAATTTATAAAGTGTGCTCTTCAAAACTTCAAATGTATTTGAAACTTTTCAAATATCTTGAAATTTAACAAAGTTACGGGCAAAAGAGTAGAGGGTGCGCAAATGGAACAGTAGAAGGGTTGCCAACATTTAGGGTTCATTATCTCTCAAATCGTTTCCAATGTCGCTTTGCAGACAGCTGAACTCTAGCGAATGGCCGTGGCAATCCAGAGCATTTTTCCGTTTTGAAATATCGCCAACAGTTGCAGAGTTATGGGCAAATAAGTGTACAAACAATGTGGATGGCCGTTTAAGTCTCTCCTCTCTAATCCCAAATTCCATTTTCTCCGAAACTATATCCAAAAACTATCATAATGAAAAGAGACATTTTGGTCTAAATTCTAATCGTAAGTGAAAAATTTGCGTACTTGCGATTTTGAAAAAATTCCAAAATTTGAATTGCAAATTTTTTTAAAGCCATTGAGTCACTGCTACAAATACATTTGGAGTTAAAAAAATCCTTGTGCGCCGCCAAACTTGTAGTAAAATACAGTGCTTTCAGGAGAAACCAGCCATTTGAAAATTTTTACGCCACGTCTATGGGCTTTTTAAGAGCTTTTGAATTTCTGAAAAATATTGATGCCTGAGCGACTTACAGGCGTTACACAGTTAAAGAGTGAAAGGTTGTGCAAGTTTGAGAGTTTTTCGCTTGCCATTATGCAGAGCCCATTTCCTTCCAAACTCTTGCAATTAAAAATTTTGTTATAGACAGTGAATGCGTCGAGAATACACTTTGCAAACAATCTGATGTTCTATTTTGAAAATGAGTCATTTGAGGTAAAAATTCAAAGTATTGTGTTCGGAAAGTCGTCTTTTCGACATTCACATCATCATAACTTCTAAGTTTTTCAACCAATTGGAATTTTCCAGGATGCAGTTTTTGCAGTTGCAAATTTCTACGTACAAAAAGCTGTTTCCCAAAAAAATTGCGAGCTTGAACGAATGAACGAGAAATGAACGAATTTTGAATGAACCAAATCGGGTCCGTATTAAGAGAGTTACTTAATTATTCATACTGAAGGATCTGATGCACTATACAGGGTGTCCCGTAAGCTCATGGTCAAAACTGCGATATACTTTGGACCAAAGGAAGACGATCTGACCCAACTTTTATTAACAAGAAATGTCTGGCTCCTCTGCTATTGACGGTCAAAGTTATTAAAAAAAAAAATATTTTTTGAAATATCGGGAGAATGGTACGATGTATTTTCGTGAAACTCGCTGTGAATTTGTTCTTATGTAAGACTCATATTTTGATGAAACAATCGAGTTCAGCCGTTTTGGACAAGTGCTGAATTCTTGAGTCTCGTGGTACAAAAACTACCAGAACTTTTTAGTTGGAAAATGAAATCAACTCATTTTTTTAGGCTGATGCACTAATCATTTGTTCACAATTTTGTGCCCTTCGTAAAATCGTGAAGCATTCCTAGTTTTTGCGTAAAAAAATTATGTCTGTTTTCTAGTTTACTTTCACGCAAATTGTCTTCGCAAATTGTCTTCATTAGAAAAGGTCATTCAAAACGAATTTGTGATATTGATTGACAATGATTTTATGCCTCGTATCACGATATTTGCAGTTAATGCCTAACATTGTTAAGTGGCAAGGAAACAGAATTTTTTTTGTTCGCAAAAACTATGAATGCTGCCAAGTGATTAGTGTATCAACCTGAAAAAAATGAGTTGATTTCATTCTCCAACTAAAAAGTTCTGATAGTTTTTGTGCCACTCGATTGTTTCATCAAAATATGAGTCTTACATAAGAACAAATTCACACAAATATAATTTTTTGCAGAACTTTGAACATCAATAGCAGAGGAGCCGGACACTTTTTGTTAATAAAAGTTAGGTGAGATAGTCTTCTTTTGGTCCAAAGAATATCGCAGTACCCTTTTGATCATGAGCTTACTGGACACCCTGTATAATTAGAATAACAGCATAATATGTATTCATAAATGCGTGTCATACGCGTTGGTGTTTGCCATCATACAAAGTATTTATTTTCCTAAATTGTCTATGAAATTATAAAAATTATCATTAGTCGAC
>NW_026018611.1:11178463-11178860 GCF_020466585.1 Dendroctonus ponderosae | reverse complement strand
ATGACTCTGGATCCGCCCTTCTATGTATGTGTTTATAAATAATATGAATAATACGTTATTTATTGTCTGAGCCGCTCCACCCTGTAGACGTGGATTGCGCGTTATACATATTCTATCATCTTTATTATAGGAAAGATATTCTATTTTATAATAGTATAACTTTTTTATAAATTAAAAATTAAAAATAAAGATAAACGTGGTATAAAAATGGAAATTCCAAGCAAAGTGTTAATGTGCGTAATAATAACTGATTATATTTGGATAAGTAAACTAAACATTTCTAACAAAACATTTAATATGATGAATATGGTAATATATTAAATAACTCACATATTTTTAATGGCCGAATGGTATTCACCGCAAATAAAAATACGAAATCGATTACAGTTTAAAATGG
>NW_026018611.1:11163164-11178097 GCF_020466585.1 Dendroctonus ponderosae | reverse complement strand
TTTCCACCAACTTGGATTACCAGATATGGTAATATGGTACTCAGATATGTGCTTTATTAGAAAGTACGTCTTACATTGAATTATACAGTAATATTTGAAGGGGCACAAAATGTAGTCTACAATTAATAAATTTCAATTTGTTGTTACCTTGTTGTCTTCAGTTATATCACATTACCAGCACCTGCTAAACTCTTAAATATCTAACTATGCAGATTCTTAAAAATGGACTCGACCTACTTATTTATGAAAGTGATGGTTGAAGGTTATATTCATTCCAGTTAGTTCTAACTTTAATTGCAATATATTATATTTTAAATAGTAATATTTAGATTCTGTTTACTATTCATCTACGGTATGTCCATGATTAGCAAATAAACACGTTTTTTTTCTGCTTTTATCATGTTACTGTCCAAAGATCAAGGTGGCAGTTGTGTTCGAATGCTTTTCCTCTTTTGCACTAGAAATATTTACAAAGCTGATTTATTGATTTATTTACAAAACTGATTCTTACGTTTTGGGTTTTTCAAAGTGTGGTACTTAGGATTAATGTAATGTCTAGTAAGAATTATGCATGTTTACATACATGCAAGGGGTTGTGTTTGCTTTGTTCGTTTGGTATTTAATTTTCACTTATCTAATTTTGAGTCTATTTATGGGCACCGTTATCTCGTTTTTTAGCTTTTATGCTCATTCCAGAAACATTAGAATGCCATTTTTTTACAAGGTTGTTACCGATGCGAGTGTTTCAATAAAATTTATTTTATAATTTTTTACAGAAAATAGGTGAAAATTCTCAGTATCTTTAAGTAAGACTAAAAAATAATGCGTTTTTTGCGTAATTAATTGCTTAATAAAAACTTTGCCAAAACTGGGAAGACCTGAAATTTTAAAGAAACTTTAAAAGTCTTCAGAGCAATGAGGGCGGCGAATTTTCTAAATAATTTTTGAAAACTTTTGCAATGGTCGTTTTCTTCTCAAAATGATCCTAATTACTTTCGGTAAGAAACGACATAAAATTATTTGGCTTTTGCGCCAAATTCGAAGCTAAAAAGGGTTTTCTAAAATTCCCTTGCTTCAAATTGCTACAAAACTTTAAATTTACGTTGTAATTTTTCGCGTAAAACACTTGGAAAACAGAGTAACTGTTAAAACTTGAAAATTCTGAAATTTTGCAGAAACTTGAGAAATATTATTAATGGCCGTTAACATAAGTCTGCAAACCAGTAAAAAAGATTATCAACGGAACTGAGTTACTGCGCCGGTGCGTTGGGTTGGAACACCTGCACATTTACGCAGCACTGCGTTAAAAATTGACTGAGTTACCCAGCCGTATGCTAAAGTAAACTCTGCTTTTGACATTTTGTACATTATAAATTATAATTAATTAAAATTTGCGCTTTTCGCTTGACTTGATTTTATTTATCGACTTTATTTATTTCAAAATTTTCTACTTTTATATAATTGTTTCTGGTTTAAATATCTTTTAAATATATATCTGAAAATGTTATTGGTATTATTTAGCGGCTATGGTTTATGGGACGTTTTTCAATTTTTTTATTAATACCCAACGTTATTATATACAGGGTGTCCCGATAAAGGAACTAACGGCTTGGGAAAAAATCCTGATAAGTAAAGTTGGCATAAAAAATGAATGGAAAATGTACTGAGGTTTGTTTTTTTAGAATGTTAAATTTGAGATGAACTACAACTTTAACAACGTCATTTGAGAGCTTGGGTAATACCGCATGGTATTATCCAAGGTATTATATGGTTTATTTGTTTGATATTTTTTTGCATTTTTCATAATAAAAGACTGGGAGGCCCTTGCATACTTTTTAATATCTCCTGAAACACTTAACCGATTCCTCTATTTTTAGCCTTGTTTGAAAGATCATTTTAATGTCTTTTAAACGCCATTTTTAATGAAACCGTTTTGTTTGCAAGGAGTCAACTAGACGGCGTTTTCTGCTGCGATTACAAATTTTTGGACAATAGTTAAATGGAACGATGCTCTCAATTTGACATATCCATACACAAGTTGAAAGTAAAACCACATCGTTAAATCTCCAGTCGTTCTCGATTTATAGAAGAAAATGTTAATTATTTATTTAAAATGTAAATTTTTGAAACATTGTAGATATTGCAATTAATTTTGAAGCGTGCTTAAAAGCCAACGGGCAAACGGCACAAATAATAACAAAGAAAGAGTAAAAGTTCAAAAAGTCTTAGAATTACCCACACAAAGTCAAGCCAAAAAACACAAACGTGACAGAATATTACAAAATATTTTTTTATTCGTCATTAACTTGGCTCTCAATGTGTACCTATTGTTCGCTTGTAAAGAGCAAAATGTTTAGATTTTGAAAAATTGGCTTGGTTTTCTACCACCACTTTTTATAAGATTGTTTATAGGAATTTGTGTTATATTTGGTGCATTTACAAATGTATGCATTTACAAATCAAAAATTCTGAAGCGTCGCTTTTGGTTACCTCGACTTTCAAGGATTTAAACATTTAGCATAGTGAAAATTTGCGTTCTCAATGAAATTCTGGAATTTCTGTGTCGTTATAGATCCGCTACTGCAAATAATACCAAGATACCACAGTTATAGCGATATCTAAAAGATGTACCAATTGTTAGAAGCAATTAGCCAAATTTGCTAATTTGAATCTCAAAAATTGAAGTGATTTTAAGGTTCATCCTCAATTGACAATGTTCAGCCACTGCAAACAGATTAGCTTTGTATGGCGAATATAATTATTAGAAAAAATATATTATGGAAGATATTTTGATATTTGCGAATTTTGTTGAAGAAATTCTTCTCCACGGCGGCATAATCGTTCAAAAAAACTCAACAACATCAAGTTTATGATGATACTCTATTTTTGGCGGCTGTTTGAAAATCATTATCCAAACTGTATGAAGAGGATAGCTCATAGTTTAGGAAAATTGAAAAAAATTGATTCTGGTTCTGTTCTGGACTAAACCAAAACCACATTTGAAAACACAAAGCACTATTTGTGCTTTAACTGGCCAATTTTATCGACGGTATAGCCAAATAAAATTTTGTACTTGCTGATTGATTGACCAATTTTCTCCAATAAATCGACCATACGCCGACCCAAATGTTGTTTCGCTGCCTATGTATTACGTATCAGTGCTGTCACTTAGGCCTTGACATGCACTAATCGTCGGCCTAACGCCCCATTTGGTCCCTAATTGGGGATTGTAAAATCGTGCAGCCCTTCAACAGCCCCACTCGACATACAGGGGTATCCAATTACCTTCCGTTTGATTTTACTAAATATTGCTACTGTGCTATGAGATTGTCTATCTCATTCACTTTATGATTATATGATACGAACATTTTTGACACTATTTAATAACACAGGTTGTTTGCAACATATGTTGAGTATATGGATAACGTTGCATCTTACATAAGTAGCTATCTATTGACAGTTAAGATACGGTTTTGCTTCAAAACCTCCCCATTCTGGTCAACTTTTAGGGCATTTCAGAAGCCAGTTAGTCTCTTGTTAGATACCAGATATATGTATTATCAATCTCCTAGGGCTTCAGATATATGATATGAACATTACTCGCATTACAATAATAAAGACGTTTGCTGCTACATGGTTTACATGTGGTTTTTACAAACAAACTGTTTTTTACACAAAAATATGCTTTGTTCTTATTAAACTATTCCAATAAAGTTTTTCTTCACATTTTCAAATTTACCATTACGCAGACAATATTCTGTAAATTTGTTTTCATTTTATATATTTCAATATTGAATCATTAGCTTTTCTTAAGCCGCTTTCTTTCAACTTTTCAATTTGTTTTCATTCAACTATTCAAATAAAAGTTTTTTCACCTTTTCCTATTGAAAGGACCGCAGAAAGTATTCCGTAACATTGTTTCTATTTTGTTTTTTAATGCTTTTTTTGGCTGTTTGAGACTGAACTCGATTAGACAGCTTTCGGAATTCGCGGAAACTGTTTTTCAAAATTCCGAATAATTTTCATTATTTACTGTGGTTTTTTAAATCTTTTCTTCTTTGTTATACGTTAGAAAATTTTTTCCACACTGAAACCATTAATGATATTTGTTAATTAAAATTATTTATTACTTTTCTTCGGCTTGGAATTTTTTTATATGAAAATATTAAGTTTTTTTATGATTTTAGGTCTTAGTCTTTTTCGTTCAACATTTTTCCTTGAATGTTTGAATGTTTTGCAATTGTAAATTTAAAGGAAAGTTTTTCTGACATTTTCAAATGAAATATAGCCCACAACGTTCTCCAAAATTAATATATATTTTTTTATTATTGTTTTTTCAATCCATTCTCCTTTGTTACTGGTTTGAGGATTGGTTTGCTGCAACATATCAGTGTTATATCGTGCATATTAAAAAATCTGCTATATAACAACTATTGAAATGGACATTTTATAAATTTATTGTTGTAAAAGTTTTATATACAATTTAGTAGATTGGCGAAATTCTTAACAGTAATATAAATTATTGAACCGAATTACAGCATTTTGACATGTGAGATGCTGTTTTGCTTCAAAATGTTCCAATTCGCGTCAATAATTTATATTGCTGTAAAAAAATTATTATTACTAAATATATAAAACTTTTGTAACAACAGTTTTATAAAATGTCCATTTTGATATCAGTTTTTTTGATGTTCATATTTAATATCGTAAGATCATCAATCTGATTGTTTTTTTCCAGGCAGTTATTTGAAAAACCTCCTTGTTTTCAAATGGACTAAAAAGTTGATCTGAAAAACTTGATCGTTTGGTTTGGGGGAATATTCTGAGTTATTAAAGTTTAAATTTTTGTTGTCGGTTTTCATGTTTCATAATATTCGGGATTCTGTTCTTCGGAACGCAAATAACGATATTCTACGAATCCTGTACTTCGTGAGATCTGCATTTGGATTGGGATTGGAGAAATTAGTTTCATTGAATTAAAGTTGACTAATTGTTTCTGGGGTTGAGTGGAAATTGCGTTTTTGGGATTGTACATTAATCACATGTTTTATTTTAATGAATTATTAGTAAATCAGCTAATTGAAAATTCAACACTAAAGCAGCGCTTTTCCATCTTATACTCAGTTGACCATTGATATGAAAACAGTTGACCAATGACAAAAATCGGACAAATTCTAACAAACTGCACTTTATATAATTGAAAATTTTGACTTTTACAATTGTAATTTACAGTTTGTCCGTACGAGTCTGCCGCAGCAGTCAGTTTGAGTACCTACCGACTGCGCCAATTTTGTTTTATTCAATAAAGAATACAAAAAACTTACTTTTAAATTAAAAACTCAAATGTCGGGCTTATTGTAAACCCGGCTTTCTAAATGCTACCGATTTTCCAGAATGCATACGAATTATAGGTTCTTTTCTTTTTTGTTTGTCTGCGATTTACGCTTTGTTTATGCTTTACGTTACGTTTTCTGGAAAACTACTCCCAATAGAATGGCGCTAGTTTCACAAATCTAAATTATGTTTTATTCGATTAAAGATCATAACAGGTTCTATCAATCTATTCAGTCATTGAAAATGTGTAGCATTTTAGTAGAAAAAATGTATTCTTTTCGGCGATATTTTGATAAATTTTATTGCTAATCAAGTGAGGGTTTTAGTAGAATCAGAAGAATTGAAAATGTGAATATCCATCCACTTTCTTGAAAAAAGTGGGACACTGAATAAAAAAGGGAGCATTGGGCTGCGTGCTACTATTCTTTTAAGAACATAGAAAAAGTCACCCACAACAAATAAACATTATTGAAAACTTCTCAGTTCAATCTGTTCCTTCCGACAAATTATTTACCTTATCCGACAAAATTATTCATCTGTCCAGTGCAGACATTTGTTGGCTTAATTATTGAATTTCGTAATAGAGTTTAATGCCACTAATTTCTTCAAAAATTTTGATTTTGCATCCGATTGAATAAAGTTTATAAGTAAACTTTTGATTCGAAATATTAACAATTTAGCATTTTCTGAAAGATCTTTTAGATAGCATACCTATTATTAATTAGGGTGACCATTATGGGTGTTCCTTTAAAAAAAATAATTTAGTCATTTTTATGAAGCTTCTTGGAAATTAATTTATTGGCCAACTTTAAGGCAAAGAAAGGGCCTCAAAGAGGAAGAGCGCCTGGAAAAGGTACAATTATAACTTCATCTCCATTTAAAAATTACTTCAAACCTTCAATAAATTTAGTGACTTAGCAGTTATAAATCCGAAGCAGTTAAGTGTAAAGTGTTACAGGAATCATTAGATGGTCTAAATACGAAATAAATTCTTGCAGATGTACAGGTGTTGCTCGGGTCACACATTTGATTACATTATTATATGTCTAAAAATATCTAAAAAATACTTCCTAATCCTAAGAATAAAGCGATATAAAAGAATATGACAATTACGCATTTGTCTACACGCCTTGCTTCTTCTTGTCCAGTACTATTGCATGCATATTTTATTAATATTACATAAATATAGTTATAATCAACAATTTAACTAAATTATTCTATAAACACTCCCGTTTTCGTTCCCCAACAGATACTTTACTAGAACACCTACAAACGCAACTGAACTAAGGACTAAGATATGTTTGTTTTGTAAGCCAAGAATTTTAATTTTTTTATTTTTTTTATAGCTGATTAATTTATACGAGTGTTAGGAATAGGAATCAATTTTAGAATAAGCTAGGCTAAGACACATGTGTACTAAACAAGGACAGAAAGACCGATTGGGTCGATAGCCTTTTTCTGTAGGAAATAAAGATTATATATATATATATATTCTATCAAAGTACGATTTTACCGATTTTTTCGTTACAATCGACATTTAGTTGATGCCGCCAGGTAAATAGAGCTAATAAAAATCCTGTTGATATTTACATGAATAGTCTGCTGTAAATGTAATAATTGATTCCAGCGAGTAAACTTCCAACTTCTTACCGTGAATGATAAAAAATATAATTGGATATTTTCCGAAAAACTCGTGTAGGTTTTTTTGAAAAATAATCATAAAATTTATTTAATAATTTATATTATATTAAGTTGATATTTACGTCTGTTGCTGCATCGAATCTATGAATTTCCAGCTTTTAATATAGTATATTTAATATAGATACTTAGTTATATAATTTGCATTTGTAATTCACCTAAATTGTCACTAAGTTTTCCATATGTCTAGTTAGTCGTTTTCAAACTCACTGACTTTAACAACGCGTTAAACTCGCGTGGCAATTAACACAAAAAAATAGAGTTATTTAACTGGAAATGAACTTACAATTACGTTTTGCACAATTTTGCAGATTGTCTTGTGATGAACTTGAGCTCAATTAAATATATATTTTCTTAATTTACGTTATACAAACACATTTTGGACCGGCCAAAAAAGTTCTACTTTCAATTTTCTTTCCTATATCATTGTCTCCCGAAGCAACATTTACTAATTTATTAAGCATTTTTAGCAAGTATTTCTTTTTTAATTAAGCAACTAATTAAAAGTGTGCATTACTTCAAAAATGTATTTCATAATATTAGTTGTTTACTTCATTCAGATTCTATTCTTATAAACTTATATAATTATAACTTGTTTGGCTTAACTTTTTTTACTCTAGGCTTAGCTATTCACAACTTCCACATTGTGTCACCTTAATTAAGAAATAACTGAAGGGTGATCCGGTACGAAAAGGTAATGCGAATACAATGCCGGCATTTTGAGGCTTTTGAACTGAACGTCTTCCTGCTATATTAGCACCTTTACCCCCGCTTTATCCTGCTTATCTTTTGTTTTGTTCGGGTCTTTGTAAGTCGAGTGACTGCTGCGGGTCGGGGGTAAAAGGCTTTTTAAAGTGGAGCCCTACTATAGTATACAATCTAATAGGCCGAAAGCCGAAATATATTATAGAAATATTATTTGTAAACGTTTTTGCAAACTCAGATGCTATCAGTATCAAGATATAAAATGTTTGTTGAAAATCATACAGAGCAGACGTGAAGGTTGGAGCAAACTTATTTAAAATTAAGCTGTTTGTATTTTGGAAAAACGTTCAATTTTGTCGATTTTTATTGTTGTTGTATTGTACAGTTTTTCTCAAGATATTTTTTTTGTACTTAGAGCATCGAAAAAAAGTACCAACAGATATACAAACCATTTAGAGATTGGGGTATTACTCAAAGCAATAAAAACCTTGGGAAATATTTGCTATAAAATTAGTTTTATGAAAAATCTGTCCAGTTTGCAGTGTGAGTATTCGATTATAAAGTAAACTTTTTTTCGTATATGATGACGCGAGATCAGTAATAATATACCAAGTTGCAAGCTTTTCCGAATAGGAAACATTAAACTTTTTACCAACCTGTTAGCCAAGAAAAACCAAGGGAAGATTTGAAACCGCTTTTTGTAAAAAGCGAAAGGATGACACTTGTACTAGAAAGTTGATTCATAGAGCTTTTAGTCTTAAAACTGATGTGTAAAGAATGTCGCCCATTTTTCGTATTTTAAAGAAGTCGATTACTAACTGAACAACTTGAGTCTTTAACGTGTTTTAATGAAATATGAAGAAATAAATCACTTTACTTTTTAAACTTGAAACAAACTTTTTGCGAAGAAATCATTTGTTTTTCTTTGTATTGAAACTACATTTTATACTTCTTTTGAACATGAATGATCAGTGTTACTTAGGCTCCTTATTGGTAACCGGATGTAAGGTTACTTAAGTCCAGATTTCATAAGAAATTTAATTTTTATCTAATTTCATTCATCAAGTTTATTACTCGAGGAGGGTAAAAAATGTAGGTACTTGATATTCTCACTTGTTCTTGCGAGAATATTTGAAAGAAAGATAAAAATCAAGAAAAAATATAAAAAATATATAGAAAGCATATTTTGACTTGATTTGAAATGTTGGCCGATTTACTATTGCTAGTTAATGGTAGCAATTTGACGATCTAATTTGATTTGTTGTTATTTCAAAAGTAATGAAATGGGCCTTTTTGTAGCCACATAAAGTAGGAAAGATATCAATGGATCAATCAGATTTAATTAAAACTTTTTATATAATTGTTGCATTTTGGAATGTGCAGGACATTATTTATGAAGGATTTTTAAAATTCGATGCATAATTCATAGAGGAAATCATGAAGTTTATGGAAGTCACTTGCATGTACCTATCAAGAAATTTACTACTGTACTAGAAGAACCTTGAAAATATTCCAGGCGGTCTTCCAAAAACAAATTCTTGTATTAGAAAAAATATTTCTACTTTTTTGAAAAAGTCCATACATTGAGAACTGTATATTAATAATCTTCAAACGGAGAGATTCGGTTATTCCTAGCAGTGAAAGTTATTATAATATCACTATTAGCTTCGGTGCTAATCTAGACTAGGTCATGTTCAGAAATTAAAAAAAACGACGCTTTCTGCGAGCAAATAAGTATGTCGGTTATCCTAAAAGAAATAGCTAAATGAAGAACTAGTTGAAGCTGTAATTAAGATCGGAGGAATCTTCAGTCAAAACAACTTCTGAAAATATCCCTCAAACTCTTATTACATCTTCAAACCTTCCTCAGAGTACTACAGTCCAGTTTCTTACAATTACGAAATGATTATATGGGTTGACTAAAGGTGGTTATTCTGGCCTGTCTCTATAAAATGTCCTGCGTTAAAATACAGAACGGGAGCTATTCAGTACAAAAGTGAGGTCTTTTAAATCTAGTCTTTATGTCTCGTCAAGGATAAGGGTGCTTAGATTTTGACGTACCAACTCACTAAAACGTGTTGTTTTTACAACTCAACATTGCAATTCATCTGACCGATAGTACCTACACTTTCTCTTGAAATAAATAAATATACCTACATCCACATGCAGTATATCTAAGAATTTCTATGATTACTACCGCAGTTGGTCTAAACTGAACTGTAAAATGAAAGTGTTTATTATGTTTTTTTTTTAATTTTTAATAATACTCAATACAGACATTCCACTGACTTGAGAAACCATTTTATTTCTGGATTTGTTGTCATGTCTTCATGGTCTTTTAACAGACGAATGCTGACCTTTAGTTGACATTTACGTACGAAATTATGCGGTGGACGAATAAAACGATTAACCTTTTCAAAGCCCTCAATGCTCTGTTTGGTAATCGACCCATTACGAAACCTTATAATCTCTATTGTTACCAAAGGGTACATTTGGGAATGATAATAGATTGACTATAATGCGATACTTATCATTTTGTTTTACTTTTTATTACGTTTCCCCATGTAAATCTTGAGATATTGTACTAACCAACTGAGAAAAAAAAACTTCCGAAACAACCTTCATGGATGAGATTTCTTGATTTAATGATCTTGATAATCATTGAGGATTTGTAACTAAAATTGAAAATGTCTCTAATTTTTCTTTACTTCAGCCTGTGTTTATGATTTCTTGTTTAACTAGAAAATTACTATTGGAAATTTGAAGTCCCTAATGTTTTATACTTTACTTGCATTTTTGGCAACATGAATAGTCAAATAACCAAAGACATATTGCCCAGGAAGGCGTGAGTCCAAAGTGCACCTCATCAACCTCGAACTTTTTCTGTATCTAAAGAGTTAAGCTTTCTTTTCTCATTGTTTAAAATTGGTGAGCTTTCTGGGCTTTTAGGCGTGGAAGAGAATGTATTCGTAAAGTTTCGCAAGCACGAGTGTGTTTTGCGCTCGAAAGTTTAAACTGGGCTGAGCAGCGCCCGAAGGAATCACCAGTTTCACTTTTTCCATACTCTATAGGTATGTATGCCCCGTAGCTCCTTAAAAGAAATAACACCAATTTGAGTTGCTCTGAGCCTGTGGAGTACTGGGAAATATTATGTAACACATGTCCCTGATGTTTTTCAAAATATGTATTATTTTTCTCGTTCCTGCGTAATAATGCGTATTAATTAATAAAATATTGATTGCCGCAAAAATTATTACTACCTACATATAACATCAGTTAAAATTTCTTTAAATATATCTAATTACAAAAGAGATTATTTTATCTCCAATTTAAAAATCAATTATAGTCTTGAATGAGAACGGGTTTGTAGCACCGTGTAGATAGAGAACTAAACGTTTTCGCAATATGATGTACAAAAAAAATATGGATTGGAAAAAATATTATATTTATTATGTAGACACAAATAAACACGCCACAATTAAGAAAAAGAGCATCTGTAGGCAAAAAATTATATTCTTCCAAAAAGTCACTTAAATGCACTGCACATTTTTTTAACTGAGAACATTTTGCTTGGTAAATCGTCTATTTGGCATTAAAATCGTCATAAATGTCAACTTTTTCAATTAATATTAATTTTTAACATTTTTTTTCCAAAATGTTGCACATTCTCTGAGTTCGAACTCGTTTTCCACCCTTGCTGTTGTGGCTATCCACCATGGGGCTGGAATAGTTTTTATAGCTGCTTCTTTGCGCTTTTTAGGAGATTTTAAAACTTTTTAAATATCTTGAAATTTAACAAAGTTACGGGCAAAAAAGTAGAGGTATGTGCAAATGGCACAGTCGAACGGTTGCCAACATTTAGGGTTCATTATCTCTCAAATCGATGCCAATGTAGATTTTGTCCGAGACGGCCGAGTAGATTTTGTCCGGAGTGGAAAAATTGCACATTTTTTATTTTTAAAAAATTCGAAAATTAACAACATTAAAAGAAAATGTCTGCAATTTAATTTCTCAACATCGAGTTGCTCCTAAAAATACATTTTGGGGTTAAGAAAATATTACCTGAAGCTTGAAGCTTGAACCAGCGCTTCAAGCTTCAAATTTTTGAAAATTTAAACTGCCCTGGCGCTGAAGCGGTGACCAAAAATGAACTTTGCCCCTGAAACAGATTTTTACGCTAACCCTACGGGATTTTAAAGAGTTTTTGAATTTTTGAAAAATGTTGATTACTGACCAAGTTACAGGGTAAAGAGTGGAAGTATGTGCAAGTTTGAGAGTTTTACGCTTACCAATATGCAGAGCCCATTTCCTTCCAAACTGTTGCAAATACACATTTTTATAGACACTGAATGTGTCGAGAATACTTTGTCCTTTGCAAACACTTTGCAAACAATCTGATGTTCTATTTTGAAAATGAGTAAGTCGAGGTAGAAGTTCAAAGTATTTTGTTCGGGAAGTCGTCTTTTTGACCTTAAAATCATCATAACTTCCAAGTTTTTCAACTGACTGCAATTTTCCAAGCTGCATTTTTTATAGAAAATCATATGAAGTATCAAAATTTATAAATCGGCACAATGTTAACAGTTATGCAGAAAATTTCTACATATAAGAAGCTGAAAAATTGTCATTTCAGGTTTGCAGAATACGATTTTAAGACAAAATCACTCGCTTTAAAACGAATTTGCAATGGTCCAAAGCGGCACCGTATTAAGCCAGTTACTAATTTATTCATACTGAAGGATCTGATCTACAGCTAAATATTCATAAAATGCGCGTCATTTGCGTTGGTGTTTGCCATCATACAAGTATTTATTTTCTTGAATTATCGGTCAAATTAGACAAAATTATCATTAGTTAATATTGGTTTACGCTAAACTAGTTATTTATTCAAAAGACGTGTCAGTAATAAGCTAAACTGATTTTGTGATAAAACTGGAAAATTCCATTCCCTAATTCAGTTAGAGTAATACCCGTATTTTGAACTCCTTGTCAATCTAAACCAGAAAAGAATATAGTTTAAAACATAGCAAGACGAACAATAGGGAGTTTTTAGGCCCCTTAATTGCAACACGTTTTACGTTATCCGTTATTCTGAGCATACGCATTAGTAAAGGAATAACCGTTTACGTTATTAGAGGATAACGTGTGCCTTTATTGACGTACGAATAGCGGTAACGTTAATAAGCATCACGTTAAAAAGCATAACGACGGTGTTGACATATTTGACCAATTTCTAATATTATTAATAAAATAAGCGGCTATAATAGAATAAGAAATGTATTGTAAATTTACTTAAGTATTTTTCATTGATTAATTTACGCCATTATTGCGTAATTACGGATTTTATGTGAAATTGTTTGGGGAAATTTGAACTTTGGCAACACTACTAACATCGCAAGCACAGGTTCTAACTTCCAACCCATAACCTAGCTATTTTATTTTTAATTTTTATTTAATATGTTTGGAATACATTATTTCTGAAACCTAAAATTGATAAAGCGAGCTCTGGGCTGAAAATTTTCTAAATTAAAAATAGCTCTTTGGTTTGCGACAACAGGTGGGTCAAAGCTGTCGTGTAAAATTAAGTCTCTTATTAAATCGTGATCCACATTTCCCTGATCATTTCGTTGCAGAAAGGCCGCTTCAATGTTTTCTTCCATCTTAGCCACTTTTTGTTTAATAACAATACAAACCTAAACTCGCTTTGAAACTTTTCCAAACAAAACGGGATAAGAAAGCAATAAAGTGAGGTTTATCTTATTAAGAGTGCAACAAACGCGGTATCAAAAACTAAAAAGCGCTCTTAACGTTATTTGCCTGAACACCTTATTTTTTAACACTGCGCATGATCACAATAACGTTTAGCGTTTAAGGCCAACGTAATTTTAAAAAACTCCTAAAAACTCTCTATTGTCTAGACCAACTTTTTGTTTATGCGCGCATACTATTTGATGGAATAGTGGGATAGATCAATCACAATTTTTTTAATCTGTTCGTCTCATTTTCGTTCTTTTTCTGTGATAATGTTTACTTTTGATCGATATTTTGCTACCCTGTACGTTGGACAGACATTGACACATTCATTGTATCGGGCATGAAAGTAAAATATTGTCCAGTTTTCAGTTGATTGTTCCACATATTTCTTTGTGTGCTGCATGCGCTTGCAAATAAAAAAAATCATCAGATAAACTGCTTGACAATAATCGAATTATTTTTTGTATAAACAACCAGTTTTGTCACAAATAGTTCGGTACGTGTCTCACTTCATTTTCGCTAGTTTTTCGTGTCGAAAAGATGTGATATTTTTGTGGTGATTTCCTGTGATTTTATGAAGGCTTATGTGCATATTAAAGACTCCAGCGGACTCACAGGAAAGCCATCCCATATAGAAAGACGTAATATGTGAGTATGATTGACAATTTTATAGCCGATAATGAAAAGTAGCATTAAATGTTGCAAAGATGTGATAAGCACGCAAAATTGACCAACATTTTTCATCAAATTGTCTCTAGCGTATTTATAAATTGTAAGCAAACAGTGCATATAAGCAAAAACGTTTTCTAAAGTTTTCGACCTATCGGCCAAAACTTTAAGACAAAATAGTTCCGAGAATGCAAGTTATTAAAACATCAGAAAGAAATTCTTTGAATTTTTGAAAGAACGCGCAATTTTCGGGTTTGTCCTCCTCTCACTTTGTTCTCTCACCTCTCGTTTTGTAAATAATTTTATTTCCTACAAATCGTTTCGGTTGGGGCATTCCGATTGCTTCATAGATTGAAAGTTACGTATAAACAAAAAAAAAAATTGAGGTTTTTTTGCAATAAATTATTAATAACTAATTTAGGTAAATGGATCAGAAATGCAAGTGCATTACACATACCTATTAATCTGCTCATTATCTTTTATATTACCGCACAATTGGTTTGCTACTAGTCTTTATGTGAAGCAAAAATGCTCTACAGCTTGGCTTGCAGAACCAGTTACGGGAGAAATATCATTGAAAGAAAATGTTCATTCATTGTAAATTGATCCTCTTATAATTGCTTGTGTTTTGAATTAGATGTATATGGCACTAATTTCTAAAATCCCAGTTGTAGATAAGTTCTATATTGTTGAGGCGGATTCATTTTTACAAACTTCTTTTTGGGTATTTCGCCTCAAAAATTTTTGTCTTTAAAAAAGACAGAATTTCCTCA
>NW_026018611.1:11156159-11163114 GCF_020466585.1 Dendroctonus ponderosae | reverse complement strand
TTTATCAATCTGTAATAAAAGACGTGAGGAAATTCTGTCTTTTTTAAAGACAAAAATTTTTGAGGCAAAATACCCAAAAAGAAGTTTGTAAAAATTCTAAAATCCCAGTCTGAAACTAAAAAAATACCTACTTATACGTTTATTAAAAATTGTTCAAATTTAACTTTAAAGCATCTACTAATTATTTTCAATTCAATCAAGTCAACTATGTCACTGTACAAATATATTCATAAATTTTAAAAAGTGTGGAGCAAATTAACAGTTCATTTGTTAATAGAGCTGTAGGATTGGCCTCAATTCCAAAGAACAGATAATATAAAAATCAACCACTTGTAGTCGTTGCCCTCAAATATGGTTCCTGATCACATTAAATCGATAAGGACTGAAATCCGAATGGCTGACAATATAACGAAATCTGTATCAATTTGGCGGAAAATTTCATTTTGAGTCTGCAATTTTTCCAATGCCCGTCATTTTCCCAATACGCTTCCCACAAATTGATCTAACGAATGCTATTCTGCCCTTAATTTTTCCAATAATGTTCAATTTCTGTTGATACAGACAGTATCTGATTGGACCGAAATTGTCCTTTATTGAAATGTTTTTAATAATGCAGCATCGATATGTTATTGCCCTAAAGAACACCAATAGTTTTTCAATATTTTCGAGCACAAAGGACTTTTGCATTGTTTTAAAACAACATTATTACTTAATAATAAAATTTGTTATGAAATATTTATGGCTTTAATTTTGATAATATTGACTAATAAAACGAATGTACCGAATGAACGAATGTATGGGTAAATTAAATACATTTTAGAACTTAAGAGTTAATTGAGAAACCTCCTACTGGACCAGTTGCTTTTTATTTTTTATTTTCGTCATTTATAGCTCCTAGTTTTTAGATACAGTGATATCGGGAGGAAGTTTTGCAGTTTAAAACACATTTTTCTGTGTTTTTTTTGGATAATTTACAAAACTTAACTGTCCAGAACTTAAAAAAAGAATGAGGATACCCTCATTGCCATTTAATCAACACTAAATAAGAACAACACTTCTTAACAATCAACATTTTTTGCTCTTGGATCGCGCCGAATATTTAAAATAAATTTTATCTACATCTAATTCAATATCAATCAGATCAGGTCTAACTATTTAACACAATATTGAATGGTATGTTCAATAAAATACTCAATTTAATTGTTTTCAATTATTTTGATTAACTTACATTGAAACTGAAAGGTTTCAACAATATACATTGTTTCCGGGTTTTGATTAATGGATTTAAGAACCAAAAAGGAATAAATCTTTCACCGAAGCAATTATGTTTTGCGTGAAATATTTCATTTTTTGCATTTATTTTCTTCAATGAAAGAACATTTTATGATCATCCTCGACCATTCCGTCCTCTTAGCTTCCTAAAGTGCACATACTATAATCATAAACTGTAATAATATTACCTTTAAAAAAAGCCTGCGAAACTTCAATTGAAATATGTTTCCACTAAGCGCACTAACGCCTAATAAGGGCTTCTTATTAAAATAGAGATGTGTTCCACCCTCTCGATATATTTTGTACCCTTCATCCATCATTTAGCAGCTATTCATCTGGTTCGAACTACAAAGAAACGCGAATTAATAAAGTTAAATGCGCCACACCCCCCAAAGTGTTCGGAATACTCCCTTAATCAAAACAAATCTAATAAAAGTGAACTGTAATAAGGAGATAGGTGTATGGCAGAAGATAATTTAATTTTGTAGCAGTTTATGTTTGACCTAGGGGGAACGTCTGTGGGAAAAGAGCTGCACACGACTGCACTGGTTTGTTTATTAAAAGAAAAATAATTCAGTTAATCCAAATTGCATATCGGGTGGTTTATTTTCTTTTACATCTTCCAGTGCTCAGTGATGAATTATACAGGGTGTTCCGTAAGCACATGATCAAAAGGTCGCTGAGACATTCGTTGGCGAACAAATGTTTGGGTCCTTTGCTATGGATGGTCAAAGATCTCCAAAAAATATGTTTTTTCATTTGAAAAAGTGAGAAGAATAGTACGATGGATTGTAATAAAACTCGCAGTAAATTTCCTCCTATGTAAGGCTCATGTTTTGATAATGCAACCGAGTTTATCCACCTTGGGCAAGTGAGGAATTCTTGAGTGTCTTAGTACAAAAACTACCAGAACTTTTTGGTTCGTAGCTGGCATCAACTGATTTTTTTTGAGTTGATGCACTACTCGTTTTGAACATTTAATTTTTGGACTGTTTGTAAAATCTTGTAGCATTCAAAGTTTTTGCGCAAAAACTGTAAAGTGTTTTATAACTTTTACCTGACCGACATCGTCAAAGTCTTAGAGCCGATTGTCTTTTGGAAGCGTTTCGTCCGAATTGCGTTCATCAGAAATCTCACGAAAAGAAGATGCTAGTCTTTAGCAAAATATGGTCCTGACGTAGAAAAAAGTCCACAGCAAGTTTCACTAAAATTCATCTAAGCACTTTCCTTCTAAAACAGGAACCTAATTTAAGTTTTGTTACTGTAAAAAGTTAATGAAAGTCTAAAGTTGTCAGTTGGCAAGAGAGCAGAAATAGTTTTTTGCGCAAAAAATGTGAATGCTACATGATTTTGTGAAGAGGACGAAAATGTCAGAAGCGGATTAGTGCATCAACTGAAAAATGAAATTAGTTGATTTCAGCAAATAAAACAAAAGTTCTGGTAGTTTTTGAACCAAGACACTCAAGAATTCCTCACTTGCCGAAAGCGGATGAACTCGCTTGTTTCATCAAAACATGATTTTTAGATGGGAGTAAATTCACAGTGAGCTTCATTAAAATCCATCGTAGAATTTTCCCGATATGTCAAAAAACGTATTTTTTGAACAACTTTGGACATCAACAGCAGAAGAACCAGACATTTTATCTGAATAAAAGTTATGCCAAATTGTCTTCTTTTGATCCAAAAAATACCCTAGTTGCTTTTTGATCATGTGCTTACGGTACACCAGCATAATCCAAATAGGTAGCAGGGATATACAGTGGGGGCAAAAAAATGGATCCTATTTTTTTACCATGTATATATTCAAAAACCCTGAAACCTGTCGATTTTTTTTAATTTTTACAAACTTTAAGGGTTTCTAATATTATATAAGATTGCTCCAGAAGCAGCGGCACTCGTTTAAGTTATATTTTTTTAATTCAAGTTGATTTTGAATATTTTTACATACACATTACATAACCTTTTTCGATTTTAAGCTATTTCCAGATATCACAATTGAAACGAAGTGATGGCCATTAGATAAGCATCAAAAATTATATAACTTTTTGTACTAATCTGGTAATTTGAGTTACATTTTTTGCCGCAAGAGTTCATTATATTGTTCGAACGTATTGTAAAAGTAAACTGCATGTATGTAAGTGACAAAGGGCGAATAGTAATTTTTACCATGGTAGCCTATGGTGAACGAAAGAAATCTACCTAATCTAATCTAGTATGTGGAAGTTTTAATAATTTAGATGATTTTTATCAACGGGATTCAGGACAATAAATAAAAACTGGTATTCTTCAATTTGTGATAAAAGTGGATAAAATGTTTTACTGTGGGTCTGACACAAGACATCGGTTATATGAAAAATGTTATACAAAATACTCTTCAAAAAAAAAGTATTAATATTACTGTTTGAATGAAATGTTGTTGATTCCTTCAGTTTTGCAAAATTATGCAAAACATCTGGAGTAATGGCGGACACCTTGCGTGGAATGTTTTATTTATCGTTTATCATTTTGGCTTAATGGAAAACGGACATAATTGTAGCTATTAATCGACCCAAACTCGTCGCTGTAATCACTGAAATTCCTCTCAGAGGTAGGGAAGAATACCTCGAACAGGTTAAACAACATAGATGGGTAGGTAGGAAGGGAAAGGAGAAATAGAATGAACAGTTCGCTCGTTAGCGTTGAGCCGCCTAGATTTGTTTTTATGAGGATATACGAACAAACACGTATGCAAAACAAGCCACCACAGTTGCACAAGCAGACAACATAAAAATCACTAAAGTCCTTATCAGGTCAAATTGAGAACTTTGAAAAGAAAGTTGTTTTGCGTTCGGAATACCGTCAAACTGTCAATGGTCATTACTTTTATTTGTGTTAGCACAATTCAAAAATTGAATAAAGTTTCTGGCAGTATATTTAAAAATTTAAAAGCGTGTTTCCTGATCTCTCGAGCTTGTGATCCCGCCCTCTGAAGCGCTAGATTATGATCATTTGTATAGTACTACAAACCCAGAAAATGTGTGCTAATTTTGTGATTTACAAAATCGACGGTTTCAGCATAAATGGTTAAGAAAATATAGGCGATGCTCTATACCTTTTGCGTACGTAATATTGCGTTTAGTTATTTACCCTTTTGAGCAAAAGTACTGTTCTTCTTTAGGGCATTAGTTCATCAATTTACATATCAAGAAATTGACGAGAAGTCGATATAAATAACGCAAGGTTTTGTTTAATAACTTAATTATATATTTGCTTTCTTTCTAAAGCACTAGGAACTTGGAAGCATTTTATTACGCTAAACGAGTTATAAAATATGGAAACGGAAACGAGATATTTGCAAATAATCGTTTAAAACTTACCATTGGTTTTTAGAAATTATAAGTAAATGTTAAAAACTAGGCACAATACATATTGGCAAACAAAGAATTCAAATTTGGTTTTTGTAGATTTTCGTAAAATTATTTAAAAGTACGCGAATAAATCAAACTTTATTGAGTATCTGCAAAGGTCCTTATAAAACCAGAATATCGATCTTCGAGATTCTCCGACTGTTGAGGAACTAAACAGACGATCTTAGCGATTATTGTAAAGTCCGATTGCATCAACATTTTCATTTGTTTGTTTTGTATGTAATGAAATGTCCACCAAACAGACTTTTTTACATAAAAAAAATATTATAGCTATTTTTTGTTTCTAGAATTAATCGCGGAAAATATAAAGTACTTTTCAATTAGTTCACTATTTGTGAAAGACCTATATTAGATAATTAGACAAAAACCATAGGAACGTGAGAAAAAAATAATTTCAACGTTTACCAAAGAGAAACTTTCTATCGGAAAATACTAAGACATCAGTTTTATTACCCGTTCCAGTTTGCATTGCAAAGCCATTGCAACAAATTTATTTGATTTGTTCAATGTTTTCTAGTAAACAATTAATTTTTTCCAGTCAAACGAGTCAACAAAAATTAACTTTTTTGTGAAACAATTTTCTAACTGGCCTGATTTTGCAATGAACCGCTGCAGAAAATTAGTCTGCAAAAGAAACATTTTCTAAAATTCTCTCAAAAACGTATCGATTTATCTAGGGTGTACACAAAATGAAATCTATGTGAAAAAATTATGAAGAACCAGTCTTTTTTTCTTACCTGTTTTGCTTTTGGAGGAAATTATTGGAATTAGGCAGTATCACGTGATGTTTTTTAGGGAAATAGTTTGCGCAAGAAAAACACTTTTATGCATTTGATACATTTTTCGAAAACTGTAAAAAAATTGAATTTTTTGGTTTGGAGTATGGTAGTAAACGTCGAAATTTCGGGCTGCGGTTTGTTGAGTAAGATTTTTGAAATTTAGGTAAAATTAGAAGAAATCAAGATGTTGAAAACATTTTTCGCCATTGCGAAACAGGAGCTCTTGTTTGATGTTGAATCTTGTTTGATGTTATCTTGCTTGTTTCTTTCTGATAAACATGTTTTGGAAAAAATTATATTCGGTTACATATAAACAATTTCAATTAAATTTCTAATGTTTCAAAAATTGCATTTAGTATAACAAATAGTTAATAAATTAGTTGCAAAACTGATCTTTGAGGAAATCTAATGTTCTCTAATCTAATCTAATCTAATTGACAGAGAGTCGAAAATAGGAAACTATGTTATTTGGGTAATTTTTGTGCTTCAAGAGTAGTTTATTCGAAATAAACTTTTCCCATCAAATATTATTAAAGTTGGCTTTTGATCCACTTTATTTTGAGTCGTTTAGCTGGTATCACATAGTATGGTTTATTTATATGTTTCAGCTTTTTTAGGGAAATTTTCATAAAATCAGTGCAAATTCAAAATTATCAAACTGTAAAATGGCATTCTTTCTAAGTTGTTCGTATTACTATTACATAAAAAATCACGATTGAAAAATTGTTGGCTATTATTTATTGAACATAATACATAGACAAAAGTATAAAATAAACTTTGCTAAAAAGTTTGTACATCAAACCACACATTAAGCCTCTATCCTAAAGTTGCTTTCACGTTTACATTGAAAATAATAATTACGTTAAGTATTTGTACCGAATAAAAATAATTAGAACCCGACGCGACGCATTGAGTTTTTTTCTAGATTCTTTTTGCAAATTTTCCTATCGAGGATCGTTCAAACTACCTCCGAAAAATACGACCCTTTAACACAATGTTTAAAAATCTTCCTCTTTTGCGGTTGCATTGTAGTATCTCCTCGAGTATGCTGCCGGTGAATTATCACACATACTAAATAGTCCAAACCATCGTTTTTGGTAAGCGTAAATTCCTAAAAGGATCAGCGGAATAGCAATCAGAACACCTAAAAGTAAAATCACATTTTTGGAGTTTTTTTACTTAAAAACGAAAATAGTACCCACCAGCTAAGATTCCCACCAATAATAGTGCGTCTTTTTCGGGATGTGCCCCATATTCATCGAGGCATCGCATTTGGTAATTTCGATCCTTTAGTTCTTGGAGAGTGTAACTAACCATTTCAATCGGAGCTCCACATCTATTTACAAGCACATCAAACACATCATTAAATGCTGGAGATTTTTGACATTCTTTGAGTAATTTAAATATTTTTTACAAACTTCTTTTTGGGTATTTCGCCTCAAAAATTTTTGTCTTTAAAAAAGACAGAATTTCCTCACGTCTTTTATTACAGATTGA
>NW_026018611.1:11152791-11155160 GCF_020466585.1 Dendroctonus ponderosae | reverse complement strand
TTTTTAAAGACAAAAATTGTTTAGGCGAAATACCCAAAAAGAAGTTTGTAAAAAATGAATCCGCCTCAACAATATAGAACTTATCTATAATTTAAATATGTCGCAAACAGTTAGGTCACTAGTTAGAAAAACTCGTGCTTGCAGAGGATTTTTTTAAATTCTGATTTTATTTTGTCGAACCAGTGTTGGGTAATAAACTTACCTTACTTGAGAAGCTTTTACTTGATCAATTTTCTGGTATCTTGGTATCAGTTCATCCACGATCCATTGATTTTCACATTCGCAAGTCCATGGATTTGCTCTAATGTCCAGTTCGATTAATTGGTCCCATCTAGCTATCACTTCGCTGTCTAGATATGAAAGTTTATTGTTTCCCAAATGTAGCTAGAATAAATCACTGCGTATTGATGTGTCTGATAGGTAGCAAGTTAAAATTTCGTTAAAAAAAAATGAATGGAGCAATTCGCTCAGTTAACGATATACAGTGCAAAAGGAAAACAGTTTCATAGAATGAACATTTTTATCCTTGTGAAAATTTCGGTTTTATAGTTCAAACTGGCCTTTGGTATTTGACATCATTTTGAGTAAAAAATTGCGAAAATCTTGTATTGTTTGAAAAAAAAATGCAATATACACTGCGCCGAAAATTTTACGCATAGCTTAAATTTTGAATAAACCAATCTTTTGACTGTGAATCGTTTTGAATAGTTTTGTTTATCGAATTATAGCTACATCTTTTGACAAAGTTGAAGTTATATGATAAGCCAAAAAATTAAATAAACATATCGTACAGAGTGTTTAAATACTGTGGAGTAATTTCTGCGGTAAAAATGGGGCAGCCCAAGGAGCAAAAAGTATACGATGTTATAGGCTTATGTCGTCTGAGTTTTTGAGAACTCAATCGTCTGTTTATCTTGAGCCATTCGAGAGACCGGTCGTAAAAAAATTGTATTTTGCGAATGGCTCGAGGTACACAAGCGATTAACGATAGGGCTAAACCAAACTAACCCAAACTACTCAGAAGCTATTACATCGTACACTTTGTTTCTGTTTGAGCTTTCCGATATTTGATCAAGAAAACATGCCACTATTTAAACACTCTATGCAATATGTACATTACATTTTCTTATGTAAGATCCTATTTCTCGGAATAGAGCTATGATTCGATAAAAAAAAATCAATTCAAATCGGATTATCGATTGCAGTGTATTTTATTTTAACTTGTAAAAGCGATCTGAAAAGTTAGGAATTTAATACACTGCACTTATTTTTAAATTGCTATTGTTTGTTATTGGAAATTCGAAATACTCATTTTTATTCTCACCTTGCGAATCATCGGCCAACTTCCACCTCCATTTACATCGTCGTTATTTTTAAGAACATCACCATCCAAGTGAGTTAATTTGATATTATCACTTATACGCAGTTCGTATAAATTTATTAAACCTGACAATGCTCCTTTTTCAATTCGCTCCAGATGCTGCATGTGGCATAAGTGTAAAACTTGCAGTGAGGGAATGTCTGGAAATCCACTGCAAATATAGACAGACGGTTTATTCATGTAAATAAGCTTCAATGCATCTACTTACTTTTCTTTTGTCATATTAACAAAAGAAGTATCGTTGAGGTACAACTCGGTTAAGTTGTGGGATTCAGCTAGAGTTTCGGGGACTTTGTCAATCGGGTTTCCGCTCAAATCCAAAATTGAAAGATACAAAGGCGTGTGCAACATTAGCTCCGGAAGGGTTGAAATCTGCGTGTATCCTAAATATAATTCCTGATAATGGAAAAACTTATCAATAATTACTTAATTACACTTGGTTAGTTCTGTTAATTACAAATAAACACTGTTGACTTGCATTTGCATTTAAATTAGACCTGGGTAACTTAGTGAACTTTTAGAAGTTGGCGCAAATGGCTTGGTGCGCCAACTCAACGCACCGGCGCAGTAACTCAGTTCCGATACTGGGAAAAAGTTGATGACCTTCTATTTGCTGCTTTTAGATGTATTTTAAGAGCCCTTTATTAATAACATTTTGAAACCTTATTCAAAAGTTCAGAATTTTTCAGTTTTAGTTCTTGTTACTCTTTTTTTTAAAAGCTCAAGTTTCTCAAGTTTTATTTAAAAATACTGAAAATCTTAAGGTATTTTCGGCGAAAAATTCTGAAATAAATTTTGTTAGAACACTCGCCTCCTTCCTCGCTTTGGAAAAACTTTTGAAATCCTTTTCCAGCTTCGAACTTGGGACAAAAATCAAATCATTTTCTATAAATAAACGAACAGAATAAACGAAAGTTTATAATAAATTATTTTGAAAACTCGTCACCTCTATTCCTCTGAAGACTCTAGAGTTTGTTAACAAATGTGG
>NW_026018611.1:11139166-11152450 GCF_020466585.1 Dendroctonus ponderosae | reverse complement strand
TTTCCAATAACTTTCTACTCAAAAACGTTCTATTTTGTACAGTTTCACTTAAAAATACTGACAATCTGGAGGTCTTTTACGCAAAAAATTACAAGATAAATTTATAGCTTCGTAGGAATTTTACAAAAATTTATTTATTTGGCGTTTTTCCTAGCATGTCATTAAGGTTTTCTCAAAAACCGATCACAAAACTAAGTGTTAAATCAAAAGTGCAAAGAAACATTTTCTGATGATTTTCTTCTTTTTTGAGCATAATGGGGTCCTTTCAGTCAAAAATGATAAAATTAATTTTGTAAGAACATTCGCCTCATTCATGGCTTTGCAGAGAACCGTAGAAAATCCTTTTCAGCTTAAAATTTGGCACAAAAACCAAATAATTTTATTCAGTTTTTGACCGAAAGTGATTAAGATTATCTTGAAAATACGACCAGAGCAAAAGTTTGCAAAAAAGTATTTGGAAACTTCGCCGCTGATCGCTATAAAGATTGTTAAAGTTGCTTTAAAATTTCAGGTCTTTTCAGTTTTATTAAAGTTTTGATTAAGTAATTATTTCTATTGCAAAAAACGCATTATCTTTAATTTTACTTAAAATTACTGACAATCTTCAGGTATTTGAAAAATTATAAGACACATTTGATTGGAACACTCTTCTCCTTAACCGCTTTGCAAACATTTTTGGAAAACCTTTTGTAGCTTCGAATTTTGGACCAAACCCTAATAATTTTTTCTGGGTTTTTTTCCAAAAATATTTCCCCGAACAGAAATAAACGAAAGCATATAATCATTTATTTGGAAAACTCTTGGAAACTGGGGTTTCTTCACTTTTAGGTCAATATTTCTCAACAAAACCTTCTCTAAACAGAAAACCGCGTTTTTCGTAACGGTTTACTTTAAAATATTGGCAAACTGAATCTTTTATGCAATAAATTTATCGATTTTACAAGAAAACTCGTCTATTTTCTTTGGACTAAGTTCTGTTGCTGAGAAAATCTAGATGCCCTTTTTTATGGCTGTTTGGACAAAGTAGTAAAACGTTTCTCATAAAAAAATTTGATGGCCTTTTTTTAGATGTTCAAATTTCGGTTTGAGGTCTCGAAAAGCTTTACTCTGCTTTAATAAATGACTTATAACTCATTAACCGATGAGTTATAACTCGTTAACTCATAGAGCGGCAATAACTCAATAGTGCAACTCAACACGGTGTTACCCAGGCCTAATTTAAATTATAAAGAGTCAAAATTTAAGTAACAGCAGGGAATTTGTAAAGGGTGTTTCTTAATAAATGTTCAATATTTTATAGGCCGATTTCTTAGGTATTTTTAAGATGAAAAGGCAGGAGGTATGGGTACTCAAGTCCTTTCTAAACGAGCTGCAGTGTTAAGATATTAATTAAAACATTTTCTATGTAATTTTTGAAATTATATTCGCATTTGGCTAAAATTTGGTATTGAGGCTCTTGTAACGTTAGAAACTTAAATTTGATTTTGGTTTTGCTCTCACATGTACGCGGCCCCCTACATATCTTTTTCTCTTTTGAATGATGAGTCATAAGTTTTTTGTACTTTACTTGACGTGCACTTATTATTTATTTTATCACCTTGTTTATTTTCTCACCTAAATAAACCGTCGTCACAAAATTTGAAATACCGAACTCATAAATTCGTGCGCCATTGGACTGTAACGAAAGTTGATAAGGCGCCAAGCAAAGCCACACAAGCCACAACATTTATAAATTGGAGTTAATGGTTGATCCTTAATCTTATCGATTATTTGCATTGTATCAACCCTACAAGATAAAGCAAATTTCCGCACATCCCTGTAAAACATCGTTGGAAAAATTCGTGTTCCAAGCAAATCCCCATATCACGAAAAACATTGAAGTTTGAAAGCAGTTGCAGTTGCTGTTTGCAAAACCTATATAAAATTAGCTGAATGAGCGAAGGGCAGCATGGGACTTGGAAGCTTTTCAAACACCGAATAAGGAAGTTGACTATCAAATAGCCATAAGTAACAAATTTGTCTGTCTAAGACACGAGGGCATAGAGCTGGAGGAGCTACGAAGCAAATAACAACAATGATTGAATAACCAGCGACAGAAACCATTGGATGAAGGAAGAAACTCCCAAAAGGGCAGTGGTTTGACAGAGCATGCGAGTAAGCGCTAGAGATGAAAACTAAAAAACGACTGATAATCCTAGCAAGCCCTATAGATGAGAATAGGGAAGAATCGGCAACAAGACGATTGCTTAGAACAAGAAAGAACGACTATCTGCAACATCAAATACGGGAAATAGACAGAAATGAAGATGTGAATCAAGTACGGAAATGCTACAGGGAAGTAAAGCGAGTAAGAAAGGAGTACTTTCAGGAGTTATTAAATATCAGGAGGGCGACAGAGGACAAAAACATTACATACAAACCAGAGTACCAACACCAACACCTCAAGATGTTAAAAATGCTATAACATCTCTCAACGACCACAAAGCGCCAGGCAACGCTGGTATAAATGGAGAACTGCTAAAAAAAGAGGAAACGTTTTGCACCAAAGAATATATAAAATGATGCAAAAAAATATGGGAATAACAGGGTGGAACGGAAGCTTATTATACGTAAGAAAGGAAAGATTAAACAATTTCTAAATTATAGTGGTATATCAGTTATCAACACAACATATAAAGTCCTAGCAATTATAATACTAAGAAGGCTGACGTGATTCGTGCTGGTTTGGTGCTGGAAGGTCAACGATAGATCAAATATTTTCGATCATTCAAACATTAGAATAGAAGAAGTTTTATAGGGATGCTCACCAAATCTTCGTGAATTTACAGCAAGCATGTGACTCCATAAAAAGAAACATGTTATGGCTGGCATCGTTGAAGATGGGCATACCAAGAAAACTAGTGTGGAGTGGAGCTAACAGAAAGGTGGGTAACAAACTCAGATGCGCAGGTAAGGGTAGGAAATATAACATCAACGCCATTCGGTCTAACATCAGAAGTTAAACAAAGAGATCCACTGTCACCTTTGTTATTTAATTTTTAATTGTGCTTTGGAATAAGCAGTTAGCAGAATAAAGTCGGAGCTAACAGAACGTTTTGCTCATCAAGGCTCAAAACTGCTGTTGGCCTTTGCTGATGACATAGATACAATGGCTAATTCAACAAGAGACATACGAGATATTTTTTCGCATCTGGAGGAAGAAGCAGCTAATCTGGACTTACGAGTAAACGAAGAAAAAACAAAATACATGGCAGTTACAAAGAAACCAAGGTCTCGAATTGGGCACAATATGACCCTTCGAGGTGGTTAAGGAATTTAAGTACCTGGGAGCGGTAATCACGAATGACAATCGAGTAGAAAAAGATGCCTCAGAACAAATACTGGGAGAAATAGGGCGTTACACTCTCTCACAACAATATTGAAATCTAAGCTGGTGAAGAGACAATCCAAACTAACTTTGTCCAGCTCAATAATTGGCGCGATAGTTAATGATGTCAGCGAAACATGGACCCTCAATCAATGGGACCCTCAACAAGCTTCCTGTGTTTGAAAGAAGCGTCCTCACAACAGAGGTGAAATAACAGGAGTGTGGAAGAGACTCCCCAATGCTAAATTGGCGCCAACGTCTGGCAGTGAAAACATAGTCAGGCAGATAAAAGCTAGCAAAATGGGCAGGTCATGTAGTAAGATCAGACGACAACAGGTTTCTTTGAGAGACCAGATGGCAGAAGATCAATAGGTAGACCAAGAAAAAGATGGAAGGATGCTGTCGCAGCAGATCTATCTAGGAAGTGGGTCCAGCGGTAGGAGATGGAGAGCAATAGTAGGTAAGGCTAACACTCATCCAGAGTTGTAAAGCCAGGAAAGAAGGAAATGAGAAGTTTAAAATTAGCAAAACGCAAAATTTTTTTAATGAGAAAGGAGTTTCAAAAAAGGGTCATGTAATCGATTCTGTGAGGGCCAACAATTTTTTTTCATTTTGAGTCTTACAAAGCGACATCTGCTCAACAGAGATTAAAATTGGCAAAAAATTATTAAGATTCCTCTTACGGAAATTCCTCTCATTCATCCAGTTAGGGTTGCTAAAAAAAAACGTAGATGGACTATTATGTATCCTGCATGGTCAAAACTGGACAGAATATGGCTTTATATATATATGGCTTTTTTACGTTGTAATTTCTTAGTCTTTTGTGCAATTCTGGATTAGGCGGACTTGTGGAGTTTGGCTTGGCATCTTTTCAGTTGTAAACGCGTGATATCTTTGAAAGAGTCACAAACACATAACTATAGTCATAAATTTGAATGAACTGAACTGAACTTTTGAGTAGTTGATCATTTATATATTTATTAATTCACCAATTTAGATCGTTTTTGATGATGATGGTGGCACATGTTTTACTTACCTTCAATTGTGGCAGACTATCAATAGCCATAATAGTGTGTGGATCCAAAACCTTGAAAGGGTTGTAACTCAAGTCCAATATTTCCAGATCAGTGGTGTGCTCAAATATGTCCATATTCAAACTGTGCAGTCTGTTATGGTCTAATCTCAGTTCAACCAAAGATTTTAGGGGCTCATATCGTTCGGGCATGTATTTTCCCTGAATGGAAGAACATGTTAGTTAATTTTCATATTGCCTAATTGACGTCTCTAAAAGTGCTACCCTGAATGCATCTGGGGAGAGCAGTTCCAAGTCATTGCTACTCAAAATCAACACCTCCATGCTTTGTAAATCTTGAAAAACTCCTCCACGAATTCGATAAATATCGTTGTTTGCCAAATTAAGATAGGTAACATCGCTATCCGGAAACGTAAAATTCAGCTCGATAAAGTTTTGATTGGTCAACGTTATTGCCAGATATGGATACGGTTTGTTTGTGGCAGGATTTATCCATGTGGAATTCGACATTACCAGATCCTTAACGTCTTTTGTGCATGTTACTCTTGACACCAATGTATCGTTGACAAAAATACAGCTACAGTTATCACTACATAAAGGTAGTTTGTCGGCTTCAATGAGACATGGTAGCAGGAATACCAGTAGCGCTAGCCTGCAAATCAATAGTCATGATCATTTTATGATGATGGAATAAGCATTAATCTGATTGAGCATTTTCCGAGAATCTGCCAATGTGAGTAATAGGCACGCAATTTAAGTCCTTTCAACTCAAAGTCAACATTTATTTGTTTACTGAGTGTATGAATCGACGAGTTTAAGCCTCAATAAAATTTAGGTTTCATTTACGCTTTAATCGAATATTCTCATTTTTAAAAAGGTAAATTACTCTGTATACTGCTGATTTCTCATAATATCCACAATGTTATCAATTGAACATTATGTCTCCTTTTATTATCAGTTAGTCATCACGTTTAGCATTAGTGCAATTTACCCACAACGAATTTTCGTAGTTTAATTTTATTGAGTAGAGCTTTAGCTAGTTTAGCACTATCCAAAACTAATGTCTGTACGGAAGATTCAAAATTTGAAATTGCAAGTTAATTTTAGTTTCCTGCTTTTGCCTTTGCATCAAATGAAAGTAATGTGTACTGACTTGACCCATTTACCTTATCCCACTATCTACGTGTAGCAGATAATGTTGCGCAAATATTCACTATAGCTATTGTTTGCAATACAACGAACGTTTGGATAAGTCTTACCTCATTCTCATAGTTTCACCTCAAAACTGAAGATCGCCACAATACTTTTGTCACAAAACTAATTATCGACTGAAAATATTTATTGTGTTAGACGTTCCACCTTGCTTATCATTTTGTTAATCATAGGAATAATCTTATCTTGTAGTAAATATTTGTTCAATGTAATTTTCTACATTCGAATAGTATTAAAGTTTATTTATCATTTTTGCAACTTATTACTTTTAAGTAGTAAATTTCGTTTTTGCGAAATCATATACAGGGTCTTACGCTATTGAGTCGGTGGTAGCTCGAACTCTTCTGCCTTTCGGAATGTTTTCCTTCTTCTTTCTTCGGGTGCCTTATTCTCTGCGAATGTTGGCGATAACACGGATATTCTTTTTCTGCTGACAAAAAATTAATTTTATTGAATATAGTGTTTGACTTCTCGTTCTGCATCCAATTTCTACGACTGATGTTAGTTTGTATTTTCCATTCGTTTTATAGTTTCTTGATTTAAAGTCAAAGCTATAAGGGGCTGGGCGTTTTGCTGATGTAATAGATTTTGTCTTAGAGGGGTTGAGGCTAAGTCCATATTCATCGCTCGTTGGATTAATTTTCTCAAGAAAAATTTGAAGATCCTCTGATGTTGTTTATGTTTTTTCCGTTCATTTTAGTCCCTACGGGAGAGCCTGCCCGTGCCTATCGAAAAATCTTTTCAGGGTAGATGTTAAATAAGGGCGGCATTAGGACGCACCCCTGACGTATACTGACACCACTTTTAATCGCCACTTCTTCTGTTTTGCTGCCGCCTATGTTTACGTATGCTGATTGGTTCCAAAATAAATTCGCTATAATTCGTATATCTTTATTGTCAAGGCCTACTTCCCTCATTATTTCGACGACCAACCTTGTGTTTTACTCGGTCAAAAGCTTTCGAAAAATCTATAAAACATACGTACACATCGCGATTTATGTCTCTACAGCGTTGCACTAGAACTTGTGATAAAAAAAATTGCCTCTCTAGTTCCCAGGGCACTTCTAAAGCCAAATTGAGATTCGCTGGAGTATAAATCACATTTCCTGTATATTCTGCTGTGAATGATCTTGGAGAACACCTTGACGATGTGAGTAGGTGTTTTTCCTGTGTCATAGATGAGATTGAAGATTTCTTCCAGATATTTGAGGAAATCCGTATTACGGTCGCATTATATTTTCATCAGTTCTATCGGAACTTCAAGTCTTCTTCTTCAGGTTCAGGCGATTTATTGTTTTACATATTGTGGATAGTTCTCTCTATTTCACCTTTTGTTATGCGTCGGCATGGTTCAGATTCGTCAAAATTATAATGTTCTGGTCTATTATCTGAGAATGCTGTTTGAACGTATTCTTTCCACGTCTTTAGCTTATTTGTCATCTCTGTTAAAAGTTTACCATCTGAGTCTAGCAGAGTTCCTTGGGTGGTTTTCTTCCCGGTATGTGTCATTTCCTTTATCTTTCTGTGTATATTTAAATGACCATGCATTCTGCCTACTTGCTTAATCTCGTTAAATTTCTCTGCCAGCCATTCCTAATTTGTAGTTTTGATTTCCTTCCTTATTGTCGTGTGTACTGAACGATATTCTGCCATATTTTTATTTTTGAGTATTCGTTTAAGAGATTAGGGTCAGGATCTCGTCTGTCGTTCATTCCGTCTTCTTCACACATATCTGTGAGTTGGGGTTTTGTTTCCACAGTGATGATGTGTGTATGATGTGAACACATAATTTGTGTTTCTGGACTTAACTTGAGCCTGTATGTTTGGCCAGTGTGTTTCGCTGATGCCCATGATTTTAACGTCTGATCTTATCATTTCTTTGACGACAAAAGTTGCATCAACTAACTATCTTTCGGATTCGACATTAGCCTTGATTTATGTTATTTATTTCATTTTACATTTATTACCTTTTTATGAGATAACTTTCAGTACTTCCATATGGAATTGGGCTTCTACTCACTCTTCTCAAGTGTCTGAGATTTCTAATGTCTCTGTCGTGTAAATTCATATTGTAACTTTGATATTATTTCATACGATAACGCTTATTGGCATTGGCTTATTTTTATTGTTCGTCATTTTTCTACAGGACCTTTTTTTACCAATATTCGTTGCAAGCTTCTGATTTTTGAGGACATTAAAAGATTCGACCAGTGAAGGTGTTATGGAATACTGTGCTCAGCCTGAAATATTAAGTATGTCATATAAATCTCACTTTGCTTTAATTTTGTTTAAATTTCAAAAATGTTATTTATATTCATCAACATCACTCGCGTTATTCTTTTCTCGGTGTGATATTGCTTTTTCTTAGGCCGTGGTTTAGCTGTTATTCAAGTCATTTTACAGGTAAAGTCTATGAGAAGTCTATTGAAAAAGTATAAAACACTTCATGGCATTTAACAGTATAATTTACTTCAAAGTTATAAAATTTCAAGTTTAATAAGAAAAGACAAAATGAGACAATCATGTTAGACGAGACAAATGCGGTAGGCAGTTGGACCAACGCCAATTTTTGAGAGATTTTCAGATTTGTTTCACCGTAAATTGATCGCATCTCAATTTTTACGTTGCAACAATCGACTTCGCAGAGACCTTACCTGAGGCAATTTCCTAACGCATATTATTTTATATTCCTAGATTTTACTTACTAACTTTATGAATAAGCTTGGTGATATTTTCAACGTCAAACTCAACCGAATACTATTAGGTTGATCAGTCTGATGGGCGGTGGACATCTATCTTACTTTACATGTTTTCAATGTTTTAATCGGATCAGTTTCCTGATCGGTAATTCGGATTGATTGAGATAAATTAGTAATCATCAGCAATGAGCGCCAAATGTATGTTTCTGAGTCCAACGACTTCGGAATATTTCAATAAAGTGGAACGGAATATATTAGTAATTATTTGGCAGTTAAAAAAATAACCATTATCTTGGAAAGTTCTCGAAATAAGTTTTCGCTCTGAATAAATTGTGATTAGTTCGAATAGTCTCTAAAATGATTTGGCTGAATATAGCTTTCAGATATATAAAATAATCCGTTCATTAAATACCTGGGATGTCCCGCTTGATACTGTATAAAGTAGTACACCCTGTATATTTTCGTCATAAATTAGCGTGTAAACATGATGGGCCCTTTAAAACCCTAATGAAACAGATAAAACCTAAACACCTGATTGCTTTTGGTTGAAACCGAGATAAGACACGTCTTATTGTGAAGTAAGTAGTTCTTCAGTGGCTGTGAGGGACGTGATAGAGTTGAAAAACACCGAACTGTGTTTTATGCTAAGGGCCTCATTATTTCTGTAGAGATGCCCGCGTAAAAGTTTGTGCAGATTAGGCGATGTTTTGAATTCTGTTGAGATACAATCTCAAAAAATTTTAAATTTTAAAGTAAAAAGTAGTTTTGTCCGTACAGTTTTGCGAAAAGATGGCAGTAAAGTGTAAAAACCATTTCATATTGGAGATAATCTTGGGCTGATAAATAAGATAAACGTGAAAACTAGTCTAATTAATGAACCCTTAATGAAGTGGAATGTTAGTAGATACGCACAACAAAAATACCTATTCCAAATGAAACATTTCCGACAATAAACACAAAACAATTTCAGTCCGTCCAAATTGATTGATATTCATTACGTTCATTCGAAATGTAGCCGAAATTCACTGCCTCGCTTGTACACTGAACGGAAAATTAACCCTCTAATTCCTAAAATATCATCATTCAGTAGAATTACTATTGACATTATTGTTAATTTCGGGTTTAACAACTTTAATGAAACACATTGTTCAGTCAATTACTTCCTCAAATGCCGTTCAGGAAGCCTCAAACGTTGCTTTTCCAAACTGTCTAAAGGCTCCACTTCGAACGTATATTTGCCCTGTTTGAATTAGGCAACCCGCACCAATTTAGAAGCAGTAATAAAGGCATAAAAAATAAAAAACAAAAACATGTGCTCTAGAAAGGTTAATGTTCAATGTCTTTACTGACAAGTACCATAGGAGACAAGTGTGTTTGTTAGCGTATGCTATTGATTTTGTTGTGAAATCGCTTTTTTTCATTATTTTAAAATAAGAACATCTTAATAATGCTTAATCAAGTTTCTATGTTCGTTCCGATATCTTTTATACTTGCATCTACATTTGTTTATTACGAATGGTCAAAAAGTAGATTCCTTGAATTTACTGCTCTTTGTCAGAGGATAGCTCTAGCGACTTTTATTTTTTAGCTATTTTTATTTACCGGAAGTTAAAACGAGCTTCATAATTTATTTGACCGCTTTTTGCGTTGTTGATCTTGATCAATTATTAATCATTTTTAGGGTTAACATGACTTAGGTGCACGAATATTAAGTTCAAATAAGATAAGTGCTTGAAATCTGTTATCGTATTGATTTCAAATATAGATGTAACATTAAAAAAGTATACAATTATAATATAAATTAAACTTCAATTATTGCTAAGAATTAAGAAAAAGTTGCCATTGTTCTCTGTAGAACCTATAAAATTAGAATTTATTATTTTCACCAACCGAATAAATTGTAATTTATTAAAATTACCATACATTTCAATAAACTACGATCATCTCTTAGTTTTGAAACAAACTAATTTTCGCTAAGCAGACTTTTGCTTATTATTTTTATGGTAAACGTTTGTTCACCTAATTATGGCTCTTCCTCTATATTAATAAATCACCTTATACGATAACGATGTTTACCTGTGTTTTACATAGTTGTTTCGTTGGCGTTGCATGCTCTTTTGTCCCGAATTGAGGTTGGCATTAAATTTATTTTATTCTCCAAAATATGTCATGTTTGCATGCTATTAGTTTTACTGGAACCTATTTACTGCAATATTTTGTATGATTTACCTGTTACAACATAAGGTTTGGTTAAAACTGCGTTTGTGGATATTTTCACAGCGAAGGATGTTAGATGCATGAAATAAATATCAATCATTTAATACTGTTTTAAAACAGAGGCTTAATTTTTCAAAAGAACAATTTCGTTAAGGGTTAAAAAAAGGAGATGCATTAACAAAATATAAAACGTTCTTGATTTAATCTAATTTTTCAACTATACTAGAACAGCTGAAGAAAAGTGCATTGTCGAATTTTTCGTTACTAGTTTCACCCAAAAATCGGCACAACACTAATCAAAAATCAGTAAAACCCATTTCCTTTTGACCGAAGGGTAAAAACTCCAATTTTAATTTAAAATTTAGAAGCTAAATGTCCAAATGGCTTTTTATTCAATTCCGGTTTATTTGTTTAAGCACAACTGGTGAAAAACTGAAAGCATTAGTTGTCTACTTCACTTGTACTTCATTATCTTCTAATTATTAAAACGCTGTTGATCATTTGCCTATTACATATTTAAAGCCTTTTTATTTTGTCAAATTTTCGCCAGTTATTTTAACTTTTGAACTTACTCATTTTTCTTCCTTTATTGGAATTACGGCTTGTAGCTATCCAAAGCCCCTGTCTGATCGGAACGTGTTTAGTTTTAAACCGATTTGAAGGAATAATCATATCGAATACTATATTGCTGTTATTTTATTTAATTTGCTTTATTATTCGGATTTTCAGCGATAAGACAAATTTACTTGTGCAATGTAGTTGCTTGTAGTTGAGCGTTAAACTTCATTTGATTCACTTCAACTACTTTAAACTTGATATTTTATGAATAAGAATACATTTTGAAACATTATCTAAATTTGTCAAAAACTTGAAAAATTATTGAGTAGGTATTTGAGTAAAATAAAACTCAAATTTCTCCTTTTTCGATTTCTGTAAATTTCAATTCATACTCTTTCAGTTAGCTTAAACTTTCAGTTTTTAGTTCTTTACATAAATACCTCATCGATGGCGTAATAATTGTGAGCTGCTATATACAGTGTAAGTTAAAAAAAAAATAAGAAGTCAAGAATAAGAGTCAAGTGTTATGTTGAAAGAATAACTTGGCCATTAATTCTTCATATTTCATATTTTAGCCTTTGCAATTTTTTTGTGAGCATCTTCGCCTTATCCGTTTTTACGTTATCAAAAATTGAGAAAAACTGATTCTTTTGCTCACAAAAAATTTACAAGGGCTTAAATATCAAATCCGATAAGAATTAATGACCCAGAAAAATTGCCAAGTAAGTCTTTCAACATAACACTTGACTCTTATTCCTAAAAATGCTAGTGAAAAAAGGTGTAATTTTAAGAAGGAAAGTTTAAGTAAGTGTACATCACTCGTGTATTTTTAAATGCTTGATGCTTGTATTGGCGAGGGACATAAAACAAAGTGAATTGTATTTTTTTAAATGTCTAGAAATCGACGCGAGATTTTGTACTAAAAGTTCTTTTAAGAGCAAGAAATATTTTTTGTGAAAAATCCTAGCAATGTTATCTTTCGGATGCCACTAGGCTTAATAATTTCAGTTTATATAGGTCAAACTTAGCCGTTTGTTACAGTAAGTACCACTGCCAACTATCAACAAACCAAAAATGGTCTTTTGTAAATGTTAACACCCTGTATATTCAATAAGAATCATTTCTGCTCTTATACTTGCTGATGATTGGCTACCTCCTCCAAGAACCTCCTGTAAAAATTCAATTGACATTTGAATAGATAATTTGTACAATTCTTTCCTCGTTATGAAGCGTTAAAAAAAACACTCAAACATCACTTCAATGAATTGAATCATCAAGTGAACATCACATATGAATATTTTCTGAATTAATTTTTAATTGTTTCCAACTCAACAATGAAACTAATTTACATGACTTTTAAATAAAATGGTTTTCGTGTACTACCTTCTTTTTAAGACGTTTCAAAAAAAGTAATAATAAATGTGAATTATTATGAAAGCGATTTGATGTAATTAGTTGTATACATCTTTAACGCGTTTAACGGTACATTTTATCAAATTTTAACAGCGTATTTTAATTATTCATTATTTTAACTAGTGCTTGTGACCATACAAACGGTGAGAAATGCATTTAAAGTATAAAAGGTAGAGAGCAATTGAAAAGCTGTTGAATTTGATAATAATAATGATAGCTCTTATAACGGAAAAATTTTGAAGCAGGATTAATGCAATATCGCACTGGCCATAAAACTCTGCACAACTTTCCCATTAAAGAATTTCGTATGCTTTTTTAGTTTTTATCACAGTTTAGATTACACGGTATTGCTTATTGGTGCAAACTGTCCACACTCAGTATCATCCACCTATCCAAAGCTGATATATCAAAGTTTACTTCCACAACTACACCGCATATTGTCTGTTAAACGGGCAATTTGGGCCTGAAATCCCGTTTACCACCCTCCGAATCCCTTGACGGGGTGTGTGAAGCCGACTCGCGATTGGTCCGTGCAAGCCACACCCTTGGAAATGTTGCCGAGCAACAGAAATCCAGTCGTTAAAGGGATTTGTATCTCAGGTTGTTAGGTAAGGGAAGCATTTGAGAGCCCCATACCAGGTAGACTCGTTTATTCGCATAATTATGTTTGGCTGGCTAAAAGTCAAAATTGCTGCAAGATTAAATGATTGCGGAGGTAGTTTTCAAATTTCATATATATATATATAAATCATCTTTATTTTCATATGAAAAAAGGCTATTGACCA
>NW_026018611.1:11125516-11138167 GCF_020466585.1 Dendroctonus ponderosae | reverse complement strand
AAATACCAGTAAAACACAAAACGCTTATCGATTTGCTGTTTGCTGTTCAGCTGATTCTTTAATATTAGGGACAAAGTTTCACAGACATCTTTGGATCAGTATATTGAGTTCAGTATATTTTTTAGTTAACCATTATTCTACTTCAATTCTTCGAAGGCATTTGACTATGGAAATTAATTCGCCTTACTGGTGGATGTTCACTTTGGATCTCACTTTTGCTCGCATGATCAGTTATACCAAACTAATTTAGGGTGGAGAAGAATTTTCTGCAAAAGTGATGAGCTGTTAAATTCCTTGTATTAAGACAAATTTTACACAAAATTTACCAGGTATTATTTTTCATCTGAATGTTTCATTTAAAATTTGTGCACTGACTCTTAAATTATTGATCAACACATTTTCATATTTTTATCAACCGGTTTCAACGTAAATAAACTATTTAAATAAAAATTAATCTTAAAATTTATTGAGGTAGGGAAATTAAGTGAAATTATTTGTACATTAGATATACTTTATTTGGCTGATTAAATTTCCAACTTATTCATCACTTTTATATCATTATTTGTTATTGAATGACTCAAATGCATTTGGTTTTTACAAATGAAAGTGTGAAACATTAATTTTTATTGATTTTTATGGCATGCAATTTTTCTATAAAAAGGCTCAAATGTGTTGTCAAATTGCTAACTTGTATGTTGTTATCCCTAACAACCACTTCCAAAAACTTTAGCAATTCCAGATCAATAAGTTTATTTAGGTGCTTAAGAGCGTACAATAATGTTATTGACCTTTTGGTTTCATTTGCAAAGTTAGAAAACATTTTCATTCACGTTATTTATGACATTAGGTATAAACATACGTTCCTAATCTGATAATAATTGGTTAAATAAAACAGCTCATATTTATTATGGTTGATTAAATAATTTAGTATTAATCAGATTCAATTAAAAAAGATATACTAAAAAAAACATTTTTTTGTTAGAACTTTTAGTTTTCAGATTCTGTGTGAATACTCACGCACTTAAGCTCTTAATAATCTCCATTATGTTTGAAAACCGCCCAAAATGTCTTAGGTAAACTGATTAGAGCACTAAAATGTGATCAAAGCAAGCCACCCACCCATTCGCCCTTATTGACAACAGCCCCCAATGCGCTACACAATAGAGCATGCCGCCTTAATAAAGTTACGTCGCTAAACACGATTAGCCTTCATCAAGTCTATTAGGGCTTAGATTTGGGCCTTTTTGTCCCAGAAGACATTGTTGCCAATATTAATGAATTTCAACGCTCAATTTATAAGTTGTGTAATAAAAATATCAATTTGTTTCATTAATGGTATATACAGAGTCTTACAGCGGAAGTAAGCGTTTTCATGAGTTGGGTTGTTTCTTAAGGTAGTTCAAAAAGGTGAATCAATTTACTTTCAATTCAATTCTTCAATTTCCTGTATTTTATTCTCATGCTGCTTATAAAAAAACGTTAACCCATATTCCTATTTAGGTACTACTCATATTTTATAGAATGAATAATGAATATAGGATCTAGAAAAAACATTCGCTTTGAAAGTGAAATAGTATTAGTAACGTTAAGGATTAACGCAAAAACAGTGCAACGGTGTACAACTTTTTTAACCTTCTGGATGTATACAGTGTGTTGGTAAATAAATGTAAAAAAGTTCAGGAGGTGATGCTACATGAAAGAATAATGACAATTTGCTTAAACGTATGTTCGAAAATGATTCGGTTTCCGAGATACGTGGTGTTAAAGTTTTTCTTTACCATTGACAATGTGTTTATTGCTATAAAATCGGTCGTGATAGGGAAATTAAATTTGGTGAGTTTTAAGAGCCAGTTCTTGCGCATTTTTGGACATGAACAAGAATTTAATGTTAATCATTTAGTCGCATACTGGACAATATTTCAATTTTTTTAAACAAAAATATTGTACGCCACAAATTTTTCAAAGTCAAAACTATTTTTGAAGTCCGCTTTCAATTTGCAAGAAACACTCTTGTGCTTTTTCTCGTATGCGGTGGCGCTTTGATTCAAAAAATAAAAACTAATTATTTATTCATGAAGAATCACCTCCTGAAATTTGTCGCACTTATTTACTAACACCCTGTATAAAGAGAGTCGATAAATTATTTTTACAACAAAATTAAAAGAAACACACTGTATTTTCTATTGATTTTAAGGCAAAATTCAAAAACTCCTTCTATTGTTACGATTTCAATTAAGAACTTAAATCTTTTTTTTAATTTTATTTTATTAATGTTTAAAACGAAACTTCGACAGTAAATTGTCTTGCAATAGAGAATAATTCGTTAAATTACTAGCTTTCATTTCAAATGGAAACATGAAAAACCTTACATAATCAAAATATGCTTTACCGCCACAGAAAAATTTACAAATTTTATGGGCAAAGTGACTAAAAAACAAACGACTACAAATATGGTACCTACAGGGAACAATTACAGTCAACAATAGTAAAGAAAGCAATATGAAACATCGCACGTATAATCATTATGGACAGAACAAACACAAAGTCATCAAAGCAAGTCAAAGGTATTTTTATCCTGCACGTTTTTAAACTTTGAGATCAAAAGCAAAGTTTGCACTTGAAAACGATATTCGCTATTGTTTATTCGTTGTTATTCTTTTGTCGGTTTCAACAGAAAATGTTTTTTCTCACATATTACTTATTTTTTCGTTAATATTGGAAACCTGTAGATTAATAACAATACTATGATTGTCATAATAAATGTATTTAACTAATCCAGTAATAATATTGCCTTAAATTAAATGTCAGATTCCAAGTAAAAAGTTTATTCTAAAAGTTACCCTATATAAAGTTCATACTTAGTTTATACCAAAGTTAATACTAAAGTAAATTACTTCAATAAATAAGCTGCCCTAGATTATAAACAGTCCGTACGTGCAAATAATTCTATTACAAAAGGCGTACTGAAAATCTTAGACACAGCAAAGTGGTACATTATACGAGTTTAGAACTTTAATAATTTTTATTGCATTAAATCAATTTTTTTTCTGAAAACAGTTTGCTCAAGTAGTATATCTTCGTAGCCATTCAGTATTTAATAACGATCCAAAATAACGAATAAATCGAGATGAAGAAGTTTTGTTGAGAGTAATTTACAGTGTTATGTATATATTATCTAATCTATCTAATCTTATTAATTATTTCACTAGATTTTTGTTCTTGTGTTCTGTGTAATCCAAAGCCAGCTAACTCGAAAAATATTGATGAGCAAATCAAGACCAAGACTTACCAGGTCTTGCTCTTGCATACATAGTCTTGGTCTTGATCTTGCAAATCAACTGAATTTTTTTTACAAACTGCTTGTTGGGTATTTCGCCTCAAGAATGTTTGTCTTTAAAAAAGACGTTTTTTATTACAGATTGGTAAATAGTGCTCTTATTTCGCAATAAAAACGAATTATTTCTAAAAAACTAATCAATAATTATCACCTAGAGGGTATCCTGCGACACACTTAGGCTCAAGCTGTAAGAGAAGATTTGAAAAAAAAATTGAAAAATAATTTCAAAAATAAAAAAAAAACATTTAAGAAAAATTCACAGAACTGACAATTTGCACAGACAAATTATCAGAGCTAATTTTTACATACTGTCTTATCCTACTATTGTTACACAATTTATTAACATACTCCTTTTTAGGTTCATTTACATTCTTTTAATAACGATAGCATAAAATAGCTATCGAAACGTCAAGATAATTTTTCTTTACTTCTTAATTTCTTTACTAAGTCTTCGCCTTGGCCTTGGTCTTGCAAGTCTTGCTTTTATATAAGCTGTAAAATTAGACGGCATTAATTTAATATTAACAATAATAGTAATTAAACTAAAAGGTAATAATAATCAATACGAAACAATAAAAAGAATATAAGACTATTTACTATTTTAATAAGTTTAATTATTTTGCAATTCTAAATTGTTGACCCGTACTTTTTCATTGTCACTTAAGATATAGAAGATCTTCAGAGAAATTGATCAAATTTTCATGTAGTGTAATTTACACGTTCTCACGAAAGTACAACAACAATGAAATATCTACTCCTGCAGATATTTAAATATGTTGATTGGGTTTACAGAATTTTACTGATAGAAAACAAACTCAATTGATAATAATGCACATAATTCGTCGCAAGGATTAAATTATATTACTGGTTATACAGCAACTGTATCTAAGGACTGGCAAGGGATATTGGAAAAATAATGATTACAGTGTAGATTGTAAACTGTGCATCGAAATTTATTTTCTACTTGAGATTTTATTGTTTTAGAGAATGTGCATGATAAAGACATTAATTAACTAATACAATCTGAAATTAAAATTTTGCAAAAAACTGGATCAGAAACGAAAAGTAATTTTCTACATAGAACTACATAAAAATAATATGATACAACTGATTGCACGCTTTTCAAAATGTGGATGACCAAGAGCTTAAACAGATTAACCAACACACGCTGATTCATTGAATAATAGGTGACGATGATTTCTTATAATTAAAGATTCTTATGAAAAAAGAGTTTCCGCTGGAACTGAAGTTGGAGGAACGACATTAATACCTAAACTATTCGTGATTATTGTAATTGTATTTTGCAAGTTACGTATAGCAGCCAATTTTCATATAACATCCTGTATAGTGTAAGATATATTCACTTATATAGTACCTATTCCGTCTTAGATGGGGATTGAGCAAAACCAAATAAACCTTAGCAAATGATAAATATATATTAAAGAAAGATAAATTGATATTAAGGAAATTATAAATAAATACTAGAAAATTCAAATTCAGCTACAGTCAAAAGGACTACTCTATGAGATAAACTCGGCTTGTACTTGGATAAACAGAAGGGGCACAAACACTAATTATGTCCATCAATAAGCAATTGCACGTAGGCAATATTGACAACTAACTAACTTAATTTTGCAAACATTTATATTACCTACAACTAATTTAGGTAATCTGAATGAAAAGGAAAAACATCAATGAGAATCAATCACATTTTAAGTACGTATTGTTTTATTTTTGTGACACTTGTTCAGAACTTAATTTCTAATTTAAGGTTTTCGGTTAAGCTTTTAAAACGGTTCATTTTTCTTATTCATCATATTTAAGGGCTACGAGGTCAGATTGGTGTTGCATTTTTTGCAATGTTAATAAATCCGAATTTGTAACCACATTAGCATTACGTATTGTTAAACTTGAGATTAACCGATTAATATCGAAATTAGCCAAATCGAAGTTTAACCGCAACATATTCATCGCTATCAGAGCACGAGAAATTGCACCCCGTCGGTCAGAAATAACATAATTTTGCAACCGACATTTGCTTTGATTCGTCGGTTGGTCATTGGAAAGTTTTTTCTTTAACTAACGATTAGAAATTGTTGGCAACTTAAAGTGCTACAGTCTGCTTGCTCTACACCTCGACACACCCCAGAACGACAAAATCCCGAAGCAATTGTCCCCTGAACTTTAAAAGCTCGAAACTTGCTTCCCCGATTTAAGGGTAGCAAACTGGAAAATGGGGCGGTAACTCGCGCGATCATGTTCGGGTTTGGGCAAATATTGGCCAGTTAGCGTTTGGCGTTTGGTTTAACCGATGTAGCAACATCTAACAAGTGAATTCAGTTAACAAAATATCGTGCAATATAATAATAATAATAAATAATGGTAAACACTAATTTTAGTGTTTGCTACCAGAGTGAGTAGTGAACTTTGTGGTTGATTGTGGCGCAAAAAAAATTGAAAAATGAACCGCAAAGAATACGGTCAGGAGACTACGAATCTAGTCCAAAGCAGAACGAGTTTTTTAATTGAAGACATCTTGTATCGGCAGAAACAAGCCGAACATCCAGAGAGTGAAAATGCGTATTCAAACTACGCTCCAAAAGCGCGACCTCTGGAACATTCTTCACGAGCATTTCATGCACCATCGAAAATCCATGAACTGAACAGGAAAAGTGAAGAACCCGGTTTATATTCGAATAACTCTAATAATAAAGAGTTTGTGGCTCCGCATGGATATTTCCAGACGAATTTGGTTCAAGGAGGAACAGTGCCAGGTTTTCAAGTGCCTGAAAGTGGTTACATTCAAGTCATGGGCGCTTTAGGTGCTTACTTAGGAACACCGTATAAGAATATGGGAGATCCATATTTTTTAACGCAAGGTATGATAATACTCGGATATTTTAACTGCTGTTTCCGATTCCGAACGATTATTTCATATAATAATATATAAGTTTTATAACTGCGAATGGGAATCGCCGCCTTACGGCTTGGCAATTTTCATTAACTTTTACATGTTTCCCGAAGTTTTACTTTAGTCTGGATGTATAAGCAAGTGGAACAATCCCGGAAGGAACATCTAGCATAACTATTACAATTTTTGCGTATTTATTAAATTTTTGTCAGAATGACAATAACATGGACGTGTAGGTATATAAAAGAATACTGATTGATGATGGCAAGTCTATTAAATTAGTTTAAGAACATTAGAAAATTTAATAAAACTAATTTGACAAAATGTTATACTAGTTATAAAACCGCTCAAATTATTTTGTCCACATTTGAAATCTGCTACTTTAAGAAACTTTCATTTTCTACTTTTCGCAGACGGGGCTGTCGAGTATTTTTAATAAGTGCCATCTTTTGATATTATTGCAATACCTTCTTTTACAGTTTGAAATTTAGAAACTAAATTAAGTCTAAAAATTATTTAAGTGCGAATCCTTAAACTTGCTGGTGTAGTATTTGTATTTGTATTTGTATCGTTTCAATGTTGGGCACCAATTAATTTAAATTCCGAACCTCAAACTCGAATCGAAAAACTATAGAAATACCTTTAAATATATACTTTTTACAGGAAAAGGAATGACTTAGTGACAAAAATTATATTTTAAAGGACTTACTTCTGACATACTTATTATTCTTCCATATTACTCTTTAATTTCCTTACAAATATGCCATGGTTATATGTGAGATCAAATTTTAACTATTTTTTCGAACAGCTTCAAATTCCTCTGATGCCACTTTTATTTGGATATTGGTTATTGTGTTTGTTCATTTTATATCTGTTATATAAGTAAAATATTTTTACTCTATCATATTGTCAGGTAGTTCAATTGAAATATTGCATCATAATATATAATATATTGTTTCCTCGTTTGCCCCTACTTGTAAGTTTTTAAATGTTTATTTCATTATGTATTATGTGTATAAAGCGAATTGCAGGGGCCGAAATCCAGCTCTCATAGATTCATTTATGCACCCAATCAAACAAATTTTAAAATGATTGACCTGTTTCTTACTGAATGATTATAAGAACAAATTAATTTATAATTTAGTGGCGGTAAATAAAGCTGGTCAAGTTTTTCGATTTAAAATTCAGGATTTTATAGAGTAAGCAATAACTAATAATTGCACACAAGTTCGTTTCGTTTATGTTGAAGGATTAATTTAATTTTGTTTGTTGCAGGTATACCATTTCATCACACTCTCTTTGGTAGTTCTGCAAGTGAAATATCTCTAAATGCCCTGAAGCATTGTAGGAGAAGAAAAGCCAGAACAGTGTTTAGTGATCCACAACTGACAGGTAAGCTCAAAAAATATATTAATTATTATCTGTTTATTTGTTGTTTATTTGGCAATATTTTACTTTTCCCAAAAAAGACTATTGAAAGCCAAGTTTTCAACTTTAATAGTAATGCAGGTTCAAACTGAATGCTTTAATTACTTTTTGAAAGTCTTATGGTATTTACAGAGTAATAGATTTGCACATAAAAAAGTAAACTTCAAGCGCATTTTTTGGTATTTGTTGCTGAAGATCACTGAGGTCATTTTTTTTTTATTTTTCAGGGTTTAATTATATATAAATAGCGAAAGTAACAATAGTTTTTAATTATGTTTTAGAAATATTGTGGAAAGCGCTCAATAAATGACAATAAAAGCGCATAAAGAAACATATAAAGGACTACAGAAAGGAATTTAAAATGCAAAAACTTGTCCTGTATATGAATGAATTCGTTTCAAACTATTATTCTGCATTTTAATCAATAAGGTCATCAATTTATATGATATTTTCCATATTTTAATCGCATTTTTACTTCTATTGCCTATGAAACTTCATATAGAGATCAACTGCTATGGTTTTCTGAAAAATCTAAAACCAAAACTTATATTAAATATTCATTTAGTTTTTATTGTATTTTTACTTTGTGTCTGTGTGCCTTTCACTCAAAAATATAAGTAAATAATTAGTGTGGTTTGTAATGGATCGAAACGTCTACGAAAGGTTTTAATTATGAATAACATGTTTTTAATAAGCGTTTTTTTCAAACGGCTATTAGGTAATAAAAGTGCTTGATAAAGTTAGTCACGATTCTGTAATTGAACGTTTTCGGGATTTATATGTTTAATTTGCTCGGCATTTTGTGAATTAGTCGTTCGAACACACTGAAAGTAGGTAATTTTCAAATCAAATAAATATATCTTTTATTGCGACAGACATTTTAAAATTATTTTATGGACATAATGAAAGAAATAATAACATTGTTGAACAAATCTATACGAAACATAACACATACAAAAGTGATTGTCACCACAATATAAATTAATAAAATGAATGAATGATTTAGCTAAATCCTACTTAGAAGTTGCAAATCTGTTTTTCTTATCGCAAACACTCCGTAATGGTACCTAATTGAATAAATGTAATATAGTAATAAATAATAACAATACAATAACAAATTTCTAGTTTATATGCACTACGCATTCGAAATTAAAATGACTACTTTTACTACTTTCGGCTCATTAAGTTTTTTTCATAAGGAAACAGGCCAAGCCATCCTCGACGATTGATGAAAATCGGACAATTAGCCAATATTCAATTAATCACTAAAACTCAACTAAGAAGGAGTTAAAAAAAATACCGAAAGTAAACAACCAAAAACTAACAAAATGCGCATGGAAAAAAATTCCCCTAAAAGCACGAAAATAAGTAGTAAATTCCAATGAGTGAAAGGTGGTTTCCATCGATTTTCCTAAAAAGGTCTTTCAGGAGTATCTCCAAGTCTTTGTAATAAGAAATTACATCGATCAATTTTTTTTTCTATTGTTTAGGATTAGAAAAACGTTTTTCGGCCCAACGCTACCTCTCAACGCCGGAACGAGTAGAATTAGCAAACGCCTTAAGCCTGAGTGAGACACAAGTGAAAACGTGGTTTCAAAATCGACGAATGAAGCACAAAAAACAAATGAGAAAAATGCAAGAAGAGAAAAACAGTGGAGTTGGGAAGAAATTGGACATTGGAGATAAAAGCCGAACGAGTTCCGGCGGTAAGTGAAAAGCTCCTTTTAACGCTTTTTTTAAGGGTCATATCAATTAATTTGAAACTTATGCGCTAAACTTTCTCAAACAATTCATATGGATTTTTAGGTTGCGCACCAACCCTGATATTCAATTATCACGTTAAACCATAAAACACAAATTTAGTTATAAGTTCCCACAGACAATTAGAAACCAAACACTCTCTTAATTGGCAAATCAACGTCATCCCGACGAGTTGCCGAAGGTCGTCTATTCTCTATAATACTATTTTAATGGACTCCCGAGGGCCTTGTTAGATACGAGCACCGGGGCATCCTTCGAGGATTTTATTCCACATTCTTAATCCGATTTGCCTGTTCAATTCTGTCATTGATGGTAGCCCGTATAGGATTATAGAAGCCTAAAAATCCTTCTTGATGACAATAATTTGAATGTTTTGTGTCACATTATGATAGGTAATATTAAGAATTTTAAATTTACTAATCGTTTAATTATGTATATAAACGGTTGCTCATTAGCTCTTCTACCGTAAAAATAATTGCAACACTCTGAATTCCTAAATGTATCGAAGAAGTGTTTTTGAAAACTTTTGAATAACGCACTTTTCTTCTACAGTATATTGAAATATGTGACAAATGATGATAAAACCTAAAACTGAATTAAAATTGAACAATTTTGTTAAAACTTACATCTCAAGTAATCGATAAAAAGGAGTGTGTTTTATATTAAAAAAAAATGCACGTTTGATTTCCGATTGAAAATTGAAACAACCTGTATTATTAAATTTGGATCAAAATAATTAACTTGTAGATAACATTTTCTGTTCGAACGTACATCGAGTCGAAAAACTATTCTAAAAATAGCAAAAATATTTCGTTTCATAAAGGTAAGTCGAAGTCGATAAAAATTGAGGTGTTTAATTTAAAAAAAAAATTCTGCCGCTGGAAATTGAGACATAAAGTAAACACCAATGCCAGAATTGAAATATTAAGTAATAAACCGCAAAATTAATTAAATTAAAACCAAGAAACTATTAAATTTGACTTTCAATAGTAAAATGACAATCGTACTTTAAAACTATTTATATTCAAAATCACATAAATATATCGCTTATTTTCTAATGTCAGCGCAAATATTAGAAGTATCGTTATTCAGCAGACCCTTATATTTTTTGAAATTAATTCTCAAGATTTAAGCGTCAAACTATGACTTGATTATAACAAATCGCCACGTTTTACATAAGTTTAACTTAGTAAAATAACTTTTAACACTGGATTAATAAGACTAGTACATTATTTTTATATTTGGGGAAATGAAAATGTAAGGAAACACTACCCCAATAAATACATGGTGTCCGTAAAAAATATGCCAACCAATCAACTCTAGATTTTTAATAATTTACATTTAACAACAACGATTGTTGCTAAAAAAAGAATTAGTAACAGAAAACTTCTAATTTCTATTTTTAATTAAGCGTCACTTTTTTCGGTAACAACGTTTTAGCAGTTGTATGTCACCTATTTTCACATCTTTATAATTTTTTTTTTTTTAAGTTTTTATATTGAATGTACAGCGTTAGGATTTTAAAAAGAAAAACCTAAAACAAAGGTCGCCCATTGAGAAAAGGATCGGCTCAATTCGTTCTTACTTCTTAACTTATTGGTATATGATGTATGAATTTTCAAAAATATCTATTGAACATTTTTTCAAAAAAGAAATAAAAAACATCATTTACGAAACAATTTACTACGTTCAATTTACATCTCTTAAAAATGTAATACAATTTACGGGTTTAGACAGAAAATAACCATAACAAAAACGGCTCTTGATTTTGTGCTCAAATTTTACGGAAAAATACTTCTATATTTTTAATGTCTGATAAAAGTAAAACATTTCGCAAACCAACAACGATTTTTTGTCGAATTAAAAGGCATGCTTTATTTTCAATAACATTTATTGACCGCATTTTACTTTTGTCTTTTCTAATCGCCGGATACATCGAGTGCGAATTGTTCTAAAAGAGTGGACACCCCGATGTACCAATCTTACAACATTAAATTTTTAGGCTGGTGATTTATGGAATATTTTCTTTGTATGCGTCTTATAATTTTCGAATGAGAACTTTCCTTAATGAAACCTGCAGCATGTTCTTAACAAACCTCATTGAGGCAGGTTCGTTAAATGATAATAATCGTTTAGAGCAGATTTATAAACACCAATGTTCCAGTTAAAAAGCGGATTTTGAAAGCTGGATTTAATATATTTTAGACAACAAAGTTACATTTTTAATTTCAGATGGGAAGGTGCTTTTCATTGACAAACCTTCTTCCTACTAATCGATCTAAAATGTCTACGTAATTTCCTTGAGTGAATTAGTCAAACAACCCTGTCCGCCATCTTAGCAGTAAGCAATTAAGTTCCAAAGATGCCTTAATTGATGTTTAAGATGGACCCAAGCGACGCCAAGAAATTTTCCGAGTTCAGAGACTTTGCTAATTTCCCTTTGATTGCCCCCCTCGATCTTGGGGTGAATTGAGGCCCTCACTTTACGAATCAGAAGTACACGCTAATAAACAAAATTATTCAGAGTGAAATGCAATTTAATCGGGAATTTATAACAACTTTTTGAATAAAAAAGTTAACTCTCTTAATGGTAATAATACTAATGATCTAATGGTGTACAAAAAGTGTCACATTAAACGCACAATATCTGAATTGTACAAATTATAATTCATAATTAAATAAATTAAACACTTAGTTATTATTTAGAGTATTATTTATAATGCGCCTCCACAATATAGAACTTATCTACAACTTAAGTATGGGCCTCATATCTGTACTATTTTTCGATATCAATCCAAATACTTCAACAACTTCAACACTCTGAAAACAGTTTAACATTTTTACATAAATGTAAAACGAATAACATTATTTCAAAAGGCTTACGACTTAAATCTCCATATGACATCAATACACAAGTAACAAAAATCTTAAACAGAGCAAGTAAAGCTTTAGTTAGAGAAAGAATTCAATATCACAGATTAAATAAAATCAAACTCAAAAACGAAATACATGACATAAAACAAGACTTACGATACAAAATTTCTTTTGACGACTTTAATCATATATGTAATTCCGTTAATAAAATTTATGAAAGAAAATTTATTATTCAAAAACAAACTCATAACCATAAACTAGAAAAATTACTCAACGAAAAAATAAAAAAAGACATTTTTAGTATAAAAAATAAACAATTTCTGGACAAAACAATTATAAA
>NW_026018611.1:11119693-11124952 GCF_020466585.1 Dendroctonus ponderosae | reverse complement strand
AACATTTTTTACAAAAATTATCAGACATAGACATAAATCCAAACCATATTCTAGTAAGTTTTGATGTTGTTAGTCTATTCACTAACGTTCCTGTTTGTTAGAGTGAACTGTTAAGTTGGTAACTGTTAATTGGTAACACTGTTTGGTTAAGTTAGGTTAGTTCAAGTAGTCATGTATACGTAGCATCAACCGCAGTCGTAAATTATATTATGTGTATTTTCCACAAGTGTATGTTTCAATTAGCCTAGCAAACATCACTGTTGATAAAACTTTAAATATCATAAAACAAAAATTACAAAATGACACCAATCTTAAAGAACGCACACAACTAAGCATTAACACCATTATTGAACTTTTAACAATATGTGTTAAGTCAACTTACTTTCAATACAATGACAATTTTTATCAACAAAATTTTGGAATGGCTATGGGGTCACCACTATCCCCATTTTTCAGTAATTTATTTATGGAAAATTTTGAATCAACTTTCATTAATAATCACAAATTTAAACCAATAATTTGGTGGCGTTATATTGATGACGTCCATTTACAGTCATGGCGAACAAAAACTTGATTAATTTTTATCTTATCTGAATAATAAAGAACCAACAATTAAATTCACTATTGAAAAAGAACAAAATCACCAAATTCAATAAATAATTCGTTCTTAATGCGAAATAGGAGCACTATTTATCAATCTGTAATAAAAGACGTGAGGAAATTCTGTCTTTTTTAAAGACAAGAAGTTTGTAAAAAAAATTTAAAATGTTTATTATTTAAAATGCTGAACCTCGACACTGAGTTGTTAATCCGGTTGATAAATAATGTATTGCATTTTATGTGTAATTCAAGAATAAAATTCTATACTATTTCTGTATCAAGTCTAAATTATCTTATATCGTAAATTTTGAAATACTACCAGAATGAAGTTTAATATTTAATGGCAATTATTAAGATATGATAATAATAATAAATATGTGGAATCGGCAGCTCATAATATTTTTTATTTCGTATAATATTAAGTATACGAACAGAACTATTAAAGAAGGTACACTATCATTAAATATTATTAAACAAATTAGGACGGGTACCAGAAATATCATTGTAGTAAGTTTTTAAACGACCAAAAAATATTTTGGTTGTTTTGACTCCCTTTTCTATAATATTCTAAGCCCGAGCAAAAATCGCTAACTAAGCCCGATCAAAATATTTGCGCACAATTATTAAACACATTGTATATGAATAAGCATCTGATCATAACGAATAACTCGCTATGAGGACTTTCCACATTTATATGTAGGTACCTAGGTATGTATAGATTGGGCGCTTGGGTAAAATGTGTTATTAGTGCGTCTAGAAAATGCACTAAATTAGCTTTATCAAAATTTAAAATATACTGTACCTATAATCAACAAGTATTCCATTTTCATTCATTCAATCAAGTATGTTTGATAAACTGCTGCTTGCTTAATTTCTCTTCGTTTAGTTGTTGGAACTTGAATATTTATAGGCACGTAATCTGTAATAATAATTGTTATAGATCATACTTCATCAGCGTTTTTATCTTCTTCTACCATCCCATCAGAACATCCACAAAGTAGTTCCGAGAGCAATTCGGACGTCAGCGATTGCGACAGCGACATCGATATTGTCGGCGACACGAGTAAACACATGGTATATAGTTTCAAAGACACATAAAATCAGTACTTTCACTCGAAACTTTATGGTTGATACAGTTGAATTAAACTTACTGTTTCTCAGTAGAAACGGCAATACTAGATGTGATTCTTTCGCATATGAAATGAAGAGGACAATTAAATAACGGTCTCAAAACCATAGATTTAAGGAAAAATGGCACGTGGGCGCACACATTATGGTCTATATGCCATTAGTAAATTCTTTCAACAAAAGATTAAAATGAGTTACGAATTCGTCATCCTTTGTACTTCTTCATATATGTATAAAATCAGCAGGCTTTTTCATCTCTATTAGATTTTCAACGTTTCCAAAGAATTACAAACATTACCGTAGATAAATTATCATCTCCATTTGATAGTTTAGAAAACCGTATTGCAATTTCTTCAAAGCACTAAATTTTGAAGTTTGTTCTCACCTGGTACGTGTTGTTCGTTGAGTCACGTATGCTTTACCACTGTTTTTCTTTCCTTTTTCCCATTTCGCAATCTTCCTTCATCTTTTTGAGACTTCAGCACCTTTGTGTAAAATGAGGAAACAGAAGACTAAAGCACATTAATAACAGAATGATTATAGACATGGGCAGGGGACGTAGACTATATTTTACGTTTTTACACATTGGTATTGAACTTTTTTCATCTCTAGACCGTTATTTATTTATACTCTCAATATTACTGATTTGATTTCAATGATCACTTCTCAGCTTGATGTAAAAAGTTATAACTGTGTCGGTAATGCCCGAACTTTTTTTAACTTACAAGTCATATTCTGAAGGTTTGATTCTTGCCCCAAATATTTACCAACCAAATTATCCAGTTCGGGTTATCTGAAAGAGTGTCGTGAGTACATCAGTATCACAAACATGTAAAATGTGTACATTGTATATATAATTGTATATATTTGTTGTTGCTTAATGTATTTAAAAAATAGTTGTGTAGCAGAAGATCGTGCAAAGGATGTAATTCCTAAGGGAGCGCACATTGCAGTTGCAGTTGTGTTCTGATTAATAATGGATCAATGTTCTAAGCGTTCTGAACGTTATTCAGTGGAAAGTCGAAACTTTTAAAAGTATATACAGGGTGTGTCTTGAGGACCTGTATCGATGATATTTCAGAACCCAATCAATAAAACTTGCTGATTGTTGGTAATTCTTTTATATTGTTACAACTTTGGATGTGTCTTAAAATAAAAAAAGGATATAAAGACCGTAGTTTTAAAGAAACGACCGAATTGCAAATTTTCACGTAATTTAAAAATATACCTAAAAACCCTTTGCGTAGTTTTTGAAAAATGGTGTCCATTGGTCATAATGCACATATAAATATATTGATTCTATTTACTGGGTGCATGTAAAAGGTTCCGGCATATTGTTATAAAAGATTGCTTAATCTGAAAATCGTCTAATTAAAAAATACATTTTTTTGCTGAAAAAGCAAATATTACTTGAATGTAGTGTTTTATCTATGGGGAATGTTGTATAAAAAGCATGTTATAGATTTGTCGATTGCTTTGGGCATAAGTTACATCCGTCTCTAATTGTTAAATGAATCATTGATATATAACAGTGGGTAAATTTGTGAACTTTGAACTTGTAAAAACTAACAAATATCCCACTAAAACCGATTTAAAAAGGGGCATTTTAATCTACTTTCTTGCATTCATTAATACACACTTTACACCATCTTTGATAAAAGTTTGACTTAAACTCGCGAATTGTTTTAATATATAGATTATTTGATTAAGTAACTCTAACTTGATTTTATGTCTTTGGAAAACAAACAAACTGTTTTGTTAACTGATTTCTGAATTATTTATTGATGCGGTTTCTGGAGATACCTCGTATAGATTTTAAAATTCAAAGATTATCATACATATCCTCCAGGTAAATGAGAGAACAAAGGGTAAAACAATTCCGCTAATGTGGATAGATGTAAAGCAAAAGTAAAACGTTCATATATAATGTTTTCATGTTGTATCACAGACAAAAATGTTAGCGCTCAGAAATCAGAGCCATTTTAGAGAAATTTAGGAGATATATTTTTCCAAATGTACGAGTATATGATATGTTTTCTTTAAGCTAGCCAACGCACGTGCAATTTTAGATTAACAAGTGTATATACGAAAGTCAGTGTTTTGTGTGCAAAACTCGAAGAAAAATATGTTTTTATGTACCATTTTAGGGCGTAACTAATAGTAGTAGGTTAATAATTTAAGCGCGTAATAAAATATTTCATTTACCGTTTAATTAAACCAAAAATAAGTTTTCCCTTCCAGGCAATAGTGCTACTGTTACTAGGCCAATTTATATTCCCAGAATTTCCTAGTATAAATATGTAATCTTGCACACGTTTTTGTGTCTTTGTCGCTATTTTTGTTAGTTAGCAATCATGTTTCAATGTCTTTGTTTCGTTCGTCTCCTTTCATATCAACTGACTAAAAAAATACCCTCGATGAATAAAGAGTGCATTTCATGGGCTTAAGGCTCAAAATGTTCAAGTCTAAAATATAAATTTTTCCCGGCTAGTTTCCACCGAGGATCAAGAAAAATAGTATACGATATGCGAGACGAAAGTCGAAGGCCTACCACTGCGTGCATGACGCCTTCGGCTTCGCCTCGAGCGTCACCTTCAAGCAGTGGCAAAACTTCGACTTTCGTCTTTTGTACCGTAATATAATATTTGTGCCTCTATTTAAAACCAATGTATATTTTTTCAAAACGCTTAATGCAGGTACATATTGGTGACGTCTCTTTACTTACCACTTTCTTTAGTGGTTAACACTATTTTTCACTTTTTTAACTTTATTTTTCATTTCTTTCAGATACGTATTTGGTAAGTGCAATGCTATTTTCAGTGTGAGACCGTATCTTTTTGTAGGTATGTACTTTTGATTGATACTTTTTATAGTTTTTGTTTGGGTTAAGGTTCGAGTTCATTAACCAATAAACGTAACTCGTGCGGTAAAGAAGCAATTTCGGTGGTGCGATCGGCGACTGTGACTAGGTGCTACGTTTGGCCGCAGTCTCAGGAGGTGTGGTTTTGGGTGATGCGTCTATAGCCGCAACATATCAGCTCAAGAGATTAGTTCGAGAGGTACCATTGAGCAAAACTGTTCAAAAGATAGAGGAGGTCGAACTTTTAACCCTTGTTTTGTTAGAAAATGAAAAAAGAGAAGAACAATTAATTAAAAAACAACTTCAGGACCAACAAAAAAATAAGATACATGCTATATTCCAAAGTCGTGCAGGAGAAGATATATTTCGATATTCTTATAAATGACTGTTTAAAACTAGATGGGAATAAGATCAGATAATTATTTCGGTTAAATCCTGATCAGCTCGATTTTGTTCTGTCTTAAAGCAAAAAAGATAGGAAGACCTGGAACCAATTTCGAAAAATTTAAGTTGAATGCAAAAGGAAAGTTTTATAAATATCAATTTTGATAAATTTGACAAGATCTGGAAGCTTACCGGGGGTAATACCACGAGAGCTTTGAAATTACCGATAATTTTTCACGATTGCATGTTTTCCATAATTTCACGAGTCCGAAGGACGAGTGAAATTT
>NW_026018611.1:11034002-11118694 GCF_020466585.1 Dendroctonus ponderosae | reverse complement strand
ATCACATTAAATAAATCAGTCAACAGTGATATTTATTATGATTCCATGACGACGTGAAATTATCGCTGTAAGTTTTTTTGAAAATTATCGAATTACCTCCGACTCCGAAGAAGGAGGGCTTTTTCGTTCCAATGTGAAAATAAACGAATGCAGTTTTTACAAGACAACAAGCTCGAATGCAAAATTATCTGTTTATTTTGATGCACGAGTGTAATTTTGATGAATATATCCTGAGTAAACAAAGTAAATGTGGATTCATTTTATTTCTATTATATTTTATTGCACTTTTAATTTTATTATTTATGCTTATTAAATATAATTTGAATATCTTAGGTATGTCAGGAAGACATTTGATGTCTAATTCAGCATGAAAAGACACCTGTCAAATATTTTTTGTAAACAATGCAATTATCGTTGAGTGATAATTGCACACTGTGCAATTACCGCTGTAATTTTTCGATAATTGCACACTTCAAACGGACAGATTATCTTACAAAGAAAATATTTGCTGTAAGTTTTTTTGAAAATTATCGAATTACCGTTTATTAATACCTTTTTCCCTATGGCGTTGCTGTGGATGAGTGAAATAATCATATTAATCCAACAGTAAATAAGTAAAATAAGTTGAAGTTTTTTCCTTTGCGAAATGTACAATCTGTGTAAAATAAATAAATAATTCCACAATTCAGTTTAACTACAGGGTGTTCCGAAAAGATTGGAGCAATTTCCATTTGCATGGTGATAGAGAACATTAAACGGATATGAAAATGGTATACGTTTTAGCATACGTAAATCGATGGGTATTTTTAGATATCCTCAATTAAATTGTCATCCACATTCGCTTAAAAACGATTTTCCCAAAATCGCAATGCGACCGTGATTTGACTGGCCCGTCTATCAGCTAAATCGCATTAGCTGCGACTTGAGTCTCTAGACGGAACGCACGTCCGAAACTGTTCATGTCCCAAGTACATTAAAGGAGTAATTTGCGATCAACCGCGAATCTCCAGTTGCAGACGCCATCGCATCACCAAAACCGTACCTTAAATCTGCCTATACTAGTTATTTAAAATGAAAATGGATAGTTTAATTAATATTGCAATTTATTATTGAAACTACGGTTTACGAAATTACATTAATACAGTCTGGAAGGTTACGGATATATTTGAGGCCAGTAGCAAAAGCTAGTGAGCTCTAAAAACCAACATTCTACTTGAAACAGGATAGCGTATTTGGGGCTCATTTTGGGACTAGAAAGTCGAAATTTAAAGAATTCGCTAGCTGAAGCTTTGAAACCTCGAACAACAAATATGCTTAATTTCCTATAAATGTTATCATAAAATTGACATACTCTTAAACACTTAAAAAATACCTATCAGTGTTAAAGCATTGCAGGGCGCAAATTAAAAAATCTGTACAATACAAATACAAATTTTAATTTAATAAAAAAGATTTGCAAATTAGACTTACTACTATAATAATACAATTAAAATGGTTTAAAATGAGGTTACAAAAGTTTGGCTTAAATTATCGACCTTCATTTTAATGAAAATTAAGTGAAATTGAGTTAGTGATGTAGGACGTAGTGGCCACTTTCCAAACCATATATAAAACTGAAAATTATGAAGCGATTTTACAAATTTCCGATTAGGAAGATAATTATCTGGGAAAATTGCATCTCTTTCGGCAACAGAATTTCATTCAAATTATCTAACATATAGCCAGTCATTTAGTAGTAGCAAGTGTTATTGACATGCCGGCAGCCAATAATACTATTCTTTGAAATCCGAAACTCTATCTACTGTAATTGTGAAAATACAGAACTTTTATGACTTAGTGTTTACTCATTAAAGTGCGGACTTTTGAACTGGTCTCGTCAATTATTACATGATACTCTAGACTTACAAGATCAGTTCAAAAAATATCCCCGTCAAAGGGTATCAAATGTTCGCCGAGTGAATTTTTTGTTGCATCATGTCCAGCAATATGTCGGAGTACTGCTGCATCAGATCTATGACCGATTTCGATCCGCTGGCACCTTTTGACACTAAATCATTCCATTTCTTAATGGTATCGGTTTGATTCACATCAATATTACCATTATTCTGCTTGAATTCATTGAAAATACAATCGTGGACAATCTGGAAAAATCATTTTGTTAGATTTAATTAGGAAAACAGGTTTGGGTTATTTCTTGTAAAGCTTCGAAATCAACCAGCTTCGTTTATTGGTTGTACATAGAAGAACGAATGAAATAGACCATGCTGCTGTTAATTATATAATATGATTTTTGTAAAACTCCGTACGAATCAAAATTAGCAACGTCACAAAAATGTTTAAATTACGATTAATAAATAAAATTATTATATCTCAGTTTTTCTACTTTCTGTGCATTTTGCAAGTTTCTTAAAGTGCAAATGATAATATTGGAAGTATAAATAAATGGCGAATAGAAAGAAGTAAAAAGTCGTAAATAGTGTTAGCAGTTAGACATCAATATGAACCGGTCGCCTCTAAAAAACCATCTGTTGGATTGATCCTGTTCTGAGATGAGAGAAAAATATTGTATTTTTACAGCGTACCTTATGACTTTTAATCACAGACATTTTGATACGATCCATAGCTTCAGGTTGCGATTCTCCAGCATCTTCGTTTTCTTTGAACCTCTGGTAGATCTTCACAACGTTGTCGATTGTCGTTACCAACTTTCGGCTGACCTCTTCAGAAAGTCGATTCGAAACTGAAAATGGCGAATTTTTCAAAACATTGCTAATCTAGTAAAATTTAAAAACTTACACTCGATGGATGAAAGATCGACATTTTCGCTGCACAAATCGAGCTCGTCGTTCGCTGTACTGGCGTCAAAGTGCATCGAATGTCGTGAAGCTGGAACAAAGTGTTGTGTTGTTATGTCAAATTAAGGATACCAATTTAGTGCAACTAGCTTAGCTTCCAAAGGTGTGTTTTTGGGAAGATAACATTTAAAGTAAGTATTAACAGTTTCATAAAAAAAAATAGTTAAAATTTGCTTTTCTGTTTCTTCGCGTCATTTTCAAGTTAAAATTTCCTAAAGAAAATTTGCTAGTCAAGAGCAGCTTGATACTGATGCAGGAAAAATGTCATGAAACAAGTTCAATATTGGGAGCTCAATTTCCAAGCTATCGATAGCTTAATAATTAAAATAAATACCCCGTGGGCCGAAAAACAAGAAAACGCATTCTTTAAATCGACCCGTCCGTGTAAACTGAGCCGATAGGACAAAGTCAACTGTAAAATAGTAATTGTCGACACTTAATTTCAATCACAGTTTGATAAATTATGTTAAGAACTACATAATTTGGATATGAAATGATTTTTTTCATTTTCAAATTCAACTTTACTCTGAATTTGAACCGAACTCTTATTTAGACATAAAATAACTACTTTGTCGACACTTAATTTTTCACCTGACGCTTAAAACTTCACCAAGTTTCTGCGGTAAAAATTAACATAATCAGTAAGAAATTGCTTCCATGAGTGTATTTTTATAAATAAATAATTCAATAGCTTTCAGCTGTTTCTTCCATCTGATTTCGATCTAAGTATTACACTGGTGACTTTAAACTTTTTTAACTTTAAAGCTCTTTAACTGATAAAAATACGAATTTTAATTGAAACATAAATATTTCTATACAATTACAACAACGCGGGAGCAATATTGATTGTTGCAAACTTTCCGTTTATAAAGGAAAAAACGTAGCACTAATTTATGAAAATTTATTTATTTTACCCCTTTTCGGATCCTTATTGTTCATATATCCATGACTATTTTCAAAGTTCTGTTGTCTGCTCATTCTTGGCGGTACTTGTGGTTTCTTTGGAGCCTCCTCGTCGTCTGAAGTCGATACGTTGTCTATCCCAACTTGACTAAGATTACCTGCAGAAATCCGAACGTTTTGTAATTTATTTTTAATGTGGCACAGCTGAACTTCAAAGTTTTGTCAAACAAACAATAAACATTTGATTCTTGAAATAAACAATAATTGACGTTTCCAGAGTTTTAAACAGTTATACGGCATTAAAAAAATATCTAAAATTTACAGATTTGCATCGCACATTGAAATTTTTTTTTTTTAAATATGTAATATTTGTATAAAAAACACTTTACACATCTAATTTCATTTATAAATAATGTATATTAATGTGTTTTTGGACAAGGCAAAATTCTTCAGTTGTAATAGAATAAACGAACAAAAAAATACTTGTTGAAAAGTTAGAATATAATTACACAGTCATAACTACATATCTAATAAATAAAGCTTTTCCAAAATGTTTATTAAGTGGTGATTTAGTCATTTATTGCCCAAGTCTGAAACAAATGTTGAACATTTCCTTTCCGAAGCGAACTGAGCATTGAAACTCATGTCGAACTTATAAACAAATATCTTTATCCAGAAATAAACATGGCTCGATTATAGGTCACACCTAACAATTCCACTACTTAAAACTTTTAATAACTTTAAAATCAAAGTAAAACTAAATTAATCTTCAAAAATACGTAAATAAAAAAATACAAAAAAACGATGGAAAAATATGATTATCAATATCGATTTTGTAAAACTAAAGAAGGGTTTGAAAAGAAGGTCAAACTGAAGAAGACAGCTTTGGAATGCATTGAAATCAAACAGCATTTATTTTTTGAACTAATTGAGTTTTTCATGCAAATTAATGTTGTGTTTTTCTATTCTCATATATGCGCTTAATAATTTTTTTATCAATCTGTTGTTCACATCAGCGGCACATTTGGAATGAAACAGATTAGAAATTCAGGTCAAAATACCTTACTACTTTGAAACATTCAATGAATTAAAAAATATAATGTCAAATACAATTTAATATACATTTCGGAATCGGGGTCTGTATTACATACATAGAAGTTTGCAACATAAAAGAAAAACGAATAGACTAGGAGGGTTTCAGATTGGGATGGATCTAACGTGACATAACTTAGATAACTATTGGAATCGCTCGGGATTGGTGTACCTATTGAAAATATTGAGGTGCGCCAGTTTGAAAAAGTGGACTTGATGCATAAACAAACAAAAAAGGGAAAAAATGAGAAAATTGCGTTATTAAATTTTCTATAAGATAGAGTTGGTCCGATCCGTAGATTTGAAATGTTTGCTGCAAAATGGTCGAAAGTGCAAAAAACAAGGTAGTTTTAAATTATTCATTTAAAAATGAATAAATAACGAATCTCGTTTGGTATTGCAGTCAAGTAAATTTCTCTAAACGTATGGCGTGATTGGGTTATTTTTTCATTGCTAAATAAATAATTTAAAATTACCTTGTTCTTCACGTACTTTTTGCACTTTTGGGCATTTTAAATCTACGGAAATCGAACCAACTCTATCTGCTAGAAAATTTCATAGCGAACAAAAATGAGTATACATTCTTTCTCTAAAATGCATACTTACCGAGCTATATGCGATTGTTCCCGAAAGAAACGCGATTTTCGCATTTTTTTCACGTATTCGTTGTTTATGCAAATAGCACATCTTTTCAAGCTGGCGCACCTCAATATTTTCAATTTCTATATTTGATTATCTAAGTTACGTGACGTGAGAGCGATATTTGAAAGATTTCGTCGTAATTCTCCTGGCGTTGAAATGGATGCTTTATTAGGAAAAACCTGGGACATAGTCGTCATATTAGCAACCAAAAATGAGAAAATTTTAAGCAATGTAAAATTTTCATAACTTCTATTACTAAACGAGCTAAAGAAGTAAAATTCTCCTACTTACTTGTTGAATACGATTGTTTATTCCTGATTTGCAAGGGTTTCTGAATAACTTTGTTATGCGAGCTAATTGTTGGTCTCATTAGTCGAGACATTTTCTTCTCATGCGAATCATTTTCAGAGTCTGAATGCTGATTAAGGACCACGCTGGACTTACTGCGCATCATGGAATTGTTCTTGACATAGCGAGGTGTTATCCGGGCTGGCGGTGAGGGTTTCTTACCTTAAAAAATAAAATTTAGTAACTAGGTACAATTAAGGTAAAATGTGTGTGATGAAACAATAAGACATGAAGAGAGAGTAATCATTGGAAGGACATCAGTTAACAACAATTTAATAGGGTTGAAAGGCAAAATACAGATAATAGAGTAATTACATAGAAATGAAAGGAAAGAAATAGTTGTGGATTGCTTCATCTGAAATGTGTGGAATTTTTTGAAGAATACGATAGAAACATAAAAAGAACTGCAACAAGTAACATTAGTAGCTATTAAGAAGTTAATACAGCAATGTTAGTCATGCGGTAATTAAGCTTAGCAACAGCAAACACATAATAAAAGAAACTCCGCCGGATATTATCAAAACATCAAATTAACGATCAATCTGTTTTAAAGGGCAAAACAGTATTGACCACTAATTCGAATCAATTTATTGTGCGTTGTGTAAGCGTGTTTTGTGTCTTTGTTGCCACTAAAACTACTTACTCGGCTCCGAGTGTTTCCGTTTGGGCGGCACATTTTGCATGCTCAAATCAGACAAACTACACGATCTCCTCAAGCTCGATTCTGGACTAGATGTGTCGTCTACATATTCTGGAAAACATGCAAAAGTCCAACGGTCACGGAGATGAACAAAAACGAAACTATAAAGCGTACGAACACATGACGATACATTGGAAAGGGCGGGATGAAAATGTGAATGAAATGAAAAAATATATATATGAAGGGTACATAAATCAAATAAAGAAAATAATAAAAGTCAAGGTATGACACGAATACAGAATATGCTTGAATATTCAAAATAACAAGCATGCCAATCCAAGCAAAATTCAACGTGCTGAGCATAAGTTTAGAACAGTCAGAAGGTTTTTTAGAATTCCGAAAAAGTTTTAAGATGCCGACAAAACATTAAAATAATTATGAATATTGAAGTAATTTATTTATTAAAAAAAAACTGTTATCGAAAAATACAGCAATTATAGTAGTAATTTTTTAAAGTTTGTAATTCTAAATGGCTATAGACCATATCGGTTTTTCCGTCAATAATTTATATGTTACGTGAATATAGGACAACGTTTTCCAAAACGAAACGGTGGCGTAACTGTATTACTTCCAATATTTGTTCGTAAAATAAAAAATGTGTAACGCAACAAACAAACATCATTGCAAATACACCAAATAATTGAAAAAACCATCCATCTATTTGGAAAATTATATTTTCTTATAAATAGAGCACTATTTACAGACTAATCGTATCAATTGCAAAAAAGGTTTAGATGTTTAATGAATATGTTACTTATATTAAACGAAACCCCAGATTTTTGGATAAAGTTCTAAATCCTTCAACCTTAAAAATATCACGAATTTGCTAAAACATTATAAGAAAGGTCTCTGTTATCTTCGAACAATGTGAATAATATACAATATGACATTTTACTTGCTTCAATATTCAGTACACATCAAAATCCTTTTTGCACGTATAACATATAGTACACTTTATTTAGCTTACCTACTGTCTAAGCTTCGACTGTTTTATTTAAACTTACTTACAACATGCTAACACTAACACGTGAAGACATTCTTATAACAATCACAGCCATAGCTACTTACTAGAACAGTCCAACCTTTTTCAAATATTAATTGGCATTTTAAAGAGACAAACTTAAATGTTTAAACTTTTTTCGCTTGCAAGTTCTGGCAATGTTCAATATGCAGGCAATTTACCCTTACGAGAAATAAAGGAATATTTAGTGGTGCACACTAAAATTGATGTCTTTGTAAACCGTACAAATATTTGTGTATCGTTTGTACATTAAAGTTAAATTATATCATCGGTTTTAATCCAGAAAAATTAAAATCGAGGCAAACATAAAATAATTTGAAATGCCAGTAGAGCTTCCAAATATGTTGTTTCGATTTCGTTAATTAATTACATTAATTAAGTGGTTTGTCGGTGTTTCAATTCAAACACTCTGTAAATGTATGTATATAAACAAGCATTTTTTTCAGTTCCGTTAGATTGGCCAAGAACTTGGCAATAATTTTCAAAAAGGTTGGTCTTACATTGACATGCTAAAAAAAGCGTTTTATACAATCTATAACGGTTCATGCAAAATCTAAGTTTTGTGATAAAAACGAACTGCGAGACAAATCGTGATAGAGCTTCATTATCACCTTCACTTTTATTCCTGTCGTCCCTTTGATCATTCTGATTCATTTTCGAATTTACATTGTCATTATTACGGTCAAAGTTCAGTCTTCTCTCCACGAAACTTGGTAAGCTCAAATTTCTTCTTCGGTATTTTATGTGAGTAGCTTGTAGCTTTGTCAAATCGTTATAGTAGCTTTGAGACGTAGTAAGGCTTTCAAACATTGAAGATAGGGCTTTCACCTTACTTCTCGAAACGTTTTTCTTGTATATGTCGACTAAGGTGTTAATTTTATGGATTTTTCGCAGTATCCCATTAAGGATTTTTATGTTTTGAAGAGCTGTAGCTATTTTGTCTTGCGGAGATATTTTAGACCCTTGTTTTTCCAATTGCTAAAAATGAAAATTAACATTTTTCTTGTAATCAACTATTTTTTTACGCAATCTAATACCTCATCAGTTTCCGCTTGGCAATGCATTTGCTTCTTTAACACATTTTCCACTTGCAAGGCAGTGTTTTTATTCAAGCAAGCGCCTTTATTCCACACGTTTACTTCCAAACTATCAAACACATTCCTATTAAGCTCGGCATCGGAGGAATAATGCCCTTCATTGTTTAAATTTACGTCCAAGGAATCTAAATCCATCTTGGACGGAGGTGATTTTTTATCTAAGCTGTCATAAAGCTCACTTAAAATGATATTTTGACGGTCGGAATTTTGCAAGTATCCACTACAAGCGCTAAAAGATTATAATGTGTTTTAACTGGCATTTTCGATTAAAAAAATACACCAAGCAAACTAGTTATACCTATCTCCCCCTGTTACTAGCCTCACATTACTTTTGGAAAAAGTAGATCCAGCTTCAACTTCCATGTCCACGTTTTTTTCCTTAAAACGCAATTCTAAAGTATTCTCCCCAGCAAATACCAGTTCTTGAAATTCACGCTTGCGATTGTTTAAAATATTCCCATTATCTTGAGCTGAAACGCCGTGATCATCAGTTATGTGAAACTAAATAAGTTTTATAGCAAATAAATTCTACTAAAACTGAACAAAATATATCGCCTCAAATGTGTGTTTTATCAAAATCTATAGTAAACTGACCGTCCGGCGTCTCACCGTTACTACTTTTCTTGTAAAAGTCTTCTTTTCGAATATATTCATACGTCGTTTTTTTCCTCATTTTTGAGCTGTGGCGCCTAACAGCTTTGGGCGGTTTGTGAGTAATTTTTTCACTATTATTTAATAGTCCCTTGGCAAATAGATGTCTATCTAAACTTGAGGTCTCCTGAAATTCCACAATAACTTAAAAATCGTTCTATTCCATAATGAATATTTACAACAAAAATCCTACATTGTCTGTTTGAAAATATGTATTTTTACCTGTATGTTATTTCTATTCGTATTTTTCTCAAAATTTATCGTAGACAAGGTGAAGCTATTTCCATTATTTTTATTGCCGTGAGCTCTTTCTTCGAATATTTCAAGGTTCTGGTCAGGCTTGTTGTTGAGCACATTACAAAACCGACTTTTATATTGTCTATTTTTCTGAGCCAAACTCGGTATAAACATTTCGGTATTATCCGCTTTCACCTTCTGTGCTTTAGCTTGCTTAACCGGGACATTTTCTTTGCTTTGTTTTGCAGTCGTTCTGAATTTCGTTGTGCTTGTTTCGACAAAAAATGCGACCTTAAATGTAAGTCAATAACATACAAGCAATCTTACGAAAATAGTTGCCACTCACAGGTTTCTTTCCCGAGCCCTGGGCAATGGTGCTTTCGAACTTCAAAAGCTTTTTCTGAAAGTCCTCAGATCCTCTGCCTTTCTTTGCCACAATTTCTTGTGGGGTCTCAAAGTCAGTTTGAGTCTGACACGTTTTCATATTACTTCTTGCGCGATCAGGCTTGCTGATAGCATTTTGGTTGGGTGGAAACTTTAACTTATCATTATTACACACTTTCTTATCATCGCAGATACCGCTAGAGATGTATGAGTGATCGACGAAATTCTTGGGGAGACTTGATGATAGTTCACAATCAATTTGCGAGGATATGTTTTTGGGAAGGCTTTGTGAATGAGGCATATTCAGGCTCGCCTAGAAAAATCCACGTCGGAAAATTGTACCTTTAATCTAACATGTCTAAAAAAGCCTTTACCTCGGCACTAGGTTGTTTTCGTTTGTCCCCAAATAATATTTCAAGAGGAGCACTTTTACAATCGCTCTCATTTGAAAGCACACTTTCTAAACTATTGCAACAACTCTTTGTATGACCTGAATAAAAATCATTATAATCCAAATTGTTTTCATCAGACAGAATACTTTCTTGGCTGCCTTGCATGGAGTAATGTTGATTCAAATAGAACGATTCGCTTTTTGGAATATCCTCTGAAATGTTTAATATACAAAAAAGTATAGAACTTTCAAAAATTCTGGAGAAGCAATAAAAGCTCCTTGACCACTTTATTTAAGCAAAACTTTTCAAATTATTTCAACAAACCTATATATTCTTCTTGATACTTGTAAATTTCATTATTCGACACACATCTTCTAGGTGGTACTGTCTTTCTACTTTTCTTTGCTCCATACGAAAAAAAGCTATAATCTTCCAAAGAATCAGAACTGAAATTCGAATCATCTTCGTCTTCTCCTTTATCATGCGTAATAGCTGGCTCAGCAGTTTTATCGATATTCTGATCAGTGAAACTTTTCTCTATCTGATCATATTTTTTGCTAAAGTCTTGACTAAACTTTTCGATATCGCTACAAATTTGCTTAAAGCCTTCATCCGTCGATTTAGACTCAAAATCTAGGAAATAACTAAAATATATTTATTAGAAGTAATAATAGAACCCGAAATAACTGAAATGTATTTGAGTAACATCCTATGACTTTAGATGCTTTATGTACATAAAGGTCCATCTTCCAGTTTCGTCTGCCAATACACAATTTAGAAGAAATTGTCATATTTTAGCATGAATTGTTCCATTTTTAGTATATATATTTCTAAGTTCGATCATAATTCAATGTTACGATATGGTTTTATTCTGCACTTTTAAAGACTGTCGATGCAAATTTTCAATTTCTCAGATACTAAATTTTAAAGAACAAATCGCAGGGAATAAATATGAAGTAAATTCAGTCATTACGCCGATACTAATCATTATTAAACGGCGAAAAGATGTGATTTATGTCAGAAATTTGTCCCTATTGATCCTTAATTAAAATAAATTAAATCAGTACTTAACTTATGTTAAGTTATGTTAACTAATGTTAAGTTACTTATGTTAATTAAAATAAATCAGAACTCTTGGCCCTATGAACCGTGAAAATGCAAGAGAGTCAAACGAATAACAATCTCTTAGCTGATTGACTTAAGAAGATCGACTAAATGCATTTAATTATATCCCTCTCATCAATAAGAAAAATATTCTTAAGCAAAAGAACCCAATTGGTTCGGAAAAAATTGAAATTTTAGATAAACTAACAAAGAGGCTAAATACCATGTGAAAAAAACATGGAATAAATGAAGCAACGGTTAAGACAATAAAGCGATTAGAAGATTCTTTTCGAAGAAATGATATAGCGACACTTCGACATATAGTCGTATAAGAATAATAGCGAACTAGAAAAATATGCAATTATTTGGATAATCGTAAAAATACCATCTACTTATTATAGAATTCAATGCAAGGATGGCTAAAAAAGGACATAGTCAAGACTAAACGGAGAAATCGCTTTCGGTGACGAAAATAATATTAATAATTGTATTTATTATAAATACAATAACAAACTTATTTCCAAGTATAAGACAATCTCACTACTATGACCATGCAAATAATAAAATAAAAATATGCAAACGAATACAAAAAAATAATAAAAAATCAGGTATGTAATCCCGATGAGTGAATTATTTAATACTGATATACAGGATGTCTCACGGTCAGCGTCCATTACAATATTTCGGGAAGTAATACGATTCGAATCCCGCAAATTTGGATAATGGGATTTTCGGAGACGCTCTTTTCAGATGAAATAACAGCGACATTATGCGACTTCCGGTTATACCCACAGTTGTGAAAAACGCCGATATTTTTTCCCTTACTGACAAAACCCAGAAGCTTACGACTTCTAATTTTATAAAACTCCGAAGAATAGTAAAAGTTAATGTTTATTGCTCGCTTTTCTTGTTTATCTCATTTTCCACAAACATACGAGTACTTTTCAACATTTCTTTAACTTCCTTAGATCGCATTTACACTCGATATGAATTATCTGCCTCGTTTTCAGCGATGTTTAACGATAGCGATTGAATAACACATGAAAAAGATTCTATATTTTTCCCAATCTCCTCCAAATCGACCTACCTCATAATTTTAAACTGACAGACGAACTTAGATAATTGAACGGTATTTTCTGTACAATGGATAACATTCCAAAATCTCTTACCTGAAACTCTGTCGCTGTGGCAGCTCTTCGCTTTTCTTCATTTCCACAAAGTCGGCGAATTGTCTTTCCTCGCTCACCGGACTAACCGGTAAACTTTTGTGCATTTTAAATTTGCTCAAAGTCTTATCCAGCTTTAATTTTCTGGGTCTGATAAATTCGTTTAAACTTCTCTCCGGACTCCTGGTTGCTTGCTCTAAACTGTCCCGGAACTGTTTACTCTCTTGGTTCAACTTTCCCGAAGTCAGTGATGATAAATTAAACACTTGACTGAATTTCGACACGTTTTTACACTCGGATTCGTTTTTGGACGGTCGAAGCTGACGCGTATCGACTTCATAACTCAAACCCAGCATCTGGCTGAGGTTGATTGAATTCTGTTCGAAATCACGCATGTAGCAACTGCACAACTGCAGATCAAGAGGGACACTTTTACTTGTGGGTAAAACGCCAGATTTTTCCTGGAAATTGCTTGGGGGCGGTAAAACGCCAGCGGTGCACACGTTGCAGGCGTCTGCAGTGCTGTTAGTCGGTAGGTTAGCACAGTCTAAATCGGCTACTGGTTGTGATGTGGGTGAGTTAAAACATAAGTTACGTGTTAGTACCAATAGGAGGGCACCGATCCTTAATTCACAGCATTCCCGATTATAACGCACCTAGTCTCATCGATAGATAACGGTAAATTTACAAAGATATATCACCATGTGAAAAATTGTCAAAAAGCGAGGGCGCGGTAAGAATACTGCTAATTTATTAACAAAAACAGTTAAAGGCGCAAACCCCCCGTATATAAACAAGGTAAAACTGACCGGAAAGCATGGCAGTTGACCTGATCAAAAATCTAACTCATTGATACGCAACACTTACTAAGGATCGATAACCACCACCAGAATGAACTAGTTTAACCTCTACTCTACTATTTCTACTCTTAATTAAACCGTTTAATGCTCAGCAGAATTTCTTTAAAATTTCTCAATAACTTACCTTGTCTATCTGCCCTTTTGTCTTTCACTGCGATGTTGCTCAAATTGTGTATCGATTGGCTGTATCTTAGCGGACTAGAATGACCCACCTAAAAATTAATTTGAAGTCCGTTTAGATACTCGAGAATTAAAACAGAATATGAGCAAATAAGTAATGTTATTCTTGTGCGAAATAATTCATTAATTTAGTAAATAAATCTCACACACTCACACTTTCTAACTTTTTCTTAGTTTCTGCAATTCGTTTGTTCAACTCTTGTCGCTTCTTTGCTACCTCTGGATCACTTTTTGTTTGTTTCACTGCTTTAATTGCCTCAAGATTCCTACTACTGCTGTTTGTGATAAATTTAGAAGAAAACGATGACTTATTACCTGAAAACAAAATGCACTTTAAAATAGCAAATGTTTCATATATTATAGAGGCTATTACTACTCTTGAAAGGTCATGTTCTGAAAGGGAGGGTAAAACAATGTTTGTTTGAAAACTACCTTTTGATAGTAGCCATCATTCATATCGTTGTTAATAAAATGGGATTCAATTGATTTTTATTACAGAGGAATAATTGAAATTGAGTGTGCGGTTTCGTAGACCATTTGATTGTTTTTTTTTTGATGATTTCACTCTTGCGACATTTACGATACAATACGAATCATATGCAATTTATTTTGCTTCTTTTTATATATATATATTTTATATTGAACTTCTTAGCTGACTTATTTGCTAACAGTCGAGTTTTCACCATTAACAAAACTTTTTAAATCTTTGATTACCGCGCAGCATTTCCCATCGCGCAAAAAATGGGTTTATGATTGAAGCTACATTAGTGCATCTCTATGCATGTGAGATAAACATTATTTGTTAAGTTTATCCAATTTTTAAAACAATTTCATCTATAATTAGAAACGCTCAGAATTCTTCCACGAAATATTTCTCTTTCTTTACTCAATTTCACTTCTACTGTTAATGCTAGAGCCTGAGGCCACAGCAATACATCTGCTTAAACTTGGCAGCTAAAATACTTAGCACCTTACCATTCCGCTTAATACCTGCATTAAAAAGTTCTTATTTTTAGTGACTTTTAATCACAATTTACTTTGGATTTCTATCTCGATCTCGTTTATGTTCATCAATCAACATAAAACTGTTTAGCGGAAAATAACTTACTTGGTGTTTGATGTTCTGTTTCGACGCCAGACATGCTTTCAAAAGTGGACTGCAGATACCTTTCCCTGCTTACCAACTGGTCTAATGACTCAGAGCTTACGGATAACAGAGACATGGGGTTCCTATCATTTTCACCACTTGGGGTCGAAGCCTAGAAAGAACCAGCATTCGTCATGACAAGAATCCGTAGCAATCTAATCACTATCAGCGCTTGTAGAAGAATCACTCACATCATCATCGTCGTCGTCCGAATCATAAAGTCCAGGAGAATCTTGTGCGATGAGTATAACAGGAGGCTTCTTCTTCCTCTGTGATTTTCTCAGTTCATCCGCATCGATATTTGTGACAGTGAATTCATTCCCACTAGCCGAGTCAGCCAAGGACGGATAATACAACGGCCTATGCCTAATCATATTTTTTACATGAAACATTTTACTTTTATCGTTTCATGGGTTTGAATCTACCTATATTCGCTATCGCTGTCGAGATCTCCATCGTGGGCAGTCGATTCAGCATCACCAATCGCGCTATCATCAGTCATTACCCCTCTCCTACTCTTCTCTCTAATGGTAATATTTGCTGGTATCTGGAAACATAAGTTCTGAGGAATTATTGCTTAAAATAACTACCTAAATGTACTAGCTGCGGAACTAGTCATTACTAGTAGCTAGTAGCTGACATTTTCCAATCATATTCACTGTTACCCGGTTGTATATTGTTGGATGCTCATTACGCCTATTGTTTAATTTAATGATCCAGGAAAACATTCTAACTTTCCGGAGATGTTATTTTTCTAACTATTCAATACAGTTTATCGACCCGGTCGACTTAAATTCCAAAGGAAAGACATTTCAAGCAAGATAAATTATTAGCAACTCTGCGAATGCAGTTTTGGCATCAAGGATGAATTAGATTATTTCACATAAATTCGAAACCTCTCAAAATTATCACCGGTTCGAAAAAAAAATGGAATGTCTACTAAACCGCTTTGGTAATCGTTTATTGGCTTTTTAAATTCTATTAATTACATTAATTAATATTCTTTATAAATACAGTTTTTCGTTTTCTTCAATCTATAATCGTAACTTTTGAGGCTTTGTTGGGTTTTGCAGACACTTCGATCCAATAGAAATGAATCAAAAGAACTTTTGCGAGGATTTGCGAATAATCGTTTGCCAGATAAATTGTAAAAAATCAAATTTTAATACTTTTTGCAAGTACAGTGTTCAATTTTTTATTCTAAAATAATACAAAAAAGTTAATTTATATGTATCTAACGTTCTTTGGATAGGAATTTAACTACAAGTTGCGAAATGACAAAACTTGAAATTGCGGACTGAGCAGTATTTTTTATTTAAATTAGTACTTTTTATTCCCAGTTAAACATGAGTACAATAAATTTTTGCTTGAACCAGCTTGTTCAGATAATCTTCCCAAATGAGAAGAATCTGAATTCAACTAGTGAGCTGAATACAAGATTTGAACATATATTTTATTAATAAAGACAATAATTTCGTCGGCAACATCCGAGCAAGAAATCAACGTTCGCCAACCTCAGACATCCAGGACCGGTTTCGAGTCTATTAGCTCTCATCAGCTGGGTTTGGTCTTAAAATAGCAACCGCAAAAACCTCACTTGAATGACCCTATGCAAACACAAAGGCAGCACATAACACAAATGGCGACGCCAAATAGTTCCTTTTCCTTGAAAACAGTTTGCAGAAAAGAAATACAACTTGTTGAATTTTATTTCCGTTATTTAAAAGTTTACTACCACCAAATTCGCGCGAAAAGTAACGTTGTGTTCAAAGAAAAACGCGTTTTTGTGTTTTAAAAGTTTGGAGTCCCAGGTAGACATTTCGGGTTTCCAATTAGAATTTTATATGGTCCTTAAGCTCACTCTTAATAGCTTAGGAGTTCGTAATATTCCTAATTGCTGTTACCAATAATATAGCACAATTTTCAAAGTACTGGCCAAGTTTGTGCTTATTTCCTTTCTTTAATATACAGAAATGTCTGCGAGTGTCAATTTTGCTGAACAATTGCATAATAATAAAATATAAATATACATTTAAACTACTTACTTCTGAAGGTATTGTCATTCGTTCTTTCCTGGCGTCCTGATAAGGTTTCTCTTCAGTACCACTGTCCAATGAGCTTTCCTTCGAACCATCTGAATCAAACCGTTTATCTAATATACAAGACACACAAGATATACACCTTTTGTGTAGATAGATGTTTTAGTCATTAACTTGCAATAAATCACATACTTTACTAATAAGTCGAATAACGTTTGCAAGTTCAAGTTAAATTTTTAATATAAAATTTGATATTAAATAATTTACTTACCCATTAAGGGAAAGGGTAATGGTTGACTGCTGTAAAATGATTGTACACCTAAGATATTTTCTGCCCTTTGAGCCCATCGTCCTTTCGGCGCCATCATTCCCCTGTTTAGAGCGGCAGGCTGACTAGAATCTTCGGTAAGCTGTTTTTTAGCCCACTGGGGCAATTGGCCTATGCTAAACCTATAACGAAATAATGCAATGAGGAAGGTTTAAAGAATATTAAATACATATGGGTACAAAATTTGTTTTAATTGTCGAAGTTTGACCAAGGGTTGAGATAGATAAAATGGTAAAATTCCGTTTTCGATCGTGATTTCCGTATCAAATCGAAAAACGACCCGCATAAGTATTTTCAGATAATTTTCTACTACTTTAATGCTGGATGTACTTGTATCTCGCCAGTACAATTCGCTTTCACATGTTAATTAATACAATTCGGATAGAAAATATTTTTGATTACAGGCGATTTTATAAGTGGATCACGCTATAAAAGCTATAAATTGCCCCACAGTGAAATTCAATTTTACTGCTTTGGATGTGAGTAGAAAATAGTAAATTTTTGTTTGTAAATAAATATTTCTATTATAAAACGTATATGTAATGTGTTAATTGAGATGGCAATGGTAGGGAGTAGAAATGAACATCAATTCACTAGGAATCTCTGTCTCAAATCTGAAGACATAATTGGAATAAATATGCTTAAAATAATAGGGGTCAAAAATTTGCAATAATAAAAATGTTTTTTTTTTTTAGTTTCAATCACATAATATTGACGCCCAGAATAAAAATATGGGTTGTTATTTCCACATGACTTAACTAACCTGTAGTTTCGATCTTCTTCATATAGGTCGAATGCAGAACTTTCATTGAATAACTCCGTTTCCAAAGACTTCCCTTGGCGCATCGCTTGTTGACTGAGCCTGGTTTGCATTGTTATAACCATATCTTGAGGAACTCTCCAGACGAATATACATCTAAAACAAAACATTAATATATGCGGGTGATTCAAAACTGTAGTTATTTCTTTTCAGTCCAGTCAGATTAGACTATAAAAGTATTATTTTACTCGTAAAGAGTTGTTAAAAAATTGTTTAAACATTAAGTTGAAAATCAGAAATTTTGCACCTACGTCTTTGACGGTGTTTTCATAAAGGTCGTTGATAAACAATTCGAGACGCGGGACAGCAGCAAACGTGGCTCACAAATTCCTCATTTTCAACTTAATGTTTAAAAATTTTACCATTCAGTAATTACATTTTCCTTTATTGTACGTTGTAGTATAACTCTTTACGAGTAGAATACAGCGTAAAATACAGCCTCAAAAAAACTAATTTAAAATCTGACAAGAGCTCTTTTTACATAACAATTAGGAATGAACAAAAAGTTATGAATATTTTAAGCTGAAAATTTGTACCACTTAGAATGTATACAAAGACTTTCAAAAAAAGTTATAGTGAGAAACAAAAAAAAATTTTGGTATTTAATATATACCTAAACTAAATTAATTATAGAAAATAAAAAAAAAACGCGGGTTTTTTTGTTTTTTGATTAAACAAACGAACAGATTTTAATTTCGTTTCTCATATTGTAGGTTTTTTTAATTCTTAAAAAAAGTATTAAACTTTTTAAAAACGCATTAACGGTTCTAAAGTTATGCGCAAAAAAACGGTTTTCGCACTTTCTTTAATTATTTGAACAATGTTCCACAACGGGAAATCGCGTTCAAACTATTCTCCCAATATTCTGAAATCCTTCTAAACAACTTTCAATAATCTTTTACCCTCATCTATTTAGTGGCCGGACAAAATCTAATCCGATTGGAGTAGCTGTCAAACATGCATAAAGTTTACGTTCCTTGAAAATATCATAAATGTATAAATTTCGACAAATCTCTCAAATAGCTGACGCTGAGCAAAACATTTTCATTACAATGCATGATGCAGCAAATGATGATAAGTTGATGAATGAACTGACAGTGAAAGTGGCGGAGAAATACTAAATTCCCAAGAAAACACCTCCAAAGAACCCAACCAATTTTGAAACACCCTACATAATATTATTCTCTACATGACAGTTATTTCTTTAACCATATTTATGGACAATGTTGCTATGTAAAAAAAATGTTCTTACCCATCTCCACTCGCACTGATCAATCGCCTGCAGTCATTAGTAAATCTTAGTCCTGTCGCCAATTCACTATGACCGCACATGGTAGCCATACATTCTCCTGAGTAATAATCGTAAACCGAAAGGCTTTTGTCTGTACAGGAGGTAGCGAGATAGATTCCCGACCTATCTAAAACAACCTGAAAAAGAAAGTCTCAATGTACTAAACTTATATTTTGTCAGAACATATTGAACTGAAAAGTATTATTAGTTATAGAAGTAGTATCACTAGTAGTAGAAGCTTCTCGAGATTAATATGGAAAAACATATTTTCATTTTGATCTGCAAGCGGTCTTCACAATGGTCTACTGAAGTTCCGAAAGAATCAAAAGAGTATTTGTTTGGCCATACTATTAGATGTTACATTTTTTTTTGACTCCACAAATCCTATGTAAATTAACGATATTGCGGAGAAAGAAGAATTAAGATATATTTAAAGAGTAAATATCCATTATTACCTTTATAAGCGAGCCATCGTCACCGGTACTGCCTTTGAATGTTTTTGTATGTCGTGCGGTATTCACACTGTAAATACGAACATTTCTGTCTTGACAAGCTGTTAAAACGTGCTTTTGTCCTGTATCCACCTCCATATCATACAGAGTCGTTTTGCCAGTAGCATTATGATCTCGAATAAATTGAACTTTTCCATTTACCTAAAATATTAATAAAGTTGCGAAAATCAATTTTCATTGCTTCAAATCTGCAAAACATTCCAAGTCAGCCTCACTTCCCTCACCAGAATGTTTCCACAACATACCAGTCAAGCGACATGCATTAATTTTCTCCATGTTTACTCACCTCGTCTAACGACCTAAATATTAGGCTCTTGTCCGCTCCACATGACACCATCTGAATGCTGTTTGAATGGTTTAAGAAACGAACAGCCGTTATGCTGGACGAATGGTCATCTAGCGTTTGAACGAAATCATACTCCTGCAATAATTAATAAAATTACAAATAGAGATTATAATAAATGAAATAGAAAAGCAACTAACCAGCTAGCGCTTTAGTTGTTACTTACATTTTTAGTATCAAAGACATGAATCAATCTATCTCTGCTGGCACTGGCTAACATATTATAAGCCGAGTCGTTAGTTGAATATTCCAAACATAATACTTCGCTGTCATGGGCCTCAATTTTGAACTGTTCCTTCATTTGAGCTGTGTCATGGATTCTTATGTTTCCTGGAAATTACGAAAGGGTTAGAATATATTATATTATCCGCGTCTATATAATAAAGAGGAGGGCATTGTAAATGTATTGTAATACATGTTGATTCTAATCAACTTTCTTACCAGATCTATCACCACTTGCTAAATGTTTCCCATCTGGACTAATTCGTATGCATCTGACCCCATTTTTGCCATCGTATGATGTTTGATCTGGCTGTGGTTTTTCGTTCGTAATTGTGCCCGATATGTCAAGGTCCTTTATGTAAGATAGATCTTTGTCTACATAAACTACTTTTAATAGCTCCTAAAATAGCTTTAAGTTAGTTTGGGTTATCTAAACGCGGTGTCTTCGCACTGTTTAAACGTACGTTACTATAAACATTCTGCTGATACATTCCTTTGCTGTTTTTGTCGGTCATTTTGTTGAGGGTCCATACTCTAACCGTGTCATCTGAACTGCATGTAAGAAAACTTCCCGGTGGCAAAGGACTGTTACATGGAGCCATTTCCACACCCCAAATGCACGCTGAGTGATAGAGAAATGAACCGGATTTACCCACCTAAAATTTTATCCGGGAAATAAATTCACCGGAGTGTCGAACATATCTATATCTAATAATAAATATATTATTTTCTTGTGGATTCGGTCTAGGGTGTAGTAAGAAAACTGAAACCCCTTTTTGGCTAGCTAATAATATGGCCAGCTGTGTAGGGGTGGGCAACTTGAACTTTCTACATATAATAAGCTGCAACAAAGCTTTAGCTTTATTTATATAAGTGGAAAACCTATGAATTATACTTAAAAATAAGGAGAGAATTAAACACACACACTAAAAATAGTTATGGAAAACCATTTTGCTAAACTCATTTTTTTGCTCCAACTACAAATTAATAAAGAATGTCTGTATCTGGTAACAGTTGTAGAAAGTCTACTGTTCGGTCAACGTATAACAATTTCGTCAGAATACTCGATTATAGCGTGAAAATATGCATATTTCTCTATTATTATTTGTAAACTTCATGCGAGGAATTAAATTGTTCTGAGATATAACTTATCTTATGAGTGTACCCATTGGAATACAGATATTTATTTTATTGCTTCTGACTCAGCTCCGACCACAACCCCATTATCATTAACATAAACGCACAACACACAAACAACCCCCTAGCACCAACTACCTACACTTACTGGAACGCTCTCTCTTACTAGGTTAGAGAGGACTGAACTCAGGACCATTCTCTCAAAAATGTTAAAGAGCTTAACTCCCTCACAGACAAAATCACAAAATCTATCTCTACAGCTCTCGCTAAAGCCACAAATCAGAAACAAAATTCAAACAAAAAACCCTTTTAGCCTTCCGTCAGAACTTAAACAACTCATTAACACTAGAAATAAACTAAAACCCAGGGCTCTAATCTAAACCAAGAAGCTATTCGCCTCACGAAACAAACTAAAATTCAAATAACCAACATAAAAAACGAAAAGTGGTCCGAGCTTTTGGAAAACATCCCAACAGGCGACACTGTCGCCTGGAAAATCTTCAAGGCTATGAGAGGAAAAACAGAAACCCATTACGCCCTTATACATGGCGAGCGAGTACTGGTTTATACGGACTAGGAGAAAGCGGAAGCCTTCGCCGATTCCCTAGAACGCCAGTTCTCGCTCAACATATCCCAGACTCACGATCTTGACTTCAAAGAGGAAGTGAACAACATACTCCGAGAAATGACACACAGACAAATCCCCCCAGACTACCCCAAAATTCCCCACGCAACACTCACCGCACTTAAAGACCAAATCTCCCCCCTTTAAACCCGCAAAAGCCCCGGACCTGACCGCATAACCAACAAGAGCCTAAAACTTCATCCCGGAAAAACTCCTCAATCAAATCCGCCCTCTAATTAACACTTCGTTTTCCCTCAGAAAATTCCCAACAGCCTGGAAAATCGCAGCAATAATACTAATCCCCAAACGCACTAAAAACCAAACCTTCCTTCAAAACTGGAGACCCACCAACCTCATCTCCACTCTATCCAAACTCGCCGAAAAACTCTTCCTCAACAGCCTCAATGCCCTAATCTCCCAAAACCAAACAATCCCTCGGGAGCAGTTCGGTTTCATGCAAAAACTTGACTCCGTTCTGTAAGCAGCCAGGCTAGTTCAAGATGCCCCGATCGCCTTCCAGGAAAGGGGTCCACCGGAGTCATTTACCTAGACAGAAAAAACGTTCGACAAAGTATGGCGCAAGGGCTGGATTCGTAAACTCCAAAACACACACAATCCATCTTTACCCTTCGTCCAGTTTGTGGCTAACTATCTCCACAAGAGAAAGTTTTTCATATAAGGAGGAGTCCCCCAGGGCTTCCCACTCTCCCCAACTCTCTATAACCTTTACACAGCTGATGCTCCAAAAAGTTCGCACTCCAAAATTGCCCCCTTCGCTGACGACACGTACCTCTTTTACTCATACAAAAACATTAATTACATAATTCCCCTTTACAGCCGCTTTCATATACCCACTTCTTAAACACAAAAGCACACTTACACTCAAAAACAAAACTTTACTATACAAACAAATCATCAGAGAGCACAAATTTGCTACGGGGCACTAGTCAGCCTCCAAACCTAACATTACCAGAATCCAAGCATTCCAAAACAATCTCTTACGTCGAATTACCCATGCTCCGTGGTACATTCGAAACTCCGAAATTCACACGAACCTTGGAATGGAAACCATTAGGGAATTAATTTCAAAACTCCACAAACATTTAAAAACCGGAGCCTCCTTAAAAACACCTCCCATACTATGACAAAACTCAACTTCAAAACTCCGACTAGCTTAATGGCAGACCCTTTGGGAACAACCACCTTGAACAAAAAACCCGGCTTTTTATCCCAAAAATTTACAACTCGTTTTCAAAATTAAGACGATTCGACAAGACTTTAGATAAAGCCAGTACCACAAAAACACCTAGCTTCTTCCAAATTACCATTCATTTTTTATTTTTTTATAATTTTATAAAAATTATTTTTTAACCAATCACTCTGATTGCATCTGCATTTTCAACTCACCCGTTTTATGTTAAATACATTCCATATATAAATGGAATGGTCGTTGTAGACGGCTGTAAGTTTGTTGTTAGTTTCGTCAAATGTTACTGCTGTAGTATCTGGATATTTGGCATCAGGTGGGGGTGAAGCCATACATCTGAAAATGCATTTTTTAACAAAACGTTTATATTAAATGTTACAATAGAAACTAAGCAGAACTCATTAATATTTCGGGTTAAAATGTCTTTTTTTCTAATATGACTTACTGAATATTAGTTCCAAGAGCTACATCTACTCCTAAATAGTGGCATCTAGGTAAAGTCGTGAGAAACCTGAGAGTGGTTGGATCGAAACATCTTATAATTCCTTCCGCGCATCCTACAAAAATATGTTTTTGTCCTACCGCTATACAATTGGCACTGGTTGTCTGAAACAAACGATTGTTTTCATATTCAACACGCATTCTTCTTGTTTTTAATGTATTTAATTCAACATTTTTTAAGCACATTAAATATTTTAGAACACATAACATAATACATACCCTTAATTCTACCCACTTATCTAAAAGTCTTCTATTATTAAATTCACACAGCAATCCGGACCTGCAAATAAATCATATTCAAAGTTGTATGTGAATACCCACAATGTTTTATTGTAAAGAAAATTGGCTGAATTAAATGTACCTAGTGATTGCATATGTACTATCTCCACATTCTCCTTTGCCACACGCAACATCACAGAAATAATTGTTTCTTTGCTCACCCAAAATGGCAGACCGTCCCATCAATGGGACTGCTTCTTTGTACTGAAAACGACAAAAAAAAAATATGCCAACAGAAAATAACAATGCATGGGTATGGTAACTTACCTTAATTTTACCGGTTTCCAAAAACCAAAACTTAACATGTCTATTTCCTACAGTTACGAAGTAACTTCCATTTTCTGAGAAAGCTATCGCCTTTACTTTGGTGCTCACTTTATTACTCGCGACCTAAAATTACGTTAACTATAGATTTAACTCCTGATAAATTAATATGAGTAATTTTTCAACAATACATTTACATACATCTCAAATTTCCATACTTTCATCATTTATTTTCTTTGTTCAATTTGCGCATTTTTAAACTATCCTCTTTTTGTCCCTACTTACTTTGATATTATTTTTCCAATCCCACAAGTTGACTATCATGTCATGTTGGGTGCCTACGCTGACAACATACTTGTTGGTCGGGGAAAACGCCTGAAAATTGCAAACCGTTTAATTTTGACTGCCATTTATCAAGCAGATTCTTTGCCATTGAAAAACGACGTACCACACAATTTACGCCGTATTTGTGGCCCAAAAATTCGGCCACTTGTTGAGGCTGTGGAATTAGTCCCGAGTGAACTGATTGAGGGTCTGATTGTAAGTCCCATACTCTTACAGCAGGTTGGTGACCACATTCTCCTAAAACAAATTAAATAATTCGTTAATTTACTGCTGCCCGAAATGACTTTGATTAATTTCTAATTCAAATTCTCTATACATATGCCATAGCTGTGATTCAGAAACTGTCCTAACTAAACTTTTTCTGAAGTTTACACCTTGGTATATTAATCAAATGTGATTTTTCCAACTGAATGTTATAGAAAGTGCTTTCTTGCGTAGGTTCGGTTTTTAACTTGTTTCAATTTAACACAATCAGCAGACAAACTAAAATGTCGTTCCGAGTTTATTATTATCCTCAATTATTCTATTTATTCTACTTGATCTAAGACAAATGGGATTAAAGTATAGCCGGCTGCAGAGTCGAATTCGCAAGACATTCTGTATTAATCATTAACTGTTTACTTATTTGTTAAAAGCAATTTACTATAATTTGTCGTATCAAAATAGCAGACCGCAAAAGAAAAACCCTTTTTGCCTGAGGAATTCTTCGTATAAAGTGGTACTAATTAATTTTCTTAGTTAGTTTCTAAGTTAGTCCAAATTTAACAGTCTAACAATGACTTTATTGGGCAGTTTGTTTCATAATTTGGAAAGTAATCTAAAATAAGATTTTACAGAAATGTTTTAAAACTCTTTATATTACAGATGGGCCAAATTCGCCTAGTCAATGATACCCAAGAAATTGTAGAAGATAAAGTCGGTTAAATGATAATAAATTGTCTCAATCCCTGTGTTCCACCAAAAGACGTTCTAAATTTTGCATATTCCCAATAATCTTATATAGAAATAGTTGAAAATAACAGGATTAATTTTTTGCACAAAAATTTATGGCAATGAGTTCGCAATGGGAAACTTAGAAAGATAATACTAACATAAATGATAAAACTACATTTTTTAGTTGTGTAGCTGATTGGATAGTGTTCACTAGAATAAACATTTCAATATATTGTTGATTTAATTGGTGTTTGCGTAAGACACTGAAATCTACAATTGAAAAACATTAAAACACATTCGGACATGTCAACACATTATAACACTTAGACACACTAAGCCAAACTGTGGTCAAAAACAAACATTTGTTGAAAAAATATAAAAACAATGAAAAGTACACCTGAAGAGGTTGCAACTGGCAATAACTGCAGATAATTCAGAAATGGCCAACTTGGTATCAGATAATCAAAAAAACAGTACTGGGACAAGTTTACCATAGCAATGAAGCACTTTATGGTGCTGGAACTGGAAAATGATCGAAGACAGAAAAAACAATAAGAAAAGCAATTAAATAAGAAATTAATATTGCTTCCAAATATTCAAGGACAAATCGAAGTAAAGAAATAGTAATAAAAATAAGAAAACTGCTTTTCAAAATCAGAAAATCAGAAATTTTATATCTGACACCAATTTTGTCCGCAATATTAATGTTTAATTAAAAACTAATAATAATTAATGCAATAACAATAAATCACTTTTTATAAATATTATCAAGTACTGAGTAATAATCCTAATCTTTACTTATAACTGTTACTTACTACTGTACTGTTACTTACTACTGTAGGTACTTACTATAGTAAATACCTACAAACCAACCAGTAATCTTACCTGTTACTATATACCTTCCACATGAGGAATAGGCAAGTGAAGTTATCGTTTTTCGTGAAGTATTAATAATGTGATTTTGTTGTTCAGTTCTTGTGTTGTAGAGTACAACGGTACATCTGCAACAAATAATACTCCATTAAACTACTTTATCACAATTTAAACATATTTTATACAAAATATATTACAGCTCTTTCAATATCCAGATGGATAGTTGGCAATAAACAGATCCATAACTTTCGGCTAAGTTACCCCCATTCAGGCCATTTAATCTATTTTACTGGACTTTAATACGACATAAAGCTTGGCAGTTTGCCATTGATGCCTTAAATAATGTATGTAGTGGGTTAGGGCATAGAATCGTGTCATTGTTAAGGATAATGTTAGGGTGAGTAAATAGACCAAGGAATTTCGAGTAGAATGTAGGCCACAAGACATATTTTCGGAGCTACATCTAAATAGGTTTCGGGATAATTACCGTTCACAGAAATTACGCTAATTGCTGGCATTTTACAGACATTTAGAAATAGTAAACAGGTTTATTTTTTTTTATAAAAAAATAAATACATTTTCTATAAATAAATGACAAAAATTAAGTAGAGCAATCATGCACCAGGCAGATATTGTTTTGAAGAAACTGTATGTGCCAACTATACTTTTGTTGACGCACTTGAGGCTGATCAAGGAGTTGCAATTGATTTCCGGAATGCTGAAGTATCACTTCAATTGTAGGTGAAAATAGTTTCGTGCTTTTGCTATAAAGACTCAAACACTAATCCAAGCATGACAATTAAAACCGAGCAAAAATTTCCTGGAAATTCGCTTTCAAATGCAGCTTTAGAAGGAATATGAAACCCGGTTACATCTCGTTTCATCCTATAAACATACAATTCCATCCCCGCCAAACAGCTAAATTTGCAAATTGAGTATGGTGAGAGTTAAGTAAAAAATTATTACAAATCAAAGACTCATTAGTTGATTTTGTGAAACTGTTAGTTTTCAACAGCTTGGTTGAATAGAGGTATTTATATATTGTCTATAGGAATCACACTCGAATTTTTCCACTTTATTGTTTATGTCCATGTTCTCATACCGCAGATGTTTACTTACTCTATATGGTTTTCAATATTTATGTATTCTAATTGGGTAAACACTACACAAAAACGACAATAACAGCAAACACAAACAAATTACAGAGTCAATTGAAAAAAGGAGTCAAATTAGCATGCTCATATTCATACAAATCGAGAGCATCTAGTGAGATTGAGCACATGGCCTTAAAAGACACAAACAGGTCAATTTACAAGAGTATAACACAAGAGAAAACGCACTTTTCCGGTTTAGGAATAGTTATGTGATAAATTATGGGTAAACATGGGAAAACTCATGTAATAAATACATGCATTGTATTACATGTATTTATATAATTGCTTTGTAAATGTAATATCGAAAATTAAATTCTGAAACGATGCATTTTTTAGACTGATATCCACATAATTGCAAAAATATTCGGAGACGCGCGTTTAGTTGAATTTCACCGAGAATATTGTTAGAATGTTTGTTAATTATTTTTGTAAATTGACCAAGATAAAATTTCTGGCATATTTAATCTTAATAATGCTAGAATAACGCATTGAAAAATCTTTTACTCACAAAGAAACCAAATGGAAACGGAAATATTCGGACAATTATTACATTTTGTTAATTAAGAACAATTAGAATATAAATTTCTATAGGAAATAAAGATTAGATAGAATATAAAAATAAGACTTTTTGTTAAAACTGTATCAATTTTGCCCCACTTGTCCAATAAAATCTGCTTTAAGTTAGTTTTGTTTGGACTTTTGGACAGTTATAACGCATCGATTCCTGCACAATTCCCGTAGCATGCTTAGGATTATTGTCCTGAAAACCCTCTCATATTGCTTCTTTAGACACACTTTATAATAAACAATTTTTATAGACATTTAAATAATCCAATTTGCCCAAGGTTTTATCAATAAAAACTACGCCGCCCACACCAAATGAGGAAATACACCCCCAGACCATAACAGATCCTCCCCGCAGTGTTTCACTATTGCACACAAATTTTAACTTTTAAGTTCTTTATTTTTTCGACACCTTTGTTCCATCCGACCCAAATATGTTGACTTCGACTCATTACAAAATATTACATCGAATTAATAACCTTCGGCTTTTAAAGAAAATTCTGATGCTAACTGTTGATAGAAACACAATTTTGTTACTGAGCCAGGGCTTTTTTCTTGCAACTCGTCAAAAATATCAATTAGCGTGAATACTCTATCTTGGAACAGTTTAAACACATACTGTTTTATCCGTAAAGTTTCCTACTTCGACTTGAATTTGTTAGGCACTAACATTAGGAGTCTGTTTTACTCGTCTCATGATCAACTTCTCGTCTTTTGCATTTTGGAAATTTTTATAATGCGAAATGCTGTCACCTGCAGTAGTTGTTTACGTTAAATTTTTCCGAAATGTGTCTTTTCGGAATTAAATATTATAAATTGGAGCAAGTCGAAATTTAAATATGGTTTGCATCTCATGCGACCCATTTTAATTGCACCGAATTTAATTACTGAACTAACGATATCGAGACTCGTAAAAACATGGCAAAAAGCGCATCAATTGTTAATAGTAACTGCACTATTCTTTTAATACTATTAGAGAAATTCCTGAATATGTTTGTGGTGTAATAAAATGAAACTATTCCTTTTATATTTAGTGCCTTTCTTAATAAAAGATTATTGAGTGCGTTATTCTAGCATTATTTAACATACTTGTAGTATAGTTTAACATACATACGAGAAATTATATAATCAATTAACCTTTGGAAAATAAATAACAAATGTTTCGTATTAGTGGAAAAATTTAAATAGGCGCGGGATGCCCAACTATTTTTGAGCCAGTAGAAGGTATTTGACTCAATTTGTTCTAAATGTCTTTTCGTTTTCCGTACTTACTTACTACCGTTTACATGTGAATTTATCTTTATGCAATATTAAATGTTAAATGAGAGTATTCCAATCTGCTCTCAAAATTACACTGCAACTGTGTTTTTTGATAAACAGTACCTGATAAACAGTTCCCTATAACCAGAGGCGTTTTCTTTTCCAACTTTGAACTATCCTGTATAGCAATTATATGTTATTTTCAAGTCTATTTCGATCAGCTAAAATTAATTATAAATACATCTTTAGTGGCATAATAACTTATTACCATCTGTTACGCCTAGGGAGCGAGCCATCGCAAAGAGAGAGACCGCAAAGCTATCTGAAAAATAGCTTTGCGGTCTACAATGTAAAATATTAGATTTTATTTTTCAAGTTATCGCATATCGACTAGAATTGATAAAAAACGAATGTTCTCAAATCTAGTCATTGACTAAACACCTCCTAAAGCGTATCATTATCATCAAAAATATTTAAGGTAGATACAAGATAAAAGTAAATTCAGATTGGTGGTTAATTGAATTATATTATGGTGTTTAGGCAATCATGTAATCCTTAGCAATGACCGCAAGTTATCAAACAGAATTAATACAAATTTGGCTTTTCCAAATATTTATCAAAATGTCTGCGTTTTCGTCAATATAGTTTGACAAAAACGTGGGAACGAATATAAATTGGCTTATTTTTGACTGATATTTTTGCGACTGTTGATTATTACCTCTAACAATCGAAATGTATACATTTGAAAAATCGCTGCTTAAAAGAGAAATGACTGCATCTTGAGTACATTTCTAATCTCGATGATTTATTAATCTGATTTAAATCAATAAAGGGTAATATTTTCGCATACACACAGATACAGATAGGATTTCATACAATCCCACAAAATAAACCGCAATTGAAAAATTAGAGTGATTTAGCCTGCCATATTTCAGGCACAAGTGTCTCACTGTAACAACGTATGTTTGTACAGATTTTTTACAAAGTCGTCACTGAGCTAGTGAGTAAGCCAAAAGAAACACAACTTAAGTCTACTTTGCGGGATGAAGCAGTCTTATAAGTGAATTTATGGAGACACAATAAGCTATAAAATTCAAGTGGATTCTTGCTATCCACTGCAACAAACAGCGGAGTCCAAGTACTCATTTTTCTGTGCCCAAGTCAGACTTTCAAGGATTATTTACTTATCCCATCTACTATTTACATGCGCCTAAAGTCAAAGCCTGGACGATTTACAACCATTTTTTAAAGACTTTAACGGTACCATTCATGATATAACGAATACACGCCACCCAGTATTTAGAGATTTATATTTAAATACCGCCATTCATTATTCATTCAACCTTTCCAACAAAAATGTATGACTCAGATTACCTTATTTGTCTTATCTTAGTAAAAAAATGACTAAAGAACACACAATTAAACTATCGGTTATAAACCAGTACCAGATCAGATCAATTTTGACTCGTTAAAAATTATTACATTTTATTTAATTATTGTGGATGTTTTGCAAGGCCGCTCAAGGCTATTCTTGTTATAATATAATTAATTGCATTATAATGACCCAGGATCTGCGAACCATAAGGCCTTATTGCCGATTTTTAGAGACTTAAGGCTTTAATTGGATCGAATGTTTCCTGTGTACAATTAACCAACGATTTACAAATTTCCATTTTCAATTTAACAAGATTGCTGCATATATTATTCAAATAAATCAAAGGAAATTCGTATCTTATGTTTATTTCACAGCTTTCCACGATAATTCAGGGTATATATCTAATGTCTAAAACAAAATGGGCACAATCAATACATTCACCATGTAACTTGAATTAAGACTATTAACAAATAATTACAACATTTATCTGTATGAAATTAACTAAAATGCCACAATCTGTAACATACTTTAGATAATCGCCAACTTAGAGGAAAAAAACTTGTTTTTTTCTTTAATCTTAATAAATGGATATTTTATAGGTAATAATAAAAATGTAATAATTTGTTAGTAAGTAATTCTCGACAAACACGTGATGCAACTATTGGACTTACTACAAAACATCATCTAATTTTTGTCTGTGCATTATTTAGATTCAGAATGAGTTATTAGAAGTGCCTAAATGATATAAAACCTACAAGCCAACGACCTTTGATTAACAAATTATTACAAAGCATTAAAAATTAATTTACAAAATGTTGAGTAACTTTATCAATGAAGGAATTAAAATACCTAATTAGTGCAATAATAAATTTACAAAAATATTATCATTCCCAAATGAATCGGATTTGAAATAGGAAAGTGGCAGGTTAAAAATCCTATAAAAATACATCCGGTTTTAATTAAGTTATCTAAAACCAGTTACCAAAAATATTAAAATTCATTTAAAACCGACCAGTTTAATCATTAATGGATTGTCTGGCTGAAATAATCGGAAGAATGGATAATTTCGACAATTGTATAGCCGAGAAGCGTTCAACTTTAATAACTCCATTAGTTTAAAAAATATGCGACTCTTCAGTATAGTACTTTTAGTCAATAAAATCGAAATTTAAGTACGTTATTAAAACTGATTAGGTATTTTAAATATTTTTTTATTCTCATATTATCTCTCATTTTCGCCACTTGTCTCGTACTTTAACCAGTTAAAGGTAATTATAATTATTACCAACAAATTAATGAATTAGAAATAAGGAGTTTGCAATGGAAATACTTAATCGATTGTTTGAAATGTTGTCTCAATTAAAATTGTTAAACGTCAAAAAACAAGAACGTTTATTAAAATATTTTCCTCTTTACATTTCGTAATTCTTTTAACAACTTCCAACTAATAATGAAATAATAAAACAAATTACTATTACAAAGTCTAAAGGCTATCTGAATATAGCTTCTTTTATAATTTCCGAATAGTAATAATACAAAAGCAAACATCTAGTTTGAAAAGCAAATTATAACATTTCGAACGGGATGCTTTAACCATTAACACATTTTTTAATAATTCTAGTACAATATTAAACAAGGTCCAATGAGTTTGTCAATAAATTGCTAATCTATTAATTTACTGAAAATTTAAATATCTAAGATTTGTGCCTTGTATGAACGACATGACACAGATCAAACACGTTTTAAATTATCTTGGGCAAAATTGGAAAATTGAAAACATCTCAGTAATTAAACTCAATTAAAATAAGTATTCTCTTTTCTTAAAATGTGGGAATTCTGGAACTGTAGAACGTGATTCCTGCATTTATTTCAATTAAATATTCTGATCGTAAAATTGTACAAATGCCAATGTAAAATTGGATTTCCTTTGGAACTGCTGTAAAGGACCGTCTAAGACGTGTACGATCGAAAAAAGAAAATACGATCGAATCGTATTACTGACAAAGTTGTAGGTAACAAAATATAAAGTAACTTAATAATATTTTAATAATAATTCATAAATAGCAAAATAATTCAAAATTAAATACTGAAATTACGCAATTATGCAGTGAAAAAATTGTCTAAAAAATTCCAAGTATATGAATATTTCCAGTATATTGAAATGTTAAGAACTCTTCAACAAAAATGTGCCTATTAGAAACTTAGATTCTTTGAAGTCAAACTGTACATTAATCTTAAACAAACTGACTGAATCGATATTAGATTATATATTATTATAGTTATTTCTTGAAGCAAAGTGAGTAATTTGCTTTATTTCGAACTTTCCGCAGTAGAAAAGATGACAAAAATTCTAACAAAAATACCTAAAAGCAGAGACAAATAGGAACTATATAATGTTTTAATTTTGTGTTTTAAAGGTAAATTATAGATTGATTAAAACTTGCATAATTCAAGTTATCCAGGTTTAGAGACTGAAATTCTAATTGTTCATATTCGCTATCTTTTCGTATTATACAATTTGTTCTTGTGCGTTGAATGGTCCGTTCAAAAATATAACCTCAGGAAAATATCTGTACTTTCCACATGGTTATACATCTTAGTTTGAGTTAAGTTCCAAATTAAATTAAATCAAAATATGCTTTATTGCCGCAAATAAACTTAAATGCATTTTGAGAACCAAGTGAGTGACAAATAATAACATAGACAAAAAACCAATGGAAAAGTAATAAACATTAATTATATCTGACGAAAAAGAGCTAACTCTAAAACAGGCTGTCATGTTCAAATGCTTGAAAATAATATTTTTCTCAATAAACAAATAACAAATATAATATTAATCTGTTATATATTATTAAAACTTTTACCTCATAATGCGTTACAAAATTGAACTGAATAACTGCCGAATTGCTTCTTCAGGAAAATGATGAATTTCTAATCACTTTGTATAAATACAATGGCTCTGATAAATTTCAGTGGGCAATCTCGCAAAACTATTAATAATTCAGAGTAGTTTTCATCATCAAAAAGTCTTCTCGAATTTTCCGGTGCGCCTTTAGGCGTAATTTTCCAATTAAGCGACTCCGGATAACTCGTTTCCATGCGGAAATAGGGCATATTTATAGGCGGAACAATTTTCAACTGGAAAATTTGATTTTTACGAGCTGGAGTGCCCTTCAAGACCTCGAAAAACTGATGAGTTTCTCATGAAAACGTATGCAGTTATTGAAAATGCAAATATTAAAAGAAGTTCTACAGAATACTTAGCAATTAATAATCTAAATATCTTAGTCACGTCACTGCGACTCTGTGCGTGTTGCGAGTTGATTATTCATATCATAAGTTGTAATTCTGCAACTATTTCCGCCAAAATATTCACAATCCAGCTTAATTATAATAATTTTTAAATATATAAAAAACAAATCTTAGATTTTAGTAAAAGCATTTTGAGGGCTGTGTGCCCTTCCTTTCAACGTAAACTTTTTCATTCATTTATATACTTTTAACGCATTAGTTAAATAATCTAGTTGATATTCATAGGATCATGATGACCCAATATATCAAGTTGAGTGAATCCAAGAATTAAATTCTATGCAAGTATTCACTTTATGAAAGGCAGATGCATCCCAACAAATGACAAACAACGCAACTATCATAATGTCGACTTCAGCCTTTTTCACGTATTGCGGGAAATTACAGAAAATTTATTGAATTTTATTATTAATATTTAACCTTCGACAAGTACATAGTAGTAATATAATAATATAATAATAAGTGATAATAACAAATACTGTGTTTTAGTTCCAACGAAATTGCTTTCTAAATATCTAATTTATATATATAATATATAAATAATCTTTATTTCCTACAGAAAAAGGCTATCGACCCAATCGGTCTTTCTGCCCTATCTAATTTATTTATGTCTCTTCGTTGATATAATATTTCTAAGCAGTTGAATGCACTTTTAGTTTACTTGTCCATATTCGAAAGATAACAAAAAATCGATTGCCTAATGGAATGGCAAAAACTTTGCTTTTCGTTGATTACAACCAGAAATTTCATTTATAAATATTCTGATATTTATCAAGTTATACTCAAATTAAGCACTGCAAGCATGACTTTCGGGATGATGTTAAATCATGAAGAAAATTACAATAAAAATAAAGAAATCCAGAGCAAAGGTAACACAAATGACGAAAAATAAATGTGGATTATACTGAATCATAAAACTAAAAAAAAAATTCCGTGCAAACTTAACGCTTACATGTTTCTTAGGACTCAAATATGTACAAAATTATGTACAAAATCATACTGGACTAAAAAATGGCAACGAAATATGTAATCGAACTGCTCGATCAAATACAAAAGTCACAAAACACTATCCAATTTGTTAAATTTGTCTGTTAGTTTAATTATTTATTTTTTGCTGCTTTAAGTTACCTCATTTTTAAATAGGTTTTAATATCTGATTTGGATCGGAAAGCAATAATTCACAAATATCAGACAAAAAGTATTTATTATTATTTGTGAAAAAATTGCAAAACTCGCCAAATTTTAGTTAAATGCGTTCTGCAATTTGGTATTTGTGCCCCTTAATAATAGTATCAAACACATGTTTCATAAGATATTTGTTGTCCTCGTTCTTTGCGAAAGTAATTTGTCCGCTCCGCACTTTTAAATAATACACCTTCTGGTTTAGCATACTCTTTCAGGATTGAGACTGTTGAGGCTGCCTTGTTAATGATTCTCCTTGAGTCAAATACTTGCTGTTATCTGGTTTTCATTCTTATCGTAGACATACATATGTGATCATTAATTTTATTTCCATTTTAATTATTATTTCGTCCTTGTTTTCTCCTTCTCTTTTTCTCCATTCAAACTGTTTCAAATTCAATTTCAATCCAACCTATTTATTGATATTTAAACGGTTTTTGGACAATCATTCCATGTCCAATACATCGAACTATTAACGAAATGTTAATGGACTTTTTTCTAGAAGCAGAAACCCATCAATACACTTCTCAATGTAGGCGAGCAAAAATATGTTCGATTTTCTTATTTGCAACCTCGCTGGTTTACCTTTCACCCTTTTAATTTAGGTCAACTCATCGATGCTATTAAAGCTTTACGCGATCATAATGCTTTCAAATCATTTTCTTTCGCATTAAGGCCACGTGAAAATATGCTTGTTAATATCTGTGGAAAGCGGGTTTTAAAATTAGAGCTGAAAATAGCCTTTTCGTATTGAGCTTCCATCTGATCTAGAATAATGCGATCATCGTGGTAACAACGTGCTGCTGGCACTGAACAAACGATTCTATATTAACTTCGCGGATATTGTAGATACATAAAACTTGGCCATTTAAAGGATACAGCTGAATTTAAATCAGTTCTTTTCATTCATTCATAGCATTCTGATTGCTAGGAGATGCATTTTCTAAATAAATCCCATTAATAAGCAGGTTTATGGGCAAACTTGATTCTCTGCTTTAGATGGACTGAAGTTTGCAGACTTTTCATTCTATATTTAAGAATGCTGTCATTTCAGGCTGCAGTTTAAAACTTGTTTTCGTTTGGATGTGAGTTATTGAAAGAACTTGATCGATTGAAAAATCATTGATTTGTACATGTGTAGGCTCTAGTTTTAGCGTTGACAAATGATCATAATTCCAGTAACACTGGCAGAAAGTCTTGGAATTCCATTAGAACACCTCTATATGGTGACACCCCGTACAATGTCCTTTAATAGATACATCAAAAGAAAATTGACTTGAAGCGCATTAGAAAAACTGGTGGACAGGTGGGTGAGACAAAAAAGCGAACAATGGCAGTGTCTGAATGTATTTAAGACAATTATTTAAAATTATGCCAATTTTCGGTGCAAGGAATTGTTAAACGGTTACGACAGCGTTTTTGTCGCCAATCAAGAAATTCGAAGAAAATAAGTCCGATTTTTATTGTGTGGGAAATTCGACGTTTATGTAGGCGTAAAAGCTGTTTTTTTGTGGTTGAAAAATAATCATTCCTCGGCAAAGTTACACAAAACAACCAAGAATCGTTTCAATCATTATTAGTTGAATGGTTGGCATTAAAGATGTACCGGCGACCTCTGAAGTCCTTACTAAAGCATCCGCCGTAAAATATGCGTATTTCACTTCTGTAAAGGTCGTTCAAGGCCTCTCAAGAAATAAATTGCTATTAGTCGCAATTACCCTGATTTATAGCTATATAAACCAACACAAACAGCTTTTCAATCGTTTTGATTTATAACAATTTTTGCTCAGTTTTGTAACATCTCAGTTTGGTAACGTGCATAATGAGTGAAAACTATTAATTTTAAATATGTACACTGAGAATAGTTGTACTCTATTAACACATTTTTTCATTTGCCACCACTAATTGCAACCTTAAGCTGGCTCAATTTGCATTATCGATAGGAAAAAAGCAAATATGTATCCGATATATTTGTGCCGAAAGTCAACTTACAGTTAAAACTATTTAGTTATAAATTTGCTTCGGTTTTTGCCACTGAAGTATTTTATATCTGCTACTAATCTATTTAGTCCGATTTCAGTTTTTGTTTCTATTCTGTAGACAGTTACAAATATTCTCTTACAATTTGGATTAAAATAACTTAATTCTGGAGGATTTTTTTTTGTCTTTGTACCACTTTTTTTGTAATTTGTGATAGAGGTTTAAAATATCATGCTACTTGAAGAATGGAGCTATAAATAAAAAAACATTCGACTCACTTTCATAGAGCGAAAAAAATACTCTTGTCAAAAACCTATTTATTTTATTAGTGGTCTTGTCTCTGCGTTTACTTTTACATATAATATTACTGCAACATTAATAATTAAATACGTTCATAATAAAGCAAAAAAATAAGAAACCGTATTATTAAAGTAAATTATAATCAATAGGGGACACTTTGAATAGTTTCTCGAAAATCGAAAGTCAAATAAAACAAATCGTGGATTTACTGTTTTTATTTAATTGTTGATGTTGTATTAACATAATATGTATAAGCTACAGTTGTCGAATCGAATTCGAATTAGGTACGAAGAAATCAGGCCAGTAATTTAATTTTAACAAACGTATATTTTCTGTAAGAAATAAGATACTCTCAAATCGTTTTTATCTATCCTAATCTATATTCATGAATTGATAGTAGTTTTTTTGCCCAAAGAATATCGGATTTTATCAATCCCAAAACCATAAGTTGTTGTTTTTTGTTGAAATTTTTTAGACCAGATTTACTTTGTCTAATATTCATTTTACTTAGCATTAAGTGCCATATTGCCATTATAATAGGTATTTTACTAATTGACGATAATTTTCGAATATCCAATTTAAACAAATTGAGAAATAAATCACTTTCCAAAGTCCCAATCAATTTTTTAAATTAAATTAATCATCAAAGTAATTATGTCTGTTAATTGATAGATTTGCAATTCCAATCCAAGATGGAAATATATAATTTACAAGCAGTGGTTACTGTTCGAAAATATTATTATCGTTGTTTAATCGATAATAATAAATTAATTAATATGTTTAATTATCCAGTTTGTTATTTGCATTTACTAATAAATTCTCGTTGTGAACGGAATTGATTTATTTCGAAAGTTAAATTTTTTTACACTTACCCGGCCGGATAGGCGACAATTCCATTGTTATCATTTGCTAAAGCTGCATTACTTGGCACTGTTACTCCTAATACTCTTTCTAGTTTGATCTGAAATTAATAGATATTTTTAGCAAATGTTTTATGTTAAATTGTTTATTCGTAAGTATATATCAGTTAATCGTGATCTACTTCTAAACCAACAAATTAGTACTTCTTTTTAAAATTAATTTAATTAGTATGAATAGCTGAAAATAAAAAAACTTATATTGCCATCTCTGAATATTTCTAATGGTATTTTGAAATCGGAAAATTACTTCTGCGTCAGAACATAAAACACGATCATTATTACTATTATATATTATTATACCTATGTAAAAATGTGTTGAAAACTTAACCATTTCATGTAAAATACTACTGTAATGATAGAATTTGGACTATTCGCAATCACCAGATGTTCGTATTACGTCAAGGAACAACATCCGTGATAATTCCTTATAAGGAAAACAAATTAAAATTGTAGGCACCACTTAATGAAACGTACAATTTGACTTTGATCGAATTATTAAACAATCCGTTATAATTTTGCATGCCCATAAAGAATTTTAAAATGTTCCCTTAATACCCCCAAGAAACAATCTATTCAGTTACGTACGGTACGAAATTACTTCCTACAATCGCCACTTGAACAACCAGCCCAAGAAAACTAAATACTAAATATTTAGAAAGGCGCAAATCATTAACATTTTCCGGAAATCCTTGTTCGGCGATAAATCATACTTGAAACGTGTTAAAGAGTACATATTGAACGCAGATACAAAAAGCACACATACATTATGATCAAGAGATACTTAAATTACCGGCGTACAACTGAAGAGTACTTTTCTTGTGAACGTTTTCACTTTTTCATTGTTGATAGCGCACCTTATCTGCAATTAATCGGTTTAAAACTACCCACTGATTTCGATCTTTAATTATACCATTATTTTCTAATTATGGTATTCATCGCATTAAGATTCTTTGAAGCTCTATTCGTAAAATGCGAGTATTGAATTGAAATTTGCAAATTTATCTGGTTAAATCGATGCAGTATTTCTCTTTTTCGTAATTAAATACTTTTTTGGATTAATTTGTCTAGAGGACGTGGAGGTTGAGTCTTCTGAACTGTTACCTTTTTCCTAAGTCCTAAAAATGTTATACATTGATCGATCTTCTATTTTGAACATGAATGGTTTTTAATATACGTGGTATTTTGCAACGCTCTATAAATTTTATGTTATCAATTCCATCTCTTGTACGTTTTCGCGTATTTGAAAACTAAAACAACTTAAACTGAGATTGTCATACTAGTTATTTCATTATTTTAGTATTAAATGTAAAATTCGTCGTCATAAACGTAGTGTATTAAAATTGTTATATTAATAACGAATAAACTAAACTTCTTCAGTTATAATGGAGGAAATGTATAGAAAACTTGAATCTGTAGTGAATAAAATATGTAAAAAAACTTACAAGGTGTACCATTTGAAATAAAAATTAACTTAATTAGAATCTGTAGGTACATTCAGAAACAATTTATCTGGACATCTGAATTTAGCATTAGATTAATCGTAAAACAAAGTGCTGGTGGAGTTTTGCATCTGATCTGTGTATCCCATTGATGCCCTCTGGACCTTGTCCTCTCTACATTTCCCGAAGCTATCAACGTTTCCAGATTAGTATTTCTCATGTAATATGTTCAAAAACCCTCAGAATTTCTGCAAGACAACTAGAGGATAGTCTATTCTGGATGTTCTTTAAGGATGAGATTTAGAGAAACGTCGGTGATTTTAATTGTGCAAGTTTCACCCCCATATTCCCTCAACTAGCCTCAATTAAGTGATTTGTGAAATAGAACGGTCTTTCCAGATATTAGATATTACTATCTTACTATACTCATTGCATTTTTGCCCATTCCTGTTCTTCTTCGGATATCGCTTTCACTTGAACATGCGTTAGCAATAAATGAACTAAGATAAATATATTTTACGATATGATATAAATATACAAGGTGTCTCACAGTCAGCGTCCATTGGAATATTTCGGGAAGTAATGCGACTTGACTCCTGCAAACTTGGATAATGGGATTTTCGAAGATGCTCTTTTCAGATGAGATAACAGCGACACAGAAGTTGTCTTCAGAAGTGTCTGAAACCTACTTATTTTAAATGAAACACTCAAATGCCTGCGTGCTTGAGTTTGGGAGACGCGAATTTTTAAGTACTCGAGCGCAACTGACTGACACCATCAATTTTGTGAGTCACATTTTCAAAGCCGACAAAAATCAGGTTATTTATGGATTTTTCTGAAACTTTCCACGTCTCTCGGATCAAGTGTCCACTAACGATGGTAACAGACTCAACTTCCTCCGTGCTTGAGTTTGGGAGGCGCAAATATTTAATAATTAGGCAGAATCAAACGAATCAGCAACGTATCATCGTATTCAAAATAATAAAGTTTTTGCAGTTTTTTTTGACGGAGAATAAAAATTCTAATTTATCCACTTTAGCATATCTAGATTTATTTTTGGATAATTTAATATCGAGCACAATAACACCTAATTTTGCAACTGAGATTTTGAGTTTCACCTTGCTTCTTTGAAAATTTATTCAATTTTACGCGACACCCTGATAATAGGTTAAAATTTAAAATAGCAATTGACATTAAATTCAAAAATTTTCCAAGAAGCCATCGAAGAAGTGAAAACTGACTTTGCATACATCAGAAGCTGATCTTTGTACTTTAAATTTGGCCTGACACTCTTTGAAAGTTCTCTTATTGTTTTGCTTTGAATTGGCTTATTCATACGACCACCGAATTGTAAAGCATCTAGTAAAGTTACCTCAACATTCAGGGGAACAGCCATTAACAATATATTTTATATTTTCTCAATAAAACAATCTCCACTGCAATTTATTAGAATTTCAGATTAAACTCTTAAATAAAATATCTCAGAGATGCTCGTATATTAACCAACTGTATTTATTTTACAAGTATTTGCAGTAAATTCTCTAAGAAGTACCTTTGCACATGTATTACTGAAAGGAAATGATTACGTTCAAGCCTCAATGCGCTTTGGTGACAAAAAGTAGACAGACATTTTGAAGACATGTTCAGAAAGAATTAATATGAAAGTGCCATATCCCATCCAACCTACTTTGCTGCAAATGCATTAATATTTATCAACTGACCGGCAACAATCTATTAAAGAAGTAAATTTGAAAAATAAACTATTTACCATGTTGTTGATTCATAAAAAGTAAAGTGTATCATGAGAACGAAATGAAGTGGAACACTCTTTATTGCTTGCTTTAATAGCATTAATTAGGCTAGAATGAAAGGCTAGTTGAATGTATAGCACGAGTGCAAAGAAATTGTTTGTTTTAGACGAACGCCGTTATTGGAAATTAAAAAAACCGATTCGTTTATCTCTCGTTTTCATCAGGGAGAATAATTAAAAATAATTTGACTGCCGGCGTAATTTTCAGCTGTATTTTCTGAAAAATTATTATTGCATTTAAGTGTTGAGTGGATATTGTCAAGTTTTCCAGAATTCGTTTTGTTACCGTTTTTTTCATTCAACATCAAGAGCTAAATAAATATATGATTAATTCAAATTCGAAATGTGTTTTGAACATGTTACTGATTTATACTTACCCCTATTTATTATTTCATTATTTGATTTTAGTCGTGTCTACATGATCATTTAGTATGAATTAATAACTAATTAGTGGTTTTTTTACTATTATTATGAATAATTAATGTTCTTGTCTTTTGTCTCGAGTTTTAGTAAAGGTTATTTTCGATCACGTCGAAAATTTTACCTTGTAAGTACAGAAAATCTCCTTCTCGATAATCGGGGAAGAATTCCTGGGCATCATTTTGGCAACAGCAATCGACACGAACAACAATAAAATATGCGATATAATACCGTAAAATGAACTATACGGTAACTAACACACTTTTTCTACTCTTTGCCTCGGTAATTTTTCACAAAAGAGCTCGGATTGCTACGCAATTTTTTTTCAAAAAATCACTTGTTTTACGCAGTATCAATTTTCCGTTATGGTTATGATTTGGGTGTTGAATGTCCATCCATTATAACACCTACAAATAAAAGAAAATATATGTGAAGATCGTTTTCGTTGGAAACCTTGGCTCATTTTTTATATTTGCTTATGTAAATGGCATGTCGCGAATCAAGTTTGAAATTCATTCATTAGACAAAAGTAAATAATTTCTAGAAGCAATTAAAAGCACTAAAGCTGAATAAATAAAGTTGCATTTGTTAATGCGGATTTTATTCAAGTTGACTTCATGCCGGTTACAGATAATTATTGCACATTTAATAATGCTCGCCCACTCCGCACATATTTGATGCAAAATAGGCGATGGCTTAGTTTTATTACTTTATTGATAAAGTTCTTCAGGTGTACTATTGAAAACAAACCATAAAATAAGCCATATTACCATATAGAAAATAAAGCTGTTGACCTAGATTTAAACAATAATTTTTATAGGCCTGTAGGAAACGAATTGTGTTAATGTAATGTTATGTATTTTATAAAATGTTATACAACTTATTTATGACATTGATTATGATAATAATACGTAAATAGGAATGAATATGGTCTTATAGATTCTGGGGATACATCGTAGATCACTCAAGTCAAGTATCGATATTCTTTTTAGAAAAAGTGTAAATAATGATAAGTAATTAATGATTTTGACTAATCAGTTAAGTTCGTGGTAGTATGGCGGTTGTAACGTATTTAAGAAAGATCAATAGGCCTTTCCATTCAGAGCGCCATGCTGATGAAAATGTGAAATCATCAACAAAAATAGTCGCCATATATGATTAATGTTATAAGCACTTGTTTTTAAAGTACGTATTAACAGCTTTAATATGATATTACTTTAACATCATATTACTGCTATTTCATTAGATCTTACATATTTTTCCTTATATTATATTTATTAAATTTTTTTTTTTTTTATTTCTATAAAACATTGTCTATTTAAATATGAAATACCAGATATATGGCTGCATATAAAATCGTCTTCAAAAGGTTTCACTTGTTGCCTTTTAAGGCTCTTAAATGTTTTGCCTTTGTAACTTGTTATTTCACTTAGCATAACACTTTCCCATTTTTGACCTTATACGTAGTAGGTAATAAGATAATTAAATCGCCTCAGCATAATAACTTATGCTAGGAGCATCCACCTCGTCTAGTACTTTCTCCATGGGACGAAATGAATTGATAACTATTAGATAAACTAGTCGGACGTTGAAAGAGCTTTTACTAACTACAACAATATACGAGCAAAGTATAAAAAACCACCCGATAAATAAGAATGCTATTTTCATAAAATGACGTGAAATGCTGTGGAAGCTTCTTCAATGGAAAAAGTATTTGTTGATACTATATGAAAATTTATAACAAAATAACGCCAACAAATAACTTCTTCAGTACCAGCAATTGTACAAAGTTTCTCAATCGGAGCTTTGCTCAAAATTTGCAATTTTTTAATAAACGTTTAAATATTTTTTCTTTAATATCTTCAAAACGTTAATGCATTGGTAAAATACTACGTTTTCACAAATTGGTGTTGTAATTGTATGTATRCATGTATTAGACATGTAAGTAGACTGGTTTTCAGGAAAGTTTCCTTMAAAAATGTCCAGTCTTTAATGATAATAAAATATTTGCAACTAATATTGGCAATTTCTGTTTAAATAATTAGTATAATATTAATAATTATAAGTCGACGGAAACGAAAAGAAAAATTTTCAAAGTAGTTTGAAAAGTTAAATGAGAAGAAGGAACGATTATTGCTGTTGGTTTAATTAAATGTAAATTGACCCGACGACTTTTCCGTTACTGATTTTAGTGTAAAACGGCATTTTAACTGAAAACTAGTTAACATTGATATTGTTTTAAATAGTTTCTTCTTTTAAAGTCAGTCTAGTGTAGTGCGCTAAGCTAAATTAATATTGAAATTATTATAATTAAAAAAGGTATTAACAAGTAAATTACATTAAACAACTGACTGACAAAAAAGTGACTTAGAATCGATTATTTTCGAGTGCAAGTGCATTCCAATGCATACTATCAAGTTTATATTTAGACTATTCTATCTAGATTAGATCGATCTAGTATTCTGAATATATTATTTCGATAAGGATATTTATGAACTACGGCTTATAATAATTTCATGTTTTTAAAGGTTTAAGTCCTTGGCAACAAAAAAACAATATTGAGTGAAAGCTTTTTAAATTGCAGTTTACAAATGCACTGTTAATTTTTCGTATTGCCTATTTCGAGGGATAAATAAGTAATTTAGCAATATTGTTCCCAATTTAATTTCGTCATTATAACAATAAAATATGAAAACAAAACAATAAAATTTGAAACTTAAAAACAATATTACTACTATAATGAAAAGTGTCGCCAAATCAACAATTCAGATCTCCATAAAAACAACAAAACAAAAGACAAGAAAACTACTTAAAACTAGTTAAATGCTTTTTATGTCAGTATGTATAAAATTTATCATTTCTATAGTCAAGCCAAACTCGTTTCGATCAAAAAATCTCGTATTTTTGCTAATGACCATCGGCTAGTTAGGTAACGAAAAGTTCGCTACTAATCACTCAAATACCTACGACTAATTGATGAGAACTTTGAACCTATTGAAAGAAGTTGCTTACACGCATCTTTTCACTACGAATGTTTTTGTTCCAAAGTGTCATAGAAGGGATTATCTAGTTTCTCAATAGGGTCGCCCATCTAATATGGGAGAATGATTGATGTATAATCTGACGCAAATTATTTATATAAACTGATCGGAAGCCTTGAATTTGCAAACTGAGATGTAACAAGAGATATCCATTATGTGCTATATCATTCTTATTGTCATTAATTTTAACAAGTTTTCGAAACAAAGAGTTATGCTGAAAGTTGCGGCAAATATTTGATTTATGAGATCAATTTGAACAGGCGAAAATGTGAATGATTGTGAACGTTCAATTGGAAAGCCACCGGCCATATTTTCCCTTCAAAACCCTATTTAAAGCATAAACCATATTTGCTGTACAGTAGAATGGATAAAACTAAAACGTGAAAACTGATTGAATTCACAATTCCATAGCTGTCAAGATCAGTTTGTCGCTTAAACTAGTTATCCTACATTTGATGAAAGAAACTTCTTGAATGTGCAGTTGCAGCAATTTAATTGTAAATTCGTTTAATCTTCGCTAGTAAATTGAACTCCAGAAATATGCACAAACCCGCTTATGATTTATAAATATTCTAATCATAAAATAACAAAATCATGACATCATGCAAAAGATCTTTGATAAGGTATACAAAATGAAATGCAAATTCAAAAGTCTTGGTTTGCGATTTCATCTGCTTCGCTGATGCAATTTATTGTAGAAATGAATGGAAATTGGCAATCTCAAGATCGACGGAACCGATAAAATTCCACTTTTTTCTCAATTTAACCGATAATCGCAGTAGGTATCGGCATTATAAGCACCTATTGTTTTAGCTGAATAGTTTATAGGTGAAATGTAAGAGGAAGTGCAAGAAAGTGCCACAGATGAAGGTCTGCTTCAGAAATTGTGTAGCTAGTAACTCGGAAACAGAAATGCGCTGTCTGCACCCGCGTATGCATCCCAAATAAAAATATTTCCAGACCTAACAAAAACTTATTTTAGGTACATTGATGCTTAGCTATTAAAAAGCATTCGCTCATGGCTAAGCATTGATGCTTAGCTTTAGCTATTAAAAACTATTAGCATAACGCGCTAACAAAAACCATCAACATTCATTTGTCATGCAAAATGTTTCATAAACACAGGTGACAGGATTATCAAAACATTACACAATTGGTGGATTATACAATGTAAATAAAGTTGGCAATCATAAATAATACACATTGGTCGGATCGTGTTTCTGGCGGATTTCAAATATTATCAATGCTATTAAAAAATAACACATTCGTGCTATATGAATGTAAAGACGTACAGTAAATAACACGTGTTGACAAAACGTTGTTTTAACATGTTTAATAGAGTTTTCTTCATATATTTACTATAATGTTCTGAAAGACGATAGAGAACAAAACAAGGCAACATTTTAAAATTGTTACACAATATATGAATAATATCTAATCAGAACTTTTGAAATATTATTTTGTGAATAAAAAGTCTATGAATTATAAGTTAACCAACACAAAACAAAATGAAAGAAAAGCTAATCCAAACCAACCCAAAACAGTAAATAAAACATTACGATATACATATTTCAAAAAGGTCAAAATACGATTTTACCAAACTTGTCTTAGTTCAAAAGCTGACAGACACAAAATTCTCAAACCGTCGACTTGTGAACTAAAGTTTGGTATTTTTGTATGCCTAAATAATTTGAAAGCTGTAAAATGGTATCGTTTGAAAAAAAATGTTATTAGCTCAACATAGACTATGCAATATTTTACTCCCAACTTCTTATATTTCTTATATCAACAGCCACTTTTCTCACAGCTGCTTTAATTTTGATTTGCTTTCAGCATTTTCAATTTCTAATCGTATTTTTCAATAATTCACAAATCTAATTGATATATCACTACATACAAGGTGATTCAAAATTGGCGTCATTCCTCTGGAGGTGTTGTCTGGTGCTGTTATAGGAGTACAGAAAAAATAGTAAAATAAATTAATTGTTATTAAAAACTGAGAAATTTCCAAAAAATTATATCAGAAATACTGCAGCAATGTTTTTCAAGGTTATATGCCTAATTAACATTGCGAAACTACCTTTTGCTTCGTAATTATTAAAAACTCCGGTAACCATGCAATTATACAGAGTGGCAATAAGATAGACAAGGATAAACGGTAAATTCAGCAAGATTTGTTGACTGCGCAACGTACTTTCGAAATGTCAACCTGTTCTCATAACCTCGAATTCTGCGGGGTTTGGTGTTGACATAAATAATCCATACAACACCAAACATTTGAATGGTTGACTGCAAACAAGCTAGTGCCTGTGTAATCTCCTCATTATCCACTCTTATCAAGCAGCTTCTCGTATTCAGTTAATTAACTCGTGCTCCATTTGTATCTCCTTGTGCTGTGTGTATCGTACAAACGTGGTAGGAATGTAGCCGGTATTTGTTTGGTGCCTGGGAAAGTGTCAGTTATTGTGCTCTGAGAGCCCCAAAAAATTGTAGAAAAACAAAGTTGACATTTGATCTTCAACTGTTAATATATTCTAGAAATTTTCGAAAAAACATTTTCAATATTTTTGTCGTACTCCCCAAGTGAGCCTCTATCACCCCTTAAAAGGAATGACGCCAATTTTGAATCACCCTGTATACTAATTCATGTGTTCTAGAAAACTATGAAAAACAATCCAAAACTGACTCGCTTTCTTGTTTATTGAATATGAGGGAAAATATATTTGGCAATACCAAACACGGTTTTTAAGTCGTTTTCTTTGAATTAACCTTAACACAAATTACTGCGTAATCGCCACAAACCGGTCTTCAACACTGTTAGTTTTTTACGTGTTTCAAACGGGAAAAGTAGCATTTCTCACGTTTTGGGCTCATGAGCTCTCTAATTAACTCTACGGCAATTTTACGGTTTCCCGAAAAGGGTTTGTAAAAATGTGGCATTAAAGAGTTTCGTAAAGGTGTTTCTTCATTCACGTTCACTGCCTAGATTTGGCCATGCTGTGGCAATTAGAATACCAACTAAACCATTCCATTTACCAGTGTAATTATCATATTGGGCTTGATCAAAGAGTGTAATACGCCTCCGAATAGTAAGTTTTTTTCAAGTAGTAGTAGTAGTTCTGTGGGGGGACCCGAATGGGTCCGGCGAGTAGCCTTTTCGCCATTGACAAGACTTTTATAATATTTTCTTAAACGTCCGATTCCGACTTATTAATACTAATGTTGAACAAAGAAACAAACAGCCGAAGCGTTAAAGGGATTTTTTCTTTGGACGTGGCTTTTTCCTTTGGATTTATTTTTCTTTTCTAATTCATTTGCTAAAGTGAAACCAAAAAAGAATCACCATCTAAGCTAATTCAGCTTGCCAGATGCAAAGGTGCAGCTAACAAATTGCCTAAAGTTAACAAAAAATCCAAACAGTTAAATACTAGTAAGAGAAAATGATACTGAATCAACTACAAATTAGATATTTGAAAACGAGAAAAACGAATTCAAGAAGTAAGGTTTCTATATGCAAACGGAATTTTTAAATTCAACAAGAACAAAACCACTTATTGATAGATGATTAGAAAATAGACTGACTGGCACTTGGATTGTCTAACTGAAAGCGTGTGTTTTCTTAATCTGCATTGACTTGCTTCAAATAAACCTAAAACATTTCTCTGTTTCATCGAAGATCAGATACAAATGAGGCTCCCAGAATTGTACTATTATTTGAAGCAATTTAGCTAATTTTATCTGGTCAATTTTATCAGATCAGCCGAATAATAAACAGAAACCTTACAGGAAATTAGAAGTATTTCACTTCCCTGTATCATGGGAAAAAGCAAGGCTATACTTCATACTTTTCTATTTCGCAGTTGCAAAGATTTGTGTGGGTTTCACAATTGCTGAACAAAATTGAATGGAATGAATTAAACGGGTTTGCTATTAAGCTTTCAATTAATAAACGTATATGCTTTCGACGAATGGTGCATTTTTGTGGAAAACTTTTCGAATAATGTTCTTTTAATAGCATAGTGATGGAACATGCGGCTGCTGCGCTCAGAACCTAACTATTACGAAGTTGGCAACTTTTAGCCGGAAAGGGAAATGAATGAGATAAATGTAAAGAACAGAAGTTCATGGTTTTGGGAGTTGCGAGTTGGTTCGGTTGCAAGCGAAGAATCGTAATTAATTGCTCTCGTTCCTTACAAAACGCACCAACAATAGAATATTTAATACATGCGCTAATTATCACGTTATTAACAATTTTTTATCTATTAATTTTCTTTTCTTCCTTTTTCCACACTAATAAGTGTGGAATCCAGCATGATATATTTATAATAATTTAATGCATTTGGGTCAGTTTATTCAGTCTAGGTTGAGATATGATATTTTAAATTGAAATTATTAATTTTACATGTACTCATACAAAGGAGTTGGCTTAGGAATTATTATTTACATAAAACTGCCAAAAGTTAGTTTGGGTAGCGCAGAAAATGCTGATTATGTATCAATCATTAAACACCACTTTTTTGTTTTTATATAAAAGACGTTGTTAAACATTCATTCCATACGTAGCAGATATATAATTGTAACAGTTAAGTTGACACGAATACTTAAAAACATATCTGTGCAATATAGAAATGTTCTTTCGAATGGCAGACACAATGGAAAAAAGACTGAAAATGCAGACACCCTAACCATTCAAGAGTATTAAATGTCGCGTGGTGTATAAACTGCTCCAGTAACGTAGGGAAAACCTTGAATTATTTAAATAGTTGCATACATTAAATTTAATAAACATTATTCAGTCACGTTTTCTTAAAAAGCCATTAGCCAAATTACCGTGCTTCTACCGCGGCAAATTAGCCAAACAACTGCATGAGATAATGCAGATGCTTCTTTACTCCTCAACTGATTACCTACAACTTTCGTAAATACTAAAATTGCAAAATGCACCTGTTAGATAAGCAAATGGACAATGTTGCTTCATCAAAAGTAATGCTTAATAATTACTCATGTTACGTTTATCAAAAGTGACATTATAATTAATTTGTTCAGGGTTAAGGAAAATATTAAAAGGATGCTTGAAGTGTATTTGGAATTCCTTACAATTTCAAGGCTGTGGGTTTCAATATTAATTAGTTTATTATATGTAATTCCTCAGTATTAATTGGAGTGGTTTTTTTATTGATGAGCTTTATTGCTATACGTTATTTGCGCTTGCCAAAACTTACGACAAAATCCTGGAAGTGCTGTGACAATGCAGAGCTTTAATAAAATCGATAGCTTAAACCGTGAAAAAGAGATGAGAAAGTCACGAACATTTTAAAGCTCGCAGAAATTGATAGATATTTGCTCACTTTTTAGCTTGCGACGACGATAGTATATATATTTGTTTTGTAGACTATCACAAACTTGATCATTTTAGATGCAGAATACGAATTTATTTTGATGCACAAACTGTTGCTTGTAAAGTCACAAAGTAGGCACCTTTGAAAAACACCAAAATTACAAAATGCCGCTAATTTATCAAATGTTTCAATGTTAAAATATTTACGCATAAATTAACGAAATTGTTAATGAATTGAAAAAGTTGATTGCAAATTGGATCTATCATTCTTGGCTCTATAGTTACTATAGGATATAGTAGCTATAGGAGCTACCACCTTTCCTTTCGCTTCTAATTAGAAATTCTCAAACTGTTCATTACTCAGAAACTTGAAGCAGCCATCAAGTTGTCGTTGTCTTGGGCAGACAAATAGCATTGACAAATTTAATGGCTTTCTCATATTGAAAGCAGATTAAAACGAAACTGTCCGTATTAACTTATTAAATTTAAACTTCTGTTTCTTAACGAGATGCGATTCAGCCGAAAGGAACGTGGAGTCACCCAGTCGTTCAATATCAATTTGGATTAGTTAATTCACCATGAACCACACCCTATACAATTGTACTTTCTTTTTTGATAGATAAATGACTCTTAAATATGCTTAATTGCAATTATTGCCGAGAATAAAATTGCGAAATAGTTTAATGTTAAATTTAACATTCTTCTGGTAATTACCAGACAATCTAAAGCACACACTTCTGCTCAAATTATTCTTATAATTTATATTCGTAGATCATTTGTGAATTTAATAATAACTAATGATAGAAAATTGTACTTTTAACAATATTCGACTCGATAATAATCGATAAAAACAACTTAACTCATTCACTTGGAGAAAGAATAAAGTCGACTAACTTGTTATTACCAAAGAGAGATGTAATAGATGATATTATTTTGATATAAAACAATTCGATTTAAAAATAAAGGAGGATAAAAACGCTTACTAAGAGTTTACTGATATCAAAGGGAGATGAAACACGAAATATGTGTTCTGTCCCAACAATTTTATTTCAAAACTAGTAGTAAAAAATGGGGAAAATATAAATAAAAGTGTTTTTCACATAAGTTTCAACAGTCATTGTTATTTGCCGATTTTTGAGATAATTGACAATTATACCGGGTGTCAATTTGAAAACGTCCCAACCTTAATATATTTCTTGCAGTTGAAAATATGAAAAATCGGAGACCCGACAATTTAATTTGTAAAGGGAAAACTTTAAATGAATATTTTTAGCCTCCTTGTTTCAACCCTCTAGGAGGGGTGGATGTCACCCATAGAATATTAAGTGGGAAGGGGGTCAAGTGGCACATCGTTTTAAAGGACGTTCAATTATTTTTACATTAGTTACTACCTTGTTGCTTTTTGTTCAGAGGTTTTCGAATAATCGCGCTTCAAAGTTGTGGAAACTTGCGTGCATTCAGGTATGTGCGGTGAGTGAGTTTTTCTGGATATAACGAGGTCTCAATAATGGCTTCTGCCTTTTCGTCGCTCAAAATCCGGCAATTTTGTTTATTACTCAACCATTGAGCCAAAAACGATTATGTCGACCGTAAAATGGACGTAGCGCACGGTAAGTTTGGCAAACTGAACAACGATTTTCTAAATAAATTATCAAATTTGGCGCGACGAAAATCTAAAATCCGAAAGTCACGATTGAGACGCTGTTATATCCAGAAAAAATCATTGTTTGCTTTTTTATGATCTGATGGAATCAAAGTGGTCGAAAATTGGGCTTCCTTCGTGGATTGATTGCTCTTCATTCAAGCCAGCCACGGCGCCCATATGCCCCAAATCATATTTAAGCTATAATTGCATACAATTGCCTTTTCTACAAAGGCAGTACCATTACCTTAACATTTTTTTTGAGTATTATTTCGGTTTAAAGTTCTATACCTCTAAAAAAACACCCTTTACAACTTCCTTTATTTTCAAAAAAATATTTATTTTAAAATTGTTAACGTTAACTTCGTATCTTCTAAAATATCGTAAAGATGTTGATTCAATCAGCTTGCCCGGTCTTGGATGTTGAGCCGAATGGAATTTTGAATGAATAGCCGAATTTCCAAAATATCTGCTTAGCACAACTAAAAATTCAATAATAATCCACTAACGTTCCTACACGCGCTAAAAGGGCAAATGTATTAACTACACCTAAAAAAGCAGCAAAATCCGATAGCAGAAATTATCCATCCATAGCAGAGTGCAACCTGCATGAGTTCCAAATTAAAGTGCAGTGAACACACCTTTTTCGTGCCAATAACGAGTGTTTTTGTTTATATTCATGTTGAATGATACGAGTATATCAATGGAAGTGATTCAATCGTCGCAATTGCGAATCACTGGAACTACTATTCTGACGACAATGAGTTGAAATCACTAGTTTCTGATTCTTGTTTGTTCTAATCCTATTCCATCAGATTAATTTTTATCCATAACATCTGCACCTGAATGATTTTGACCACGGTTATTCATTTACTGGTTGCAAATCATTGTGTAAGATATTTTTCGTCCCATTTTAGTTATTCGTAGATTACAAGTGTGTTTCTTTTACTAAGGACGACATAAAAGTGGAATTTTGCATTTATGCACTTATGTATGTATAAAGCAACAATATGTTGTAACTACTATGATTTGGAACGCTATTGTTCAATACCAAATGCATATACATACGTGCATTTCTATGACTACGGGTTTTAAATAAAAAAATGAAATAGTAGGAAAAATAAAAAGGAAATTGTGTTTATTGAATTATAAATTCCAACAATGCCTTTAGAAGTATTAAGCACGTTGCTAGTACCGTACGCATAAAGCCAACCATTAATAATATAGTGATGCCATACTGGTAGGCGATTTTCTTTGAGCAGTGATACTCCTGCTCATACTCAATTAATGTGCTATTTGCATAATAATTTAATAACAGCTCAAGACTTAGATACTAAATTTGAGCACAGCTGTGACCCACAACTTAAGACAAAATGATTCCAAACTGCATCTAACTGTTCTTTAGTAAACAACATATTGCTATTGTTTAATTTATCTAAAACAACAGAGCAGCACAATGCATATTTTTACATTAGAATGTCATTCAACCCAAGTAGATAACAGTCAATTATGTGGTAATTCTTATCGGATATGGAAAGCTATAATGCATACGAAGAGAAAAGTGGGAAGTGCGAGATCAAAACAGTTATTTCAGTTTACTACTTCTATTCGAAAGTTTATTTTCAAGCATTTTAAAGTCGTTAAGGAGCATACAAATATGACGATGCAATTAAATATTCACAGTTCATTTTTGTTGCATAAAAAAAATATGGGATTTTTATTCAGCTTGATTATTTTCTTCTTCTTTGAGCGCCGTTTCCTATACTTTATTTGCCGCTATTCTCAAGTTCTATTGAGCAACAATTACACCAATCCCTTAAATTTATCAACCATGAAATTCTCCTCCTGTTAATGCCCTTCTTCCCTTGCATAATTAATCTAAGCATCTCATACTGCTATTCTCTCATTATATGCCTCAGATATTGTAATTTTCTTGCCTATATGGTGTTAATTACTTCACATTCTTTACCCATTTCTCGAAGTATATCCATGTTTGTTGTTCTTTCTGTCCATGATATCCTGAGCATCCTTCTGTAACACCACATTTCAAACGACTGCAGTTTGTTCATGTGCTCCTATTTAAATGTCCAGCCTTCCAGCTCATAATATAGTGCTGCAAACACAAGTGTACCTAATGTTCTCACTGTGAGTTCTATTGTGAAGTCTCTGCAACAGAGGAATGGTTTCAATTTCCAAACGAATTTATTGCTGTTTCCATTCTAATTCTTATTTCTGATGTTCGGTCGTTGTTTTCTGTAATCCATATGCCCAGGGATTTGAATTTTGAAACCTCTCCTATTTGTTGACTTAATAAATTTATGTTTGTTTGTATGTCTGATTTCTTCGTTATTACCATCTATTATTTGTGTGCGTTGATTCCAATAAAGATTTGTTACTATTTTTAAGTCTCCGTTGTCGATGTTTTTTCTTCTTCCTTTTTGCAAGACATCTGCCTTGTTCTGTAATTGCTTAGAGTTGTATCTGAGATGATGAATTCTAGCTTTCATGCCAACGTATGGGTGGACGTCGAGGAGGTTTGCTGGATCTTGCGAGACCATCTCTTGCAATCTTCGGCAATCTGTTGTCGTCCATCCGTTCAACATGATCTCTCTGAAACATTTCTGCATTTAATATTTTTAGAACCTGGTGATCTTCTACTTCAATTTCCACTTGTCCTGTTCTATCATCTCCAAACAACTCGTTGATATATTCTGTCCATTTATTTCGTTTTTGAAATGATCCAAAGCTTTCCTTCGGTTTACATCCTTTAGTACTCCTGGTTTTCCTCTTCCATTAGTGTAAGTCATCTCTGTGTTAAAAGAGTATCTTTCATATTATCTTTGTTTTTAGATTGTCGCCTTTCATCCATTAACTCAAGAACCTCCTCTATCATCTATTGTTTTTTTTTGTGCGTTTATGGTGTTAATACTCCCTTTTGATTTCTAGTTATTTGTGTACTCATTAGAAGCCATTTGCCTTCTACTTCAGTGCTTTGGAGAATTTCTTCTGTGTGGAATCTCCTGTGTGGGACGTTCTTTTGTTTCTGCATCTCTTAGTCTCTTCTTATTTGATTCATTCTACGCCTGATTTTGGTTACCACATTATGATCTGACCTTATGTCGACACTTGGATATGTTTTTGGCGAGATGATTACATTTCTGTTTCTTTGTCCAATCAAGACATCCCTATCTAGTGGCGATGTCCATGTGTAAAATATAAGTTTAGGCAATTTGAACAATTAATTTGCTTCAAAAAAATTATCACTCCCAATCCATAGCCACCAGGAATTTCACATATGGTAACTTTTTTGCATTTTACGTGTAATTTTCAGTATATTTTTCCAGATCTAAGACATTTGGATTCTTTGAATATTGTATGTCAATTTAAGAGATTTTTTAAGACAATTTAACAAGTACATTTTTATTCCATTTGTCAATATTGATTATTGACAGTTTCTTTAAGGAGTACTCGGTATCTGCAAGTCCGTACAGAAGCGATTGACAGAAGTATACAGAATATATAAATTAATACTGCCGAAAGAGTAGATTTTCAAGTGAATTTCAGCTTTTATTCCTCTGCGTACCATGTAGTTATTGTTGTTAATTGTCTCATTGTTAAATTGTCAAATAGTTTATTATTATAGTCACTTTTCAATTTCTTTGTAAAATGCTGCTGTCGATTTATGTGAATTTCTTATTTTGATTAGAGGCGCAAAAACGAATTTTGCTTGTTAGAAAAGTGTTTTGGGTTCACATAACTTTAAGACGAACAGAAAACCAAGACGATATTGCTTGGAAACATTAATGTTTTATCTTACCATTTCCTTTAATTTAAATTGATCTACATGTAAAGTAAACCGTTTTAAGTAAGTATATAAAAAATAATTTAGGATTGCACATGAGTCGGAAAGGCAACATTTTCGGGTGTTTGCTAGTTTAGGTTTATTTAATTTAGACTAAGTTTTGAGGTACAATACTTCCAGCTTGCGCTTGTATGCGCTGAATAATTGAACGACTAGTGGCGTATGTATTTTTTTTACAACATAGATATTATTGGTCCTTTAATTTACATGCACAGGCACGTTTAATAAAATCATCATACCTGAGTTGCTACGGACATATTTCAAGCACACAACTTAACCAGACTGTTGCATTTTCAAACAAAAAAGTCTAAAATCCACACTTCCAACACTGACAAGATACACTTTATTTGCAACCCGCGTTGGTTATCATTATCGCATCAAACTGAATATTTCCATTTTTTTCGACGGGGTAATTAATGGAATTAGTCAATTAATCAAATTAATTTGCTCGTTCAAAAAAATCTACGCCGCAAAGGTAAAAACCAAGCAATTGTGGTTACACCTTTATAACGCTCGTATCGAAAAACAACTGAGCGTAGTGGGAAATATTGCTGGTAAAAAACCATCATCGGCCACTCGCCAAAGAAATGGTCAAATGCCACCGTCGGCGGAATCTTATATTTTACGGGGGCAATGTTGTCGGTAATCAACAGGTATCTATAGAAAATAAAACTACTTGTTCTAAAAAACCACTAGTTAGAGTATTTCTCTTATAGAAATTCACCAAACAGAAACAATCAAGCCTTGACTTGGCAATGCTTCTTCAATTCCTCTCCTTACTGATCCGTATATATTGGTCTCAAAGTTTCTCTAGGACAGCAACATTATTTCATAAACGCATTGACAATGCAATATACTAAATATAAAAAACTAGATATTGCCATTGTAAAATTAGGAAGATTATCCAGATATCCTACTCTGGAATCAAATTGGCTTTCTACAAATATGCGCCGAGCATCTATGAGAATATGAATTGTTTGAAAAGTTGTAGACTTATTAAATTTAAAGTGTTTGAATGCAAGTGGTTTTAGATTTCCTTATGGTCTTAAGCTTAGCTTGAGTGGAATTTTAATTCATGAAATTTTGCTACAGGATGTCTCATCAATAACCAGCTTAAAATAGTTAACAAATTTCAGTATTCAATGATAGTAACAAATTAAAAATCAACCGCTGGCAACATTGCAATCCAAAGAAGGTTGCCGTGTCTTTCTCCTAGTCGTTTGTTTCGGCACGACCAAGGTGTTGGGGCTCATTTGTTTAAACTATTTATTTTATTCATTCCGCGGCTTGCTTGGTTATTCTGCTATAGATTAATCTCGCTTATTCTTGTGCATATAAAAGGAGCCGAGGTAATATACAGAGCGTGCATTGTTCAAATTTAACGCGTCGGTGCTCGCATAGAATGTTGATAAGTAATGCAAATAGAACCAAATTAGTAATTAGAATGTTGTTTGGATGCTGGTGCTCCAGCAAACAGAGATAATGGCAAATGTGTATAACATAGCAAATGTTATACAAGTATAAACAAATTAAATTAGTACTTACTTAGAACAGCTTAAGGTAACGCCCAGTATTTAAACCAAAAATTTGATTGCGTCTTTTGCAATATTGCATCAGCTTAGTATTGTAGAAGAAACAGAATAGGAACAACAAGGGTTTAAAAATAACAAGCATTACTTGAGATAAATAAATATTTATTATTCACAGAAAACGACACCTACACAGCAAACAGAAATAAAACAACTCATACATCACTAAAGTAAATAAATATGGCAACGTTAATACCGCCTCAAATGGAGAAAATATAATATCTTAACATAAGTAAATTGTTTTTACTTTTTTAAATTTTGTATACACGATCTAACTATGTTTAAGCTTCTTCCATTAGCTGAATAATTTAATATAAACCTAACACAATCACTAGAACCATGAACAACATTATTATCTGCTCTTCCGTTCAAGACATTGTCCTGGAGCTAAATACGATAAAATAGAAACATGTTCAGTCACAATAAATGTAAAGGCAAACACTAAATTTCTACGAGTAAAATGCAACTGAATAAAAAATTAAGAATCAAAAAAGCAATGTATATATTTTCGGACAATTCTAGTTAATATACATACAGTTTGTTCGTTTAATAAATTTTCCGCCGCTAAGTTCTTAGTCGAAAAAATTAATAGACACTCCCTATACAATTCCTCCATTGTTTTATTGCTTTACGTGTCTACATGTAAGGAACGGTATATATCCTGTCTAGGTACTACGTGACGTTTACAAAACACGTATAATGTTCTGAAAATGGAGTTATGCTGCTATATACACGAGCATATCTTGAATGGAAACGACATAGTGCCGTAAGTGGCCACTTCCCTAGCCTCACACGTCAAATGCTTAACAAGAACAATTAATTATTAGTCCACTTGCATTTATTGAACTTCCGTAATATAAACATATGCAGAACTACTAGGAATGATCGTATTTTCATATATCGAGTCGGAAGCATGCTGGCTCAAATACTTTCAAAGTTACAGTTTCTTGTGCCTTTCTTTTCCGCTACCTTCGAAATGGGCTACTGGCAAATTTTTGAACCTTACGATAATCGTTATGATCCCAATGTTTTGTAGCTTGCTTATTGGTTGGTTTGCAAGATCGTGCAAAATATTTTTCTCCGGTTTTTACCACTGTACTGTTACTATTAAATGCTCGGAAACCTCTAGACAAAAAACAACAAAGTAATAACTAATCTAAAGATAATTGATAAGTTGAATTAAAACGATGTGTCACTTGACCCCCTTTCCCATTTATGATTCTAAGGGTGGCATCTACCCGTCCTAGGGGGTTGAAACAAGGAGGCTAACAATATTCATTTAAAGTTTTCCCTTTACAAATTAAATTGTCGGGTCTCCGATTTTTCATATTTTCAACTGCAAGAAAGATATTAAGGGCGGGAAATTTTCAAACTGACACCCGGTATAGAAATATAGAATATAAATCTTTTTTTTTTTAATATAGGAACAGGAATTTCTTTTGAATTAAGATGAACGTTACCCTTCCCAATAATGAACCCTTCGTATAGAATGTTCTAAAGATTGCTCTAAAATTTGTAACCGTTTATGAGAAATAAGCTTTTAAACTTCGGCGGTTATATCGGAAATTCACAATGTTTTGCATATTATTTTTCTTGTCTTTGCGTAATATCTCGAAAATGGTGAGAGAAACTTGAAACAAATACACATTCTTTGTTTAGAAAATATCGAAGATCGAACATGGTCAACAAAAAATCGACATTTTAAAGCTCAAAAAAATGTCTGATGTTTTAAGTGGCTCCAGACTATTGGAGCTAGGATCTCCCTCTAGGATCTAGAAGCCAGGTAATAGGAAATTTGGATTTATCGATGTAAAAAACTCCCAAATAAACAAATTTTTATGGTCATAGAGTAAGCTAGGATTTATTTGACTACTCAAAAGAACAAGAACTTCGATACGATCGATTACGTATATAAACGTAAAACCGTTGCGCTAGTTATACCTAGGTCATAAAACACCAAAAGGCATATTTTTCCATAGAAAATTGCGGTCGCATCCGACGAAATTGAAACCGATTGCCATAAATTGGAGTACATTTTATTTCATCTTGGTACGTGGTCTTGAAGCCATGTGAAATAAATTCCGGAAAAATGTATCTCTCCAGAGGCTCATTTCAGTGTCTTGAGAGGCTCTAAAACTAGCCACGTTTTATAGTTTTTGGGCCATAAACTGGGTTGTGGTAAGAAAGCAATTGTTTTTTAAAGAGAACTGAATGCCTGAAAAATTAACTGACTTTATACCATTTAAACGAAGAGTTGAACAGTTGAGTAGATAGAAACCGTGAGTACTAAGTTTTGAATTGCTAATTAAAAAGTACTTAACCACTTAGACAGAGTGACTTGGAATTGGAAATACTCTTCTGGCAATTTTGTTGACGCTTCAGAAAAAATAGGCGAAGTTATTTTCGTTCTATATATTCCTCGCTTTCATCGGTTGAGAAAAACTCAATGCTTCAATATTATAGTCTTTTTCCTCAAGAAAGAAGTTCCCACAGCAACTAAACTTCTTTTTCCAATACTTGTCCACCGAGCTAGATGGACATTTGATGGTATTAACGTATGTTTTTAGGCGTACGTATGCCAGAATATTAAAACTATTGTTTTGATTTCTTGTCCAGAAAGTTATCAAGTTATCATTTCAATTTAGCGATATATTTTATATTTCGTTGGTGTGTTATTTTCTGGTACCGAAAATTCCCATGTAGACTTGCCTCCAGCAAGGTACAGATAATGCATTTTTGACATTGTTAACAACTTTAAGTTTTGAAGAGCACAATTTAAAAACGAACCACAAGTGTAAAAGTCTAGAACCGTAATTCCCTTAAATAGAGTAGGTACTTTATTTTTTTTTGAAATCTTAATCATAATCGTGCTAATAGTTTACCAAATAGAGAAAGATTTACTTTAAAATATTGCTTAATATAATGAACTTTTCATTGTCTTTTTAATATTGTTCTTAAAATTGCCCTATCAAGATCTAACTAAAAATATTGTCGATAATCAACTTCAATTTATTAAATGTTGTGTGACCCCCATTTATAATCAACCTGTATACGTATTTTTCTAAATGTCGATAATAGTCTAATCATTGATTCCCTACCCGTTCATTATTGTCGATATAATTAATTTACAGTCGTATCTATAACTAAACTTCCATGGCCTAAGTAATTACATTTTAGCGAAATACAGTGACCATTATTGTGTTCAAATTAACTACATTTAACGAAACTAGTCGTTAGTGGTGATAGTAAATTTTCACATATACCTTCTGTTACATGAAAGTAATTTGTTGCAATCAACATGCATTTACTGCCAATAAACATCAAATCCACATGGTTCCTTGCTAATTTGTACCCAATCTCACTGCGTCTAAGTATACTAAATATTTCCGACTTACCCTGTCTGTAATTCTCTCTTCAGGCTTTCCTCTCTTCAGTGACTTTGCTCTCTTCACTCTACCACCATGTCCACCGTCGAGTTCATCCATCTTTCTTGTTGCTTCGGGGATTCACTTGGTGTCTCACCTGTTCAATCAATTCCAATTTTCAATTCCTTACTTGGGGGTTTTGGTTCTTAATCAGCTACATTTTCGAGAGAGTCCTCTTTCTCTCCTGCAAAAAAGTTTGATATAAAAATTAGTATACTTAGTTAACTATCATAGAAAATGTTGTTTGATTCAAGCTACTATTATTCAGTTTACGACGACATACTGTACAACAGTTGAAAAATTTGAACTGTGTAAAGCGAAGAGTTTGGTGAATTAAATTGATATTGCATAAAGAAGCAGGGCTCTGGATTTTGTATTTAATTTTTTTAAAGAAGCTTGTTGAAGATTGTAGGCGAATACAAATAGATTGTAAGGACGTTGAAGATCCATATTATTACAATCTAGTGATCCAATGGTGAATAAGAAGTGGCTGAAATACTATAAGTAGAACAAAAAAACACAATTCAACACGATTTTCGATTTGGAACAAAGCCCTTAACTTAAAACGTGGAAAAACCACTTAGCAATATACAGGGTGAGCCGATAGTGAATTGGCATATGAAAACCAATCATAGAAAATGTTATGAGAAGCAAAAGTTCGTGTAAATGCAAGTTTGAAAACGGTTCATTTACACGAACAAGACACATACCGGGATTTAAATGCGTAAAAAATACCAATCTTAAGATTTCTCTGAAATTGCCGTTAGTATTTTCACGAATTTTGACAGGTATCGAATCGCATTTTTTTCTGTAGTAAATGAACCAAAATTATTCAAGCCTGAAAATACCGTTTAGTTACGTCTGTGTATATTTTAAAGAATAAAACGGTTCACCACTGTTTATTATCTAAATAAAAACAATTTTTGATTTTTCTGATCTTTTCAAAAGACAAAACCTATCTTTAGTTCTTTTGCTTTCATATACATTTCTACCCGTAAAATGATTTGCAAGGGCGTTATGGCGTTTTACCGTTTTTTAAACTATTCAGAATAAATGTAGAATTTAGGCGCAAAAACTAAACCATTTTCACGCTACTTTGTTTATTAGGCTTTGACAAAAATGTATGCGCAAATTCTAAACAATACGATTCCAGTACACTTGCAGGAACAGAAACTTTTCAGTTTAAAATTAAATTTTATTATCATTGTTTTCATATGATACTTTAATAAACAAATCACCCTGTATCTGACAAACGCATAGTTTGTATATCCTGAGTGTTAATAAAAAAATAATATAAAAATAAAAATTATAATAATTCGAGTGAGGCAATTCGAGTATACCATTGTTTTATTGTTCAAAATCACTGTTAAACAGTATAAATTTTGACGAAAAACTTGTACATGATCTTTTTTATTGTAAATACTCAACATATCACAACTTGAAAAATATGTTTTTTAGTTCTTGTCTCAACAGCTTCAAGACGCTGCAGCGACCAAACATTTACATTTTATTTTAATTTATTTCACAGAAAAGCCGATCTCCTAAAAAACTGAAGGGTCGGCTTTCAGATATTTTAGTCAAAAATTTGTGAAATTGATCTGCAATTCTAGATACACTCTAATAGGTTTTAAGAGATCAGTTCATTAATATTTTTTTTAAATACTAATTAAAATAAATGATCCTGTGTATGAGACAGCTGGTTTTCGCATAATAGTGTAATTGCACAAAATACAAAAAAATTGTCTATAGTTGTCTCATTGCTAGTCTTCAATAATACATAAGTTATTTAATACTCTAAAATATATTATACACAGTGTCCCATAAGCATATGATCACAGGGCACAGTGACATTCATTAGTTCAAAAGAAGACAATCTTCTTCAAGCAACTTTAATTAAGAAAAAATATCTCACTATTGATGGTGGAAGTTCTGCAAACAAATTATGTTTTTTTTGAAATAACGAAACAATGATTCAATTAATTTTTTTAAATCGCTGTTAATTTGTTCTTATGTAAGCCTCATATTTTGATAGAGTAACTGAGTTTATCCGCTTTGAAAAAGTGGTGAATTCTTCAGTGCCCTAGTACAAAACGTACTAAAACTTTTATTTCGTCGCTGGAATCAACTATTTGTTTTTTGAGTTGCTGCACTAATGCCTATTGACCCATGACACTTTTCAGCTCAAAACTACTGTAGCCTTCATAGGTTTTGCAGAAAAAAATCTGTTTCCTGGCCATTTAACAATTTCAGACATTAACTGCAAATGTCGTAGTAAGTGATAATGTTCTTTCTTATTCTAACTGGTCGACATGGTGAAAGGATTAAATTGGTCGTTCTTTGGAAGCGTTTTTGTCCGAGTTGCGTTATTCCAAATTTGCCCTCAAAATATGGCCCGCATATAGGAACAAATCCACACATTCAGTTTTGTTAATGCAAAAAGCTAACCTTGATTGATAACTAATTGATACTTGATAATAACAGAAACACTTATTTTGGGCAAAAAACTATGATTATTATAAGATTTTACAAAGAGCACAAAAATATCAAAAAATGATTGTTCTTCAAGACAACATCAAAAAGTTCTGATAGTTTTTGTACCAAAACACTCAATAATTCACCACTTGCCCAAGGCTAATGAACTCGGTTACTTCATCAAAATATAAGTCTTACTTCAAAACAAATTCACAGCCAGCTTCATTACAGACATAACTTTTTTGAAGAACTTTGACCATCAAAACATATGAGCCCCGTTTCTTCCTTAATAAAAGTTAGGTCAGATCGTCTTCTTTCGAGCCAAAAAATATTCCTTTCGTTACCTGGTAATTTACTTCTGTTATAGAATATAAGGATATTGAAACTTTAGGTAATATTATTTATATTAATTTAAAAAAAACATATTTTTCTCACAATTAATACAGAGTGTGTTTCAATTATTAAAGCCGAATAAAGTCGGTTTTACTTTACATTCAATACACTGCTATACACTTCATAGCCAGTAGATGAGATTCATTTAAGTCTGCCAATTTAGACAGCAATCGACGTTTTCACTTGCAATAAATAACAAATCTTCGGAATAATATAGTTTAAATTATCCACTTCTAGTTGCACCGATCCAAATTCAAGTATTTTCAACTAACATTTACTTTAACCTTTGCATGTTCAACAGCGGATTTCATAACCATTAAGGCCATTGCATTTGTATCAAAACACCCATTTACTCTGAATTACTCGTATACTGCTGGTTGAGCTAGCGTAAGAAATAATAACTTAATAAAACTAATGTAAATGTCGGGCATTTATTCCGTGTTTGAGAGTATGAAATTAGATAGATCCGCATTAGTTCTGAATGAGAAAATATTAAAGTTCAATGTGTGTTTCAAAAGTTCGTTAATGTGAATGTGATGATTTACACCGATTAAATAATACTAAATCGATGAGCAGAATACATTTACGGCATGGAATTTGACTGTTTTACATATTTTTGTCGTAAACTTATTCCAAGAATTTAACATGTTTAATTATAAACTCGTTTGTCTGATCGTAATATTACTCATCCACTAGTTAATTGAAACCAATTCACCCTAAACAGTCAAATTTAGTTTTTACGGTATGTATACTAATTTTATTTTACAATTCTTCAAATTTTCATTACATCATATATTTTAAGCAAATAAAAATGCTCGTTCATAAACTGAGCAGCACAAAAATATTGACATTGTCACCTGCAAAATTTACCAAATAGAAAACAAGTTTTACATCTAGATAGTTCATTGGTCTAGAACTACGAAAGCTATTACATACTTTTTCTTGTCCAAACCAAATAAAACACAAATTTTTCGGTCATTGAATATTACCATAGCTGTAAATAACAGCCAGTTCGTATCCATGCATTTACATTTAAAAAATACTGCAGTGCCTGTTTTTATACGAATCTAAAAGTCAATATTAGTTTCTGCTACAATTATCTGGATGTAGCAAGTTCATTTAATCCATGTAATTTAGTATACGTCCATAGCAAACTGGATTTAATTTATATAAAACGGTTTATTATGGCAGATTTACGAAGTAGCTTTATCAACGAATGTCTCATTTAGCAGCAGGAAATTATGTTGAAAATCAGAGTAGTTTGTGCACTTTGATAAGATAATTAAGAGGATGGAGAAAGCTGTTTACTTCATTTATGCGTATTAAAGAGGATGGACAAATGACTGGAGAGTATTTCCATTTTCAAGTCAAACTCAAAACCGCGTTAAAAATCAATTTTAACGACATGGTTCGAGAATAACGTTTTGAAGTAAAGGAACTGACTAATATATAGGTTGTACATTTCAAACATTTCCGTATAAAGCAAAATAGTGAAGAAGTGAAGTATAAAAATAAAGATATTAGCAATGTGGGCCAATAATCAAACTGGTTCAAATTATCTAGGTTGATGTTAATAAAAAACAAAAAGATTTGCAGATTAATTCTATAGATACACAATTCAATTTCGATGATTCCATTAATGTAATATTTCTATTTAAAATGCCTATACTTATAATGGGAGGAGAAAGTATATCACACCCGATCAAGAAACCGACAGGAAAAATAGCAAAAAGCGAATAAACTACAATAGGATGTAGTACGAGTTAAATTCAATGTATTAAAAACAAAAGATCATTGTCTTCTTTAAATATTATTCTAATTATAGGTGTTTCTGTTTCCTTTCTCATGCTGGAACCATTGTCTTGCATCGAGTTTATCAGTGATTTTGAACAATAAGTTTTGGTTCATGAGCTCAAAGAAATGACATATATACAATGAAAAATGCGGAAAACTGATGTAAATTTCAACTTATAAAAATAGGCAAAAAATGAACTTTGATGCTGTGAATGAAGCTTCTATTAGTTTGCCGTAAAATTAAGTAACCATTGAAAATTATTCCCAATGTGATTGAAATGGGGAGCAAAAAACAGTATTTTGAACCGAGTTGAGTTCCGTACTACTTTTTATTCGAAATATTAAGAGATGAAAAAATGTAGCTTATGCATCTTTTTCAAGATTAAGCAGCGATAGATCATTATTTAATCATGAACCATTAATAATAATATTGTAACGGAAATGGCCTGGGGTACTCACGTTTGGAATGGGGAATCGAAATTCATGGTGTTTCAGTAAATGGGAGCCTGTCAAATATGACACTGACAAGCGGGAAGTTTCGCACCTGTTCTGGAGATTTCTAGAACTATCTGGAATACCTGGAGAAAAGTATATAAGCGACGACGAGAACCAGACAGGGGGAGAGTGAAGTGACAGCCGCGCCTGAGTGCAGAAGAAGTTAAACCCGCGAGTCGGAAACGCGTATTTTCCGTGTGTTATTGTTATCGTTTGTGAAGTTGACATTAATTTTAGAAGTTAGTTTGTTCCTGTTCCGTTGTTAAAGTTGTACCGAGTGGAATAAAAGTTGTAAGTTGAAGAAAGAATTTGATACTCGGCCATCCACGTGACAATATCTAGTTATAATTATTACTGGTTCATGGTAGGTTGTTTATTAATTGATTTTCTCGTATGATGCTTCGCTTTGGTATGATCTTCATTACTGGCTAATTTCCTTGGTGCGGATTTATCCCTACAGACAGATTTGTCTCCTGCTAAAACTGGCTATTATTCTAGCTCACAGCTCTTTCTTTTTCTTTCGCGAATAGTTCAATCACAGCGGCTTGAACCGCATTTAAAACGTCGTTTTTAACAGTTGTTTAATTCAAAATAATATTATTTGCAGTGTTTCCTTAAATCTGCAGGAAATGTTACCCATAAATTATTCTACATCAACAAAAAGGGTATTTTGTCAAATAAATGAAATTCCTACAGCCTTGTTACGGATGCACAAGGTGATAAAACTAACATGCCTTAGTTCCTACGAATTAGCTTGAGTTATTTTCATGAAATTGTACAACCTTTTGAGCCATTGAAAGGATTTATGTTTCGGTAATTACTTTAATTTGACTTTAGTGGCATGTGAGGGAGTACGCCACTTTGTTGGACGGTCAATTTTGAAGAAAAATTAAAGTGAATATTTATCTTTTACGACAAAAAAAATTAAAGCTTTTCACTGTGGCTCATTTAAGGAAAATATCAATTTTACTAATTGACAATCTATATTTTGCATATTATTGAAAACATGACTTACCATCATGTAAGTTCGTTCCAATAGTAGATCGTTCATATAAATTATAGTGTTTTTTGTGTGTTGTTAATGTTAAAAAAATGTTATGCTTAAGATTAAAGCTGAGAAAAAACAGCGAGAATGACCCTAGATTATCGATGTCAAATTCTTTCCAATACGCGTTCTAAATTCACTTAGTCTTGAGAGATAATGATATCCTCAAGTTCACCTCGACCATTTGCTAAATGGTCTTCTGTGCAGTGATTCCCCATAATTTTTTCTGAGGACGAACATAATGTGATGATTCACACATTATACCTTGTAACTGACCGGTTTAACAGTTTTAACGGAATTTTTCTCCGAGGTAAAGAGAGCTCCATGATACGCTTCTGCTACGATCAGGAATGTACATTTGAAGGCGTGGTGAGGTTTATTTTCGTAATATGGCGAAGGAAAGCCGTAATTTTGCGCCCAATTGAGCATAACTTCATATAATGACTGTTTATCGCGTATTCTGATGTCAGTATGAATGAAATAGCTCACCTATATTGCGTCTGTATCGAGGACATAATAATTATAGGTTTTTGTCTTAACGGGACCGACAATGAACTATAATTGCTATTTTTACAGAGCCAAGACTAAAGAAAGCGATAAACAGTTCAGTAAACATCAGCTTTAGTGTTTTTAAATAAGCTTTATTTGGTTCACGTATATGCCTATATCTCATTGCTCTGGGGATTCAAAATTATGTTAAATTGTTTAAAAAAATGTTTAATCGTTTATATCAAAACCTTCGAATAAAGTTCGAAAATGTGCAAAGAAAGAAATAAACTGGAACTCACTACAATACAGAACTCTTACGCTCACTGGAATATTTCATAAAAGTTTTTATATTTTTTAAACCGAAGTTTCTGAGACATGAGTGAGATTAAAAAATTTTCATCAAACCAACCAATTCAGGAAAAAGTTTGCGTAAAACCTACAAAATATATTCCCAGAATTTGAAACTGACGTATGCAGACAAGACTTTGCAAGTACTTTCAATACAAAGTTAAAATCGTTGCTGTTAAAAAAATAGCGTAGGCACTTAATATGTGCTTCATTGTATTGAGTTTGCTGCTAAAAATAAATGTTACCGAAGCCTTTTGGAGACGATTATTTTGCAATCCCATTCAAATGAGTTGAAATATTATTCTGCAAGTCAAACTTAGAATTCGCATATTATATTAGCTTTATTCAAAATTAATGACGGGCGATTCTAACAAAACCAATACCGGGAACAATATATGACTTGGAGATATGTTAAAATACAAATTGTTTCACACAATAGAAGTGTGTATACAGTAAACAAGTGATAAATATAATTTAATTAAAATGTTAGTGTTATTTTAAATCGACAAGCTTTTAACATTGGAAGCATTGGAAATGGACTAATTAAATCTAATGGTGAGAACAACGTAACCGTCTTTGTTGACAAATCCGCCACACGTTAAATTGAAAATTTCATAATTCCTCAACCATACGTTAGAGACTGACTGCTTCTTTTAGTGTTAGTGTTTGTTGATAGTTTCCTAGTAAAACGTGAACATTTTACAACATAGTGAGGAAATTTAGTTATTTTCCACATCTTTTCTTTTAAATATTTCACATTGTTCAGGTCTTATTAGGAACTGCAATAACAATACTTTAATAGGCACAGCAACATTAACCTTTAGTTATTGTGTTATTATTGATTTACATCTGTGTGAGATTTTCATGCTTTCCACTGCTCTTCTCTTTCGCAATAGCGGCGAGACGTCCACACGTATCGACCTCACTAAAGTAGATTCAGATTAAAGTGCAATGGTTGGCATGAATTTAAAATTGCATCTCTCAGTTATAATACAAATGTCCAATTTGAGCCTGCACTACACGTACTCTCCATTATTTATCACACACTCACAGTTGAGGACTTCCATTTCAAATGCTGGTTAGTGTCGTGACTGTCTAGTCTTTCAAGCTATTATATAGCAATGAAAATTTGCAACTAAATAGATGTGACACTTTTGGCAACATTTAAAAACTGAGTAAAATGAAATCTAATTATATCATTGATCCAATGTGTTTTTTAATTCACAACTAGTTTTACATCAGGCCGCGAGGCTTGACTGATCTTGAAAGGAATCATCGATTAATTTACAACGTGTATAGAAATGCAGGATAGGAAAAAGATAATACAAATTGCTTTAAACGAAAAATTGATGGAGTGGTTCAAGCGATTATACAATTTACAGGTTGCAGTGGGTAGAAGAAAATATAAAAATGAGTGATTTGTTCTAGAAAGCTAAGTGAATTTAACATCCTGTATACAGCGCGAATCGTCATCGCATAAAAACCAATAAGTATTTTTTATATATCTTTTATAGTTTTAAAGTATGATATAATCCCTGATATAATCCGGGATACATTCTACTAACAATGCTTTTTAAACTTGATACTGAACCTTCATTTTTCATAGTTATTATTCTGATGTTGAAGTTAATCCGCACTTTGAATCTCTCCTCACTGTACATTAAAACTCGTTTGACGACACCTTATCCTTATACATAAATAATTTACAAAAACAACAAAACGTACTACATACCTGCTAATGCATTGTTTAACTTAATTTTACTTTTGTAATTAGAAATTGCTATCTTTCATCAGTTTCAATCACTCGGCTGTGTTGAAAGTACATAATTAGCACTCTTAGTTGTTTTTATTTCAACAGCCCATCTTTTTCCACGATAATTGCCGTTTATGTGCGGCTTTATTGAATGTTTTAAGCATATTCAACTCCAGAATGACTCGAAAATGACGTTTTTAAAAAGACCAATTTTCGACAAAAAAATAAAGGTATCAGCAACTAAAAGTGAACTTCGAACACTGCCGGCACATTTTTATTTTAGTGGATTACTTATATCACAGACTAGATAACAATTGAAGCGAACAATGACGATTCAATTGCTAATAATTTGCTAACATTAAATCTAAGATAAAATTACAGATATTGCTATTATCGAATTTTTAGTTGGGAAAATAATTTCAACCGTATATTTATAAATAATATAATATAATTAATTAGTAACAAACGTATATTTTTCGTGTTAACAATAATTAACATAACAAATAAAATATATTCTATTTATACTTAATAACAGCTCATAATGCATAAGTACGCACTTCGGAGTTATTGTAAAACAATCGTCTTGTGAAGGCATTGTTATACCATTCTTAATCTATGTCAATATCTAAAGAACATTTACGGATGTCAACAGTCAATGAACTATAAAATCAATCGTAAATAATTGCAATTTAGATCACTTTTAAAGTCGCTGATTTATAGCAAGAAATTATATAAAACTTATTTTTATTGGAAAATGTTGCAGTGGTTCTCTCATTCAGTCTGGAATAATTTCGATTACATAATTTTAATATAAATTATTTAACATAAATTTAAATTTGCGAAAAATTGCAGAAAATGTTAACGTAGCAGCTGTGTAACATATAAGACTTTTTTTACAATTTTAAAACTGAAACTAAACATTCTTGCAGAAGGATTTAGTTTAATTACCACTGTCAATTGGAAGTTGTGACTACAAAGCTGCAGCTCTTTGCTTCCATAACTCGGTTGTTTTTATTTTCTATTTTTTGTGGCTGAATTGCTTGCTTTTTGGCGCCAAGTATAACAAATTGTCCACTAATCTTACAAGAACTGGTTCATTTTATCGGTAGAATCTGTAAACTTAACCCAAACTAACCGCCGGATATGGAAGGTATCTTGCTTATTTTGCTTTAAGTTCAGTGAATTTTATTTAGTTGGAATAACAAATTATAACTCCTTTTTTGAGCAAATTTTATTTTAAATGATATACAAACTCACAATTGTATTAAGAATAAACATATTTTAAAAAAGTACTTAACGGTGTAGACGGCCTTTAAGTTTTGATGTGTAATAATTTTACACTTATACAGAGTGATTCAAAATTAACGTCATTCGTCTGGATGTGTTAATAAAACGTACCCGAAAGTGTCAAAAAAATGAAACAAAAAATGGATAAAACGATAAATAATACAGGACTTGATTGGTCAGTCAACAGAAATATCAACACTCGCTTGCAGTTATAAAAATGTTGGATTTATGAAAATTTTCTGTTGCTTCATGTTAAATTACATGCTTTCGGTTCTAATATTAAATTCATAATTTTTGTTAAAACATAGCTATAAAGTTTTTGAATATAGAAAGAAAATAATCTTCTTGTGGTGACTTCATACTTCATTTAATACATTGTCTGATTAGATATCGAAAAAAAATAAAACCTTTGTAGAGAAGTAGGATTTTTTATAATAATAATAAACTATATTTAGCACATTTCTATATATAATAATAAAATAAATAGATAATTAGAAATGTAGTAGGTAACAAAATCACAATAAAAAGTGAAAACACACTAAGATATCTAAGACAATAATTGTTTATCAATTGTGCTATCAATAATTGTAAAAATATAAATTTTTTTAAATTAAATTAATCAAAAGTTAATCAAATTAACTTCGACAACTTTGTCCAAAAAAAAAACACGAGTGTCCCAAATACTCTATACGATATCATCGAAATTATTCATAAATTTAGTCGATTTTTCGCACTGACAAATTCATATAAGCTTCAGACAAAAAAGGAAAGAAAAAGCTTGGATGTTTTCATGTGCAAGTATCGATCCTCAAAGACAGCATGGGGTCGGTTTGGAACGCGAAGAGATATTGTATATGTTGTAGACATCAATTGAGATAAATACAAGGCGTATCGCAATCCAATTTTAATTTCTATAAACAATGATTTGGAGAACAACATGACAACATTTTTCCGGCTTTTCATGTGCAAGTACAAAATCCCCAAAAACGCGATATTCCTTCAGGCTTAGTTTTGTCGACGGATTCGTGAACAGCCTACTGAAGATGGAATTAACAATTGTCTTAATAAAGATAAATGGCCGGAGAAAAATACCCATAAAGATAATTTTTAATGTCGGTTTCGTATTAACCACCGAACGGACAGTATTCTGGTGCCGCAAAATTATTAGTTGTTCGGTCCTTTCCGAATTTATTCCGAATAATTTATATTTTTATAAAGATGATTTAGAGGAAATATTGACGATTTTGCTTCTCCAACTTGTCCCAATTTTTTCCTAGGACTGACAAGAGACTCTCTTGGCCACCGATATCAACGGATCTCACTTCTCTAGATTTTTATCTTTGGGAAAGTATTAAGCCGTTGGATTAGGCTAAGAAAAGTGAATACAAGGGATGCGTTACTAAATCGCATTTTTAATACTGCAACCTGGACGAGAATAATTTTGTTGCCGAATTTACTGATTGCATCAAGATGCAAATTTCGCAATTTGAATAGAATATTCTTTATATGATATTTTTGTACTTTCTAAATATGCCACTCAACCCATTTCAGAACAATCACTCCAATTTTGAACCACTCTGAATAAGTGATCTAAAATGGGAATAAATATCTTTAATACGTGGGAAACTTACCGGAGAGTAAGTAAAGGCCTTTAGTAAACACAGTTAATATAAAATATGACTTGCGTAATAATAACGGCATAGCATTTGCTATAACTCAATTATGTAATAATTTAAATAGCTATATGATTAGTTAATTGTAAATTAAAACCGATAATCGATCGTACAGCCTTGTCAGTAAATGTTAAATTTACTTGCATGTATAATCAACGTGTGCATAAGCTTGTACCGTTGCCTTTACCTACATTTTTATCACAAAATTAGCGAAACAAGACATTGATGGCTTTCGAACGATTGTGTGTTTCCTTGCAAAAAGATTACAAATTTGAAAGTAGGTTTATTACATATACCTAGATTAATGTCTTGGAAGTGAAATGACAAAAAAATGGGCTATTAGAACATGGGGCTTTTTTACGCTACAAATGTTCTGAAATCATTTCAGATCACACATTAGAACGTTTCAACTATTTCTCTCTGGTGTAGCTTAAAGGCTCATCTGTAACGTGATCGAGAAAATTTACGCCTTTATCTGTAGGTACACGCTGTAGATCAGTTTATTTGATTCGAAGATATGAGAATGTAAACAAAACAACTAGTTATTTTCAACCTAAACAATAGCGTAAAGCAATAAGCTCTTATGAGTATTAATAGAACCACTGAATTAACCACGCAATTTTAGGGTAGGACCACATTAAGGTAAACAGATGGGGGCAGTTCACCCCTCGCACAGTGCAGGTAAATACAAAAAAATGTATTGATCTAAAGCGCAGTAAGGACTATTAATATTATGTATAGCTAGGTGGTGTGGTAAAAAGTCAATTTTTAAATCTTTTATTAACTAATCGGTATTGAATAGAGTAAGTTGATATTAAGAAATAAAAACAACATGATTTATGGTTTTAGTAGTTTTATGGCTACGCTGGTGAGATATTTAATAATATTTATTTTTATTAGTTTTATCGAATGACAAGAGTGGAATAAAGGGACAGGGTGAAACGATATTTGACAAAGCAACTTTTTGCAAGTTTTATAATGAAAATATAAAAACAGATTGATAAGTTTTTGTCGAGCAATACTTTAAGATAGTGTAAAGGAACGTATATTAAAACATGTCTCCCTGTAAGTCAGTGTTTATTCGAGGGGCAAAGCCGCAAGTACTTAAAAAGAACTGATAAATTTAAGTGCAAACGGTAGTTAGGGAGTATATTTCACAAATGTAAAACGTGATGAAACGATTTTCAGACCATTCTTGTCACTTTAACGAAACCTTCGAACAAATTGTACTTAGATTTCAAACTTTGGATTTTTCTGATGAACCTAACTGACATATTCGGAACAAACATTGTTTACCCTACCTTAGAGCAGTTATAATCGATATGTATTATCAATAAAGAGCCGTAACTAAAAACATATGTGCATCATTAAATATTGTTAGATAAATAAATCATAACAAATGATAATAATTAGACGTCAGACGACTTTCGCATTACTATGCTTTTAGCACTTCAATCAGTACCCGATGACACATACATCAAATCGAAAGATAAGTTTAAAATATATTCAGCATAATCAGTTTTGTGAAATAAAAGGCTGCAATTCAATTAAAAAAATATATATTAGTTATAAAAATTACAAAATTATGAGCTTTGTGTGACATTTCACTGGGCATTTTAAAACCTTTCTATTGCTGATTATCTCAAGAAATGTAATAATTATAAATCATCTCGGATAACTGAGATTTCTAACGGGTATACATAGTTTAAATTCTCAGGGAAGCTGGCACCTAACCTCACTCCAATCGATTTTTCAATTTTTTTATTAATAAATTACAGTTTCAGAACTTCTTATCAATGCATTCAAAGTGATAACGGGTAAAACGTCAATTAGATCTTACCTAGTTGCGATATTGTCACTAAATTTCAGGTTTTTCAATCAATCTTACACAAAAAACACTAAACTCGAACAGAAAACCAACCGCACAGCTGAACGATCACACACAAATTACGCCATATTGAATTGGATGAAATGTCAGTTGCCTACCTCTGCATATTACTGTGTTCGACGCGTCTTGAGACAATCAGACGTTATTTTAACTACATATTTATATCTACAAATACGGTGGATTTCAATATTTTTTTAAAATCAGAATTACAGGGAGCAGTAGAGTATATAAAAATTAAGGGTTTAAACACAGTCTTTATTTATATAAGTGATATAAAGTATCGGTTTTGTTGCCTGCTACTCGGAACGAAGTCGATTAGCTGTGTATAAAAATGTTTATAGGGGAGGCTTGGGCAATTTGACAATGTATGTAAAAATTATTTTGCACTAAGGAGTTATTCGAATGAATCAAATCGAATAAAAGACTACCTTGAATACCTACCCATTTTGGTCTAATAAAAATGTAAGATGTATGCAAGATGAAATCCATTTTGGCCCAAGTTGTACAACACATAACAAGTTAAAAATAAGGTTTTTCAATGACACCTATTATCCCCAACAATGAGCATAATTTTGGGAAATCAAACATGTACAATGCACTAAATGCAAAAGCCGTCTTTGAAAATCGATCCTTAAACAAGCATTAATAACAATTAATTTCTTCCCCTGAATTAAAATTTAGGGGAAGGTCGGGCAACGATTAACCAAAGTGTAAGAATTGCGACGGTTTGAAAGTATAAGTAGTATTTACAAAGCTTCTTGGTCATAGGTAAAAATTTGAGTATGATCAGTTTACTGCATAGATTGTTCCTAAAATCTAAACAATTGTATGTGACCGGAATCGTCATATTGATGGGTGCTTTTATTCCAAGAAACAACCTTACGTTTATCAGTGTTGTTGCATCGCGGGTATATTGAGTGTTTTAAGTTTTAAGCAGAATTGTTTAGCTGTACTTTATTATTAGTTAATAAAGATGGCATAGTGGATTAATGGCATATTAAGTTCTGAAGGCTCTGAAGTAGTAATGAATATGTGAGCTTAAATTTTCAATCAATCAAACAAGTTTAAAATACGTTTCGGTGGTTTTCGACCATCCTCAGTTTGTTCGTGTGTGCAGTTGTTGTAGCTACGCTAGGTTTGGAACAAGCTGAGGATGGTGAGAAAAACAGAGAAACGTATTTAAAAAAAAACGTATAAATTGTGATTTGGAAATACATGACTGCAATACAGGAATATTGTTTATACTAAAATTGGAAATACAGTCAGGAAAACTTACATGATAATTTGCTTACAGTTAAATCTTTCAGAAACTGAAAAAGTTTCAAGCCTCTTGATAATTTTCGAGATAATTTAAATGCTTCAATTTCTATTTGCATGAAATACTTTATTTGTTCTAATAATGCTACGTTGAATAGTCATTAAAAAGTCAGCCAAATCTATTATTTGACTTTTTGCGCTAGTTATTTTTCTTCAGTTTTCCTTCTAATACTGGAATATTTCTGTTGCTCGATATACACGTTACATACATGTAATTACAAGTATCACCTATATAAACTGAAATAAAAATGCAAATTAAAATGGTACTTAATTTTTAATTAAAACAAATATACAAATACAACAGATTTGGACTTACGTACTATCACAACTTTGATTGATACATCATTCGATGTATGATCCCTTGTATCAATCTCTTAAAATGAATCTAGAAACGCAAAATTATTTACATGGAAATACATTAAAGAAAAATATTGGAACAAAGGGTAAAATATGAAAATATTAGTATTTTCTATTGAAAGTACGGCGTAAATTTAACAACTATTCGAATTAATGGCGCTATATTTTATTTGCAATAATAACTTAAGAACCTAATTTTAGTTTCTCATTAGATATTCAAGGAATTGAAAATCATATAAAAATAGTTATAGTTAAACCTATGTTATGAAAAATGTTTATTGTAGGCTTCCATGCAACTCTGAAAGTTGGTGGTAAAGCAATATGGGCATTAGAAACCATAAAAGTTCTCTAACTCTTCAGTTTCATCACTTTACAATACCCTTCGAGAGATTTTAGATTTACAGCTTTACAAGCAGATTTACATTTAAACTTCAGAATATGATTTCACCGTCATGTGTAGTTCGGAATATTATAGGAATCTTATAATTCAGGTCAACTTCAAATCCAACTAAACATTCTTGAAACTGAAAGAACATTTTGTGCTTGATAATTACAAGCATATGTTCTATTATTAATTTTTTTCCTTAATGCATTTTTTCTTATATTTGGAAGACTCACAATTTTGTCAAATATTTCAATTTTACCAATTACTAATCGCCTGGTCGATTATTGAATTTGTAGACATACTTACTGCCAAATATGGACATATTCTTTGTGAGCTGAAAAAGATCCAAATATTATGCTCCAAAATTTTTATAATTTTAATATGCCAGGAAACGAGACGCTCTGTATACTAGTTTGGTTAGCCTACTATTGAACAAACGAAGGCTATAACATTATACTATCTACTTTAGAACTATCACAGGAGGCCTAGTTTATTAATAGAACAAAGGACAATAACATGTCTCAATGACAAAAACAGAAAAGTATCTGACAAGAAAAGACAAGAGACATACAAGAATAAAGCGTGATTTAACTTTCTGATCTGAAGTCTTTATTATATTGCTTATATATAGATGCAAAGGAAATAGTAAATAACAGCACATGTTAAATTGTCGTCCTACAGTCTATGTAACACAAATTTCGTTGTTCGAATTTTTGCAAATATTTCTTCAACAATTTCATTACCATAATGACAATATTATTTTATCGAAACTCATTTGAGCAATGAAAAACTAACTTTCCTTATTGCTTAAACAAATTAATAAAACTCTAAAACTCTCATAAACGGTGTAAGCAACTTTACATAAATAATCGTAAAACAGTAGGTAGGTACACAAAAAACCGAATCTGCTGAGTTTTCGTATGAACCACCTGTAGAAAATTGTGCACGTAAACAATATCAACATGAATAATTTGAAAAAGGAAAAACGAGAATTGCCAAATTATTGTCTCAACTCCAAACCGAAACTGCACAAATATAAATTTTATTAATTATATGCGATTAAAGAAGCAATGTCGTTAGAATTAAATCAAAATTAAAATACTGCGACGATATGAAGTGATATCAGATAAAGAGTGGCAATTTTTAAGTATTTAAACTGAATCCTCCTCCGAAAATGTTACTTTCTAGTAGCATTTGGGGTGAAACGAAAGTTATATTACATAGACTGTATAGGTACTGCTTTTCTTTATTCACACTTCACACAGCGTGAATTTTACATTTCTGTCTAATGTCACAAAATTCGTAATTGCTATTAGTATTTAGACTATCTACTATTAGATATACCTACTTACACAGACAATATATATCTACTTTGAGCCCTTTTGCATACTGTTACTCCCCAACTCATCCAGTTTGAAAAGACAATAGCGTAGTTATATAGTTAACTTCAGAGCAAAACTATTTTTGCCTTAAACTCGTTTGGAGTTGCCAAGAAAAATGTACAAAGGAACTGATAATTCAGTTTACTGTCTTTTCAAGCTTTTGAGACGAGTTGAGCACTGTCATCTACATCTTCCAGCGGTTCTTTAATATCGTTCACACTAACCGTTCCGTTGGAGTTCAGTGCATCAGCCTGTGGTAAGTTGCCGCTATTCGCATCTTCAATAGCCTTTCTCAGCTCTTTTAGGCCAACAACTCCTACTAGCCTACCTGTAATATAACAGAACTTATTTTATATTATTTCACTTACTTTATTAATGTTGGCCAATGTTTTAAACATATTAAAGTTTAAAATGTTCTATTTAGAACATATTACTTTGATATTAGAAATGTTAATGGAAGTGAATTCCGAGCAACATTTTAATCAGAAAATAAAATTTTAATACAATTGAAAATATGCAATTAAATCACGCTTCATTTTGGTTGAAGTGAAATGTTGAAGTAAAATGTGAAATGAAGTTGAATGAAAAGTGATTTTTTTTAAGAGAGATGTAAATTTAAGAAGCAGTTCTTCAAGAAGTTTCCATTGATAAACTTTAAAAATATTACCTATAGCTGTAACGTATGCGTGGTTAACTCCCACCATAGAAAATAACGAGTGGACTTTCAAAAGCGAGGTTCTTTCTACCAACTGGAATGGAGCAGGGTCAATGTGGCAAGCGGTAAACTCTACTGGAATTTGCATCTCCTCTTCCTCCCATTTCTTCTGATCCTCATGGCTCATGTCGCATACTCTTTCTTTGGGCTAACAGTGCAAATTAATTTAATTAAGAAAAGTTTTTCTGCAATTTTAATTATTTGTTTATTGCTTCTTACCAATTGAACCTTTTTGGATGTAGACGGGCTCATCGGAATGATTTGCGGCCTGTCTTCCAGGGACAGTTGCGTATCGAGAACCGGATTACTATCATTTCTTTCGACATCTTGGAGTTGAGCAGACTTTCTAAAAATTGAAACCCCGTTTAAAAGTCACTAGTTAATTATTTTGAAGCTTAAATTTAGTTTAGAAAAATGCAATTGCCTTTCGTCCGCTTACCTGAATATTGCTTCGAACGCTGACCGAAATCGGCTTTCTGCACCAGTTACAGTACTGTAAGGGGTGTGTCCTGGACTGGTGCCCATAAATGGCGAAATTCCCTTAAGTGTGAAAGAATTGGTCTTCTTCAGAATCGATTTTTTTGGCTGAGTACCAAAGTTGGGAGTGTAACTGTGCTGAAATTGAAGGAATTCATCGACTATAAAACATATCTGGAAACTTTGCAGTTTGCCGCATTTTACCTGATGTGCTTCCAATTGGTTTTCAGACAGTTGCCTCTGCAACATATCTGGAGCCGGTGTTACTTGGAATCTGGATGGTCTGCGTTTCCGTTCTTCAGATTGTAGTCTTGCCTTTTCAGCCGCCTCTTTTTGTCTGATAGCAGCCACTTGCAGTCTTCTTTCTCGGCCGATATGCTTCTCAATCAACTGTAGGCAACAACAGTATAATTTAGGTTTATTTCAGATGAAAATCATGTTTGTGTAGAAAATTGAAAATGTTCCGGAAAATTCATCAATCTTAGTGGAAGTTTTGATATGATTTTTACCTGAATTAGTTGCAATCGTTGAATACTACCTAACAAAACCATACTTTCGGGTTTGTCAACTAAAGGAAAACTTTGCAGTCTGCGGTTTTCCTTAAGCAGTTGCTTCAGTTCTTCATATGACATTCCATGAAAAATGTATTTGATATCTCTTATCATAAAGTCCTCCACGTATATGCTATACATGCCTAGAAAACCAATTGATGAATTAATTTGGTGATGGAATAGCCATTAGTGTTGATTCGTATACATATGTCGCACTTATGTTAAATAACGCTATAGATATTTAAAGTTAATTAAACATATTGTGCACTTCATTTTCGAAACAAACTAAATTATCGTTTATGTTTTATATGTAAATATACAGTGTTTCCACTTAAGCAAAGACATATGGGAAACTTCCTATTATAAATATTACAAAAAAGGTCATTAGATTATTTTAAAATTTTCTGCATTTTCTAAAATATAAAATACAACAATCAGTTATTAAAGTATTTAAGGCGTGCTTGCGGTTTATAACAAAAAAATATTTTTCGAAAAATGTACATAACTCGAAATATGGAGTCGTCTCCTAAACTGGGCAAAAAATAATACTTAATCAGACAAAAAAGACATAATTTTAGAAAATTTAGTGTAATTTAGTAACTGAATAATCGATTTTTTGCCTTTTTGGCGGTTAATTTGAAATTATTTGTGAAAAAGAGTTAGATACAAAAGTTGTCGATTTTTTGTCATCTACAACTTTTGCATTGAACGTTTTAATTTTTAACAAGAATGTTTATATTAATGAGAATTTATAAAAGATACATTTAAAAATATTTGAAAAACAGCAAAAGTAAAAAAAAGCAAAGTCAGCAATGTGTTTAATTAATCTCATAATATACATTTTTTGATATCCATTCTCAAAATAAACAAGATATTTTCAAAGGTTTGTCCTTGTCCATCTAGAAGTCCTTTGGAAGTATAAAAAATATAGCTACAATTACATGATTATGGAATGTTTAAAATATCAGAACTTTGATGTGCTTCATAGGATTGGCTGGTGTATTTTATTGAAACCAATAGACGCAAACTTTATCAAGAAATTTTACCTTTATTCATTTCGTTTGGGTTAATTTTCAGTATATTCTCTTTTCATATATGCATTGATAGCAGTGATCGCAGGGATTTTCCCCTAGTTCTAGAGATTTTTCTCAGATAAAAGGAAAAAGGGATTTGTTATAATTATCTAGGTATTTAAAAAAAAATTCGTTTATATGCAAAAATAATAGTTCTGGGAAGAAAATATGGATATATTGGACTACATAATGCTAGCAAGTAGGGAGGAGACACAATTTGTTAATGATCTCGGTGAATTATTTGAATTGTTTCTTTATTCATTGTTCAAATCCCCTTTAAGGTCTTTTTAATTTCCCGGAAATATTCTGTACTGCGATGCAAAAATTAATACACATGCAATGAATGCGATTTCCAACCGTCCCACCTGCATATAAACTTTCTCAAACACCGATTTCAATTAAAGCTTGAATTTAAAGTAATAAATGAAAAGAATAAAAATTGAAGCAAAATTATAAGTTCCATTTTTTTACATTTTTTAAATTTGTGTAAAAATTTACAGTGTAATATACCGTTTACAATTACCTTTTTTAATATATTTTTTTTCAAAATCTAAGAAAAACTAGATATTTTTAAGTGGCTATCTAGGGATTTGAATTTTGCCGATCTTGCATCACTGATTGATATCAGCAGTTTCATCACAGTAAGCTTAACAAATTCAACAACTTTATTGAAAAAATACATCTGGTGTTAAAGTAAATTGAAATAAAATGTAATAATAAAATGCTTACCACTACTACTAGGCAATAGATCTGGTAAATACGGTAAGCGTTTGATTAGGATGATGCTATCGTACATACTAGGCGCCAGTAAGCTTGCTATGGCGTTCGATATTAACACAGCAATCATTATCGGTATGATATGGGTTATCTGTCCAGTCATTTCAAATACTATAACAGATACTGAAATGGTATGGGTCACAGATCCTGAAAACGCAGCTGCACCAACTGTAGCATAACCGCCTGGGATAATGTCGGCTACTTTACCTCCATATCTCATACCTGAAAAATTCGATAGTTTAGTTCAATAGTTGGTTTCTTTTGCTCCTAAGAGGTGTGGGAAAGTCAAGATGGGAAATATAGAAACTTTGTGGCCCTCATGGCTAGTGCGGTAGTTTGGAAAAGTGTAGTGAACTTTTGAAATTAATGGGTGGAAAATGGAGGATGGGGCGTCAGCTTGCAAAAAGCTGGCAAGCCTGAGCTCTAATCTATGAATCTGTTAGCTTGAACTGAGTTTAATTTGGGTTAGTGTGCCGAAAATTTTGTCAACTTAGAGTCCCTACAGCAAAGGAAAAGTTTTCGCATGTTCGAAATTCTTATACATTTTAAGTTTTGAAGAGCGCAATTTTAAAACTAACCGTGGATACTCCGTGACGCTGACAAATATTTGCTTTGATGCAAGGTTCTTACTGTGATTTGGCAAAGAAAGTTCGGGCAGGTTTAACTAAAGAGATCATTGAATTATTCTAAATATTGCATAATAACATAGTTGAAAAGGCATCTGAAATAATTAATTTCTTTAGAAAATTTTAAACCTTTTGAAACGTTTTTCTCTATTTTCTATCTTAGCCCCAGTAATCCGTTGAATAAAATGACCTAAATTTTGGTGCACCCTGTAGCACTACAAATCTATAGTCTATAAGTATCTACGTTCAAAATCAGTGCAAAATATAGTTATGAGTATGAAATCGTTTAACATACAAAATTTCAAAATTTAAAATTTCAACTTACCATGGGGAAACCACAGATGCATAAGTTCTCCAACGACTCGCCCTATAGCGGCTCCAATTTTGAATACTGGAATGAAGGCTCCAGCAGGCACTGGTATGGTTGAACATATTATAGATGCTATAAACTAATCAAATAAAACAAAACATAAAATAAACACTTGCTTCAAAACATTAGGCTTACCGTAAAAATAATATAAATATGTAAACAAAATATCACACCAGTATAGTCAGTCTTCCAATGCTTGATGATGCTCTCTTCATATGGGGTATGATTGGTTTTAGTCCAGCTAAAATTGCTGAACAGCGTCACCACTTGATTATGGGTTGTTAGATCACCTAACATCGAAATTACATGCTTGATTATTTGCAAAATAAATATGTGATTTTAAGATTCTACATACCCCCTAAAAACTGCCCGGTTCCGGGAGGAAAAGTCAAAGTAGACACGCAAAGTGTGACAATACCAGGATACAAAAACCGACTGAAAATGTTTTAATACTTCTTACTGCGTATTTATAAACGCAATAATAACGACAATTGACTACTCACTTCTTTTGTAAAAAGCTGTTAATCGTTTTGCTTTTCCTCATAAACAGCACATACTGTCGATGAACCCATACGTAAAAGGCACCACCTAACCCACTGATAGCCCTAGAGACAAAATATGCTAGTTTAATATGTTTCAAGTAAATTGATGTCTGTTTATACCCTATCAATGCAAAAACAAACAACTCCTGAGGATCGAAAGGAAAATCCATGTAAAAGTTGGTTTTAAAAACAGCCGTAACGGTATCGGCACTTTGAAACCACACAGCCATTAATCTGAACATTGTGGCTCCACATACTGCCGCAAAGAAACCCCTCCAATAATTTCTGACCGCGAAATAGGTAGTTGTTACTTCAATACTAAAAAGAACACCTAGAAAGGAATATTATCAACTTTCTGGCACACGAGCTAAGAGGACCTGCTTACCTCCAACAGGCGCAGCAAAACAACTAGCGACACCGACGGCGCATGCTGCAGCTAACATTTCAGTGGTCCTACTCTCGTTTTCGTATATGCCTTGAAATCCTGTTACCAACTTACTTAGTAATGTTGCTGAGATACTGGCGATGTGTACGAAAGGTCCTTCTTTCCCAAGTGGTACGCCACTGCCTATACAAAAAATAAAAATAAAACTTTCGAGTCCTAATTATTAATAATAGGCAATGGACAAAATAAAGCATTTTTCTATTTGCCAAATACTTGTGGTTAAGAGCTAGTTTTTAATTCTTCCTAAATCACAGACAAATTTTCAAAGAATATTTTCAGCTTATGGATTTAGACAATAAAATCTACATATCAAATTAATGCGTTTTCGGTTGCGTATTGACCTTATTGATAGAAATGAAATACAGTTGTAAGTCGGTGGAAAAATGGTTTCGGTAAGAATTTAATGCAATCATTCTTTTGTGGTGTTTAATTATCTATCAGGAAAAAATGCAATTTTTAAACCATATTTACTTTATATTTTAAGTATCAGAATTGAGTCCTTAAAATAACCCTGAAAAGTTAAAAATTCATATTGACTCTGTCCGACTGTGTTTATGTGTTTTATTTTGATTATGATCGAAAAACGTATTTTTTGACAATGTTCTTAAAATTTACATGAAATTATGTTTTTGTCCATTTACAGTTGAGGTGCACAGTATGTGTTTTGTCATTAAAAGTTGAATGAATATAATGCCGCCTCAGCTAATTCAAGTGCTTGAGTATCTATACATCTACTGCAAATGTATGCAGTGTTAACGATAGGGAAAAATAAATAAAATAAAAATACAGAAAAGTTCTTCACAAACTAAATATCAGACGACAAAAAAGTTAAGCAGAATAAGAAAAACCCAACATTATTTACAATGTCTTTTGTAATACTTAATTAATTAATAAGATAAGAAGAATTTGATAGATAAGTTTTATATTGTT
>NW_026018611.1:11012277-11033069 GCF_020466585.1 Dendroctonus ponderosae | reverse complement strand
ACAAAATGTCTTAAACGCAGGAAATTAAAGAGATTGGCAACTATAAAAATTTCTTAATTTGAAAACTTACTTTATAGTCAAAGTAACTATTGAATTGAAAGTAACTAAAAATTTCATATTACAAAACAAATTCTGAGACACATTTGAATATATGTATTTCCCATTAAAGAGCTCTGATGTGAGTAACACAAACTGTTATGTGTAATATCGAAGTTCTTAGTAAACATTTTTATTCTACGTTGGCTTGAATTTGCTTATTAAATTGTTTACTTTGCTTGAAAACATATTTTAGTATTCTTTTAAACCCAAGGGTTTATTAATATATATCATATTTATAAAAAAATTAGTCACCCTGGATTTTCAAAACGTAACCTTTTCGGGGCTTTATTAATACAAAACTACCATTAAATTTTCATGTAGTCACACTCTTCAATATTTGCATATAATTACAAAATACCATATATATCCACAAACACTATCAGTTTCGGTTTGGTTATTAAAGCAAAGAATTGCGGATTTTTTGACACAAATACGCAAAAAATTATCCACCTAATTGAAAAAGGAAGTTTCTACGTACCTAAAGTGCACATCAATCCGATAATTTTAGCGACAAGAGTTTTAAAAGTCAAATACTCCTTTAGTGCTACTCCCCTTAAAATGGTTTTCATCTCCGGAATACCCGAACCTGTAAATAACCCAAAATGAAACATACAAAAAATTGTAACAAATTAAAAAGTCAGTAACATGCATAATTTAGAATTAATAATTTTAATTTAATAATAATAATTGTTTTTACTTACCTATTGATTGTGGTGCTACCAAATGTACAAATCCTGTACTGAACAGTATGAGTGTTAATGGTAAGATTACCCAGGATGCATATTGGGCAGCAGGATTGCTTGAAAGGTCATTGTATAGCCAGAGTCTTGCTGAAAAGTATGTTTTTATAATTTTTTAAATTAAAAAGATTAATGAAATATAACAGTTAAAATTTATTAAAAATATGTTAAATTKCATATTKGGCTAATTAAATCAGGTTTAAATAGTGGAGAACAATTAGTTTGGCTGACCGATTGTAACTAGAATATTCGGGTAAATTGTAATTTTGATATTTTAATTGTTGAATACACTATAAAAGTTTARACATCAAACAACCATATACGATATTTATAAAAATCTCAAGTACTTTTCGTTATGGAATAAATATTAATATAATTTCSGMGACTACTTACTTAAAGCTTTCATAAAAAAGYAATTGAAAGTTTATTAGTTTACTGGCAGATGTTCATTTTTCGAAGTCATAAAAATAATTTATTTACTATTTTGCTATTGCATCAAACTTCGTTCAGGTGTGTTTCAGATTAATTATTGGTTTACATTAATTAAATATTTGTCATAGCTGGAAACTAAATCGTCTTGTTCTTCGATTTCTATTCGATATTAAAAAATATGTATTTGCTTCTGTATGCACGGTTAAGCTGTTAGTATCAAATGAAACAGAAAATGTGGGTTGTTGCAATTTCGAGGAACAAAAGGCGTAACTTTAGTTTATCAATTAGTCGCTATTTGCAGGTAAACCAATGCTCGAACTGCATGCTCAAAAGTAATAAATTTGACTATATTAAAATTTATAAGTTTTCTGTATTCAATTTTAGTGGATGTAGAGACTTCTGCTAGAGACGACAGAGAGACGTATGCTTCTCTTCTCTTGCTTGTCAGGAGTAGATTATACTTAATTGTTAGTTGTACAAATACACAATACTTTGATAATAAATATGTTACTTATGGTGTCATGTTCATTATCTTTGATGGTTTGATCATTCATTGATATTTCCTGGAAATAGGTCACGCTAAGATGCACACTAGTTCCAAGATATCTATATTTTTGCCACATTTATTGCAAAGTTAAAAGCTTTTCTCGGTTCTAAATTTGGATTATTGGATAGCATTTTCATTATTATGATTACTCATTTTATTTTGAGCAATATCGGCTGCGATTTAGGTCATAATTGAGTTAAAGAGCCGCATGAATTCAATTTCATGTATTAGAATGAAAAAACAAATATAAATATTGAAAAAATTGATTTAACAATCTATATTTATTTTGTTTCGCATGTTTCCAAATGCATTGGTTGGTTCTTTTGGTGTTCCATTTATTATAAAATTTAATTGCAAACAGATAAATTGCTTACCTGAGCTACACATGGATATGCCGCTGTCCATTATAAAGCTTAAGACTGCCATGATCACACCTAACAGGGCCAAAAAGACCCAGTCTTCGCCAAGTCGCGCAAACGTATGCTTCCATAGAAAGGCGATGCTTTTTGCTAATTTGCCTAAAAAACAAATAAAATATGCGCGTTATTTTTTACGTGCAAAAAACAAAGCTTGGTAAAATGTGGTATTAACTCAGATGTCGAGAACTCAGACCAGATGCTTCTGAACAGCACCAACGATCTTCTTTTGTCATCGCTTAAAACCAATCTAGTGGCGTTATTGTAATCAGTTCATTTAACAAAATTACAATATATAGTGTTAGATGCTAAAAGGTGTCAAAACATTGTTTTAAGGTACTAAATGGTGATAGCGTGTGCCCATGATTCATTATTGACTTAATAAATTAGCAATATTTAAATCGTAGTCAGTTTGATATGACTACGAGGGCTATGAGACAACAATTTACTGAGAAATTACTGTTATCTGCGTTTTTTGATAAACATTTTATTTTTTAAATTAACAAAATTTACTATAACTGGGATTTGTATTTGTGTTAACATGCAACGTGTTTTGACAACTAACTTATGCTACATATTCTTAAAATAATGCGATTTTGCTTAATTTCTTCAATCTGAAATTATAGAGAGAGCAAACTGAAAGGCGGAGAAATGGACAAAATAGAAGGCCGACAACATTCTTTGGCATAAGAGTGTATGATTTAATGTTTTTCCAAAAAATAGTACCACGCTTTTCTGACATTGAAGGCCAAATGAGTTCTGATCATCTTATATTCCTAAATAAGACTTCACTTTATAAAGCGACTGCGTCTATCCGCTAAGGGCAAATGATAAGTTCTTGAATGTTTTGGCACATTAATTGCATGAATATTTCAGTTTTTAAGTGGATTTGATTGATTTTTAGTTGATGATTGACTTATGATGATGGGTTATAAACTGCAACTCATGTAATAGAGCAATGGGTATGACCCCCACATTTCAATCATGTATTTATAGCTCGTTTCTTTTCTTATGTTTCTTAAATTTTCAATTTCTCGCCTGATTATTGGTTTCAGTTTACCACAATAATCAGCGGTTTGAAATCATCAATCCAAACTATCCACTTTTAGACTAAGATTCATTAATGTAAGTAAACTTATTCCGACTCAAGCGTGTAAACACTTCTTTGAGTCCACTGGCTGAGTATATTTTCATTGTAAATCAATGCAAACGTTTGAAAAATTTGATGTTTTTGGTCAACATTTTAGAAATACACACAATTTTACATCAACAATGTTACAATGAAAGGATCAGTAAAAAAGCAGTTGCGCAACTGGGGAAAGAAAGCATTTTGAATTTTCTATTAGAAATATGTGACTTAATTTAGGTCCATAAATTGAGGATTACGGGCGGTGTACAGATGACACAAGTATGCTCATATTAGGGCTTATTGCAGGCTTCAATTTTAATATGAAAATCGATGATGATGATGATTATTCTTCTTAATCTTGTTTTTCTTTGCCGTTAGGTTAGTTACTCTTTTCCTATCTAGATCTGCTTATTATTAGCAAAAATTTCGAACATATGGCACATATATCGTGTTTGCGCTTGTACTAATAGCGCTGCACTAACAATATTGTCGTAATACTAATAAAATTTTATAATTATTAGTTTTTAATATTCAGTAAAGACTTACGGATGCCATTTTGGAACAGACGGACGTTTTCAAACATTTTGGCAGCAATCCACAACTTAGGTCGGCATTATCACTCGTTAATATTTTTAGCCATACTGAGCCACAATTCCATAATCGTGCGAAGTAGACAGTTTGTAATTAGTTTTATCAGGATACTGTTTAAATAAGATATAACTAAATCCGTAATTTGTTTCTTTTGCCCTTAAGCTCGTGCCTATTTGAGATTAGAAATTTAAAAATTCTAATCTGGAAGGGCACTTAATACGAAAAAGCGGTTAACTAATTTGATGTGAAATTAAATACGAACTGATCTTTTAAAAGTTTTTAAAACACATATTTACCTACGGGAATTCGTATTAATGCTGGTTATCCAGTTGGAAGTATTCATCTAATATAAACTTTTCGCATTTGTTTGCTTCTACGTTAAATCCAAAAGTAATTGTTGACATATAATTCTTACTATTGATATTGACTATCAGGTCACATTTCCTATTATTTAGGTAGTATTTGTATTTTTTCCGTACATTCTCTAATTATTTCCGGTTTCTCTAAACGATTTTGATTTATTACGTACTGTAATTCATTTTGAGAACGCGAACTTTTGCGAATTTCTTGCATATGGTCGCGATTATGTCCAAACTGAAACTGGACTAGATCCTTACAAATGAAGGATAAATTAATCTATTCCTGGTAATTAATTTAAGACATTCCTTATTTTTCATGTTCTCGTTTGTGGTTAAAAAGATTAAAAGGCGGTTTTTTTATAATTGAAGTTCTCATAGTGTCGTCCTCTTTGAAATTAGCACGACATCTGATGTTGTTTAATAAAATATAATATGAATTCTTTAAGGTTCGGCAGGATATCTACAATATAAATGAGGTTTTTCTGCTGCTAAATAGGTTTAATTTTATGCAGCAAACAATATAGCATTGCACTATTCAATCGGTCAATAAGGAATAAAAAAAAAACATATTATTAAAGTTTAAGTTTTAGTACAAGGAATTGCGTAGGTTTACAGTTTTGAAAAAAATAAAATGTTTTCTTATTGATATTTAAAAGTCAAGGCTTTTTAAAAATATAATGAGAAACTTATGTTGGTCAAAGAACTTTTCTAAATCTGAATATGTTTTACTTAATTAATTGTTAATTTTGTAATATTATTGTTTAACAATTGTTAAACAAATCGAAGATTCGTTCTACCGGTAGGATTCAATTGAGCACACGAATAAAATTGGTTTCTTCTTAGCTTCAATCACGGCGGGTGTAGATTGTAGTAGGAAAAGTAGGCATCAGTGTTCGATAATTGGTTATTTCTTAGATGCAATTCGGAAATTGGTAAAATGTATGATACAGTTTGCAACTAATTTTTAGTTCTCCAATTTCCTGATACACTCATGGTCCAAAATTCTACAGCTTGTGTGGCAGTGCCAATCTAAACTAGACTAATAGAAAACCGCAATATTTTTCTAAAGAACATTCTTTCTAATTCAAAAACATCCAAGTAAAATTGAAAAACTTATCATAAGAATCAACAACAAAATGAAAAAATTAATAAAGCCATTTTCACATAGACCAACGATGCTTTGAATAAACCGATGTTAATTAAAACGTTACAAAGAAGAGGGAAAAAGGAAAGTTAGATAAATGAAAAGTATGAAAATATATTAGTGTACTTATTTATGGAAATTTTCTAATAGCTCTGAGTTTGGAAGTGAAACTTCTGTAATTCTTCGCTGGAACGATTTGGAATATGTTTAACAAAGACTAAAACTAACACAGGAAAGAGCGAATATTAAAGTCGGCGTATCTAATACCATAGCACACCATCATTATTAAGTAAAAATTAGTTAATCCGGCTAGGCAAAATGAACATGCAATCAAAATTATATGTTTGGTATGTGGAAAATTCCTAATGCGGAATTCATTCATTTTTCTGTCTTGGAGGGGAATACTAATTATTTAATGACTGTAAAAATTCCAAATTAAAGCCAATTCATATCCGTATTATGATGATAAAAACCCAATTCTAGTCCGCATTAGACAGGTACTCCAGACAAAAACCCATTCATTTTGTCTCTCATTTTATTTTTTAATGCTTGGCGGTTTAATGTATTAATAACTAATCTTGTGATGTTATTGCGGTTTAGTATGGGAAAGGTAGTCAATAGAACAGGTTCGATGCCAATTAATTAAAAATTCAGGTTTAGACCCCGAAAAGTGGAGGTATTTGGTCTTTCATCAAACCATCAGGAGTTTCATCAAACCATCATAAAAAAGGCAAAAAAGTCAAACATAAAGTTAAATGTGTTCTTCGTTTAACAGCAAACCAAAACATCACCAATTTAAAGTAACGAAACAAAACAGAGGAATTTTTTTAACATGATGCAAGTTACTAAATGAACTACTGCTATTCTCTTAATCTCTATCTTGTGCAGACGAAAATGTGGACTCTGGTTCATTTAATTCGGGTGTTGTTTTTTTGAATCGGCATACCGTTATAACTTCTAAACCAAAATCGAGACCCAACATTCTTCAATAAAGTAGTCAGAATTCAATATTCTCAATGCTTAATAGACTTTGTATATTGAAATGTATTTGGATGTATTTGTATATGAGAATTTAACTTTGTATATACAGGATGTTTGATAAGTAGATGCATTTCTTGCATCGAGTTATAGTGCAAGTAATTTGTGTATATTTAGTTAATATACCGTGTTCCGAAAACGCTTACGGTTTTCCATTTACAGGGTGATAAAGTTTTAATTTAAAAAATGTTAGATATTTTGCGGAAACAGCTTAGAATATTTAAACGAAATTTTTATAAGCTTAGGCTCTTAAAAACAATACCTGTTTTGTGACGTCAATTTTGTTTCTAGCCTTTCCAGTGGCACGGGCACAAACACGACTGTAAATAATTTAAATAATAAAAATTTTACGCCACGCATTTTTTAAGCAATAAACCTGATGATTCAAATTCCTGTTTAATTTGGAAGAGAAAAGGTCGCTTGACTTTTTTCCTACGACTTCCCGTTTTCCAGTAAATAAATTAAAATCGATTTATTGCATAGCTTAATCGGGTTGTAATTAAGTAGGGGTTAGTATAAAAACAAAAATTGTAAACTAGATTATGACAAAAATAAATCGTATGCATTTTATTACAAAAAAAAAACGCAAAAAGAAGTTACTCAGACACTCGAAATAACAGCAATTATTTTTGAAGAGCCAACTTTTTAAATAAAAACCCGATTACGTCGGGCATTAAATTGACTTTAATTTTTTTAGTCAAACACGGTGCGTTGTAGGAAAAAAGTCAAGAGACCTTTCCTCTTCCAAATTGAACAAGAACTTGAAAACTAATATTTATTTTTAGAAAAATCAGTGGCGTAACATTTTTTATTAAAAATGACCTACAGACGTGCCTGTGCACACGCCACTGGAAAATCTAGAAACAAAATTTTTATCACAAAACACATATTGCTGTTAAGTGCCTAAGTCCATAAAATTTCATTAAAATATTCCAAGGGGTTTCAGCAAAATTAAAAAACATAATTTTTTTTAATTAATACTTTAACACGCTGTAGATCGGAGACTAAGAGTTTTCGGAATATGGTCTATTAAAGAAATATATCCAGAATTACGTGCACTGTCACCTTCTACAAGGAATTCATCTACTTACCAAACACCCTGTATATAAGCCATTAAAACAAATACATTCAAATATCGTTTTCAAATATCATAAAAATAAAAAAGTTACATCAATAATTTAAAATAGATCCGTTGATGGATAGGATGGCGATAAGACGCGGATCAATAGAATGGCCGACGATAGCCTAACGTGCATTCTTTTTTATGGGGACACGTTAAAAGTATTGTCCATAAGAATAAACCTAATAGTATTGAAAACTAAAAAAAAACCGTAGGTTTGATTTCGTTCAAAAATGAACTTCCGTTAGGTTGATTATAATTGAATGCGATTTTATTATCTTAAGTGGGAGTCATTTTCAGCATTTGATAAAATATATTAAGTATTACGTTTTTTATTTAAATCGGGGCATCGAAAATAATAATTTTCAATACGTTCACTTTTTTGAAAAAGAAAATCGTAAATATTTTGAAAACATTTAAATATATTATGTATTATGTGTAAACATTTAAAACGCGAGTAAAGTAAATTTTTCAAACCACCCTGTATTCTTCAGTTTGACATAAAAATTTGGTTCTTAAGAAATAAAACTGGCCAGGTGCGAACGATTTTTCGAGAAATGTTTGCACATCTAGAAGTTTTTGAATAATACTTTTTCGAATTGATACTTAACCGAAATGAAGCAGACCCCTGATCACCATGCTCGTCCGATTTAAGTCCTTGCGATTTCATCCTATGGGGTTTCATTAAAAAAAGGTTCAATTTACCGGTTTTCAATTGAACAAGTTTATTTTATTGCTTAAATTCTTCGCGTTGAGCACCACATAATCTCTAAGTTGAAGAGAATCGTAAACTACTCCCGTTGCTAAAAATAGAAGTATAATTTTTCAGCGTTTCAAAAAAGTAGTTTGAAAATATTCTTTGTTGTAACCACTCTATACCTACAGTTACAAAAAAAGTAGCAACTTAGCAAGTTTTATCACCCTCTATAATTTCGATCAGTGATTTATTTCGTTTTACTTCTCGGTGAATGACTTAGAGCTTTGTAGAAAAAACCTGTCTGACAATAATTTCGTAATTTATCGGAAATTCCACGATCGTTCCGTGTACCTTCATGCACAAAAAAATTTGTATAAAATGTTTACAAAATTTTATCATACTCAATGACTACAAGTTCATATAGAGAAATTAGTCATAATGTTATTTAAATTCCGTAAACATTGCTGTTGTTTTTCCGTTGCATAAAATATCGGTTAAGTCCACTTTATACTGACTACATACTTAATCTAGATATTTTCCGGTAGTATTGAGTTTTTTCTGCAAATATTGGCCAGACATAACCAGAAAATGTTTTTACTTTAATTAATTCGATTAAAACCCAGTAAATCGCAACACATTTTAATTATTACTACTGAGAGCCTAGCACAAATAAGCCTAATAAAAAAATCACATTTTAATTAAAAATGCTGCATCGCATATACGAGCTTCAGACTTAAAACATATTATTTTTATGCAACGAATAGATTTTATTCAGATTTAGTAATAACTGGTGAAAATATAATGTCTTACCTTGATATCCTCTAAGTTCCTTCTTTCGAGCTTTTTCTTCTTTAAGTCTTCTTTTCTCTTGAGCTTTTAAACCTTCTAATTTGGCAAATTCTCCTAACTGCCGGCTATACCGGCCATACATCTGGAAAAATATTTTCTTGTTATTAGTGGGCAATATTTTTATTATTTTTAAGATAAAATGCTACGCATTGCGTAGCATTCTTATTCTTCCGTGCCTGCTGAACTTTTAGGATACATTTTTTGTTAGCCCGTATCGCCGTGTTATTAATCAACTCGAAAACAATGGAAATAGATGAACACTTGATAACATTTCCTTGAAAATTTAAACGTACTTGTAGAATAGAAAAATTTATTGGTTCTGTATTAGTGCACACTAATAAAAAACGGTAATTTCAGTAATCACATACCTACATGTTGATTGAAATCAGCTTCAAAAACGACTACTTAATACTTACAAGGTTACGATTGTGATTTATGATTGGAATAAGACAAACTTTATTTTATTTAATTTACTTTAAGAAAAGCAATTCCGTCGTTTTTGCAGAAGTACAAAGGTTCCATGGTTAACCGAAACTGAAAAACGTAAGACAAATTTCTAAAGATTTGTCTTTCTTTTTCCCAATTAATTGCTAACTGTTTGGTTTGACATTTTTTTTGAAATATTTTGAGTTTGATTTTAGCAAGTAGTACATGTGGTGTACAACTGCTGTTGAACGAAAACCATTCAAATAATTAATGATTAATGTAGAATAGCGAAACTCTTACACATTTACTTCAGTGTTTTAATCAGTTTAACAGTAGGTTGAGCTAACATTGCATGTTCAATATATATATAGAATGAAAATATCATTTGATACCTGAATATCCTTGTTGAAGTAACTTCAATAAGCGAAATGTTCTATTGAAAACTTTTTAATTACAAATAACTTCCCACTCAATTAACTTAAGAGCAAAATTACTGATTTCTCTAGAAATAGATTTTACCTTAATGTTCATCACTAAAAAAACAAAACTTCTGGCAGTTAATTTGGTACTAACACAGCATGTACCTTTTAGTCGATCGATTAAACAACATTTAGGAAATCTGTTTGAGCTTCCAGTTAGTACCTTCATACTTCAAACGATAGATATTTTCCTAGAGATTTAGCATCGTTTTAATTAAACAAATCGTGACTCCAATTTTTATACAAGCATTGTTCTGACGCAATGTGTTATTTGCACCACAAACTATGTTACTTTTCATTTCTCCTGACTCTCTTCAACGGTTCATGAATAATCGGAAGCTTAGCTTAAAGTGAGATATTCTGTTCTCGTATAATAGCTTTAACACTTTTCGTTCAATAACGGTGGAAATATATTGTAGAAACATTAGTTTGTTTTATTTCATGCAGCAATATTGATTTATATCAAATATGTTGGGAAACATTCAATGGAATATTCAATTGAATGTTTAGTTTCAATTGAGCTTCTTCGAACTGATCTTCTAATTGTGACTCTTACGTTTACTTGGACCAGATTGGAATGACATACATTTTTTATACAAATAGAAGACTTATTCAGTAATTTGGAGGCACTTAAGAGTATTAAGTAATAAGTACTTCCATGACAGTTTTTCTATAGTCGAGGAAATTATTGCATTTAATACAACCATAAATGTTGAAGTAAACAATACATAATAAATCGAGAATGTTTCTGAAATTCCATTCAAACAATTTTGTCTTATCCTCACCTCAAAAAGCTCACTTCCATTCAGACAACGTTTCCAAATTAAATCATCACACTATTATTAAATCAAATTAAAAATAAAATAGTGTCATTAACAGTAGTAAAAGATTTACATCTTGATCATCCCTCTGATCCAAATTTCGGCAAAATTTGAAACAGAAAATAGACGATAAAAATATCTAAACTAAACATTGAACAGAAATTTTCTACCTTTCTTGTGTTTTTTTTTATTTCAATTTTTTTATCCACGGTATTTATTCGTCATTATATTGATTTCTTGCCTAGAATTATTAAATTATTAGCTCTTTCAATGGTGTCTCTGACAATATGTAGGTGCTACATAATACGTTTGACTGCAATAATTTTCTCAACATTGTACAAAATGGTTTACTTGCGTTTCTTCTGTTAAATGCACATCTTAGAATTAGAAAAACAATAAAGTATTTGTATTTAATAGGTATAATATACTATACAGGGTGTCCCCCCGGGAACCGCAGCGATTGATATCTGGCAAACTATAATCAGGGGATATTTGAAAATTGGAACGTGTGCCAAAGTAAGTGTGGGCAAGTGATCTAAAATATTTTCAGCCGCTTACCCCTAATGACTTCGGCACAACGTCCAATTTTCAAATTTCTCCTACTTATTTTTTGCAGTACTTCAGATATCGATCGCGGTGGTTCCCGGTGGGACACCCTGTATATTATACAATAGTTAAGGACTGTTTAACGCATACCCGGTTGTATGTATGTATAAAATAAGAGTATGTTAGAATATACGCATTCAGATGTGCCACTAAGGAACACCATATAAAAGAGTGGCTACAAGTATTACGTATAAAAATGTAATTTATTATTTTAGTTATTTATAAAAAATAGTATTAAATAGTTAATTACAATTTGGTCCCGAACTATTACCTGAAGATGAGGCATTTCACTGCGCCGTTCTGATACCGAACAAAACAAAATACTAAATGCGAAATTTTTATTTATACCACTAAAGTCATGGAACTATTAGTTTGAAGATCAATCATATGTGTCGAGATACCAAAACATGCCGGATGCAAAGTAAGAGTGTGATTTAAAGCTAAATAAATAGAAAATTATTAGGATACACTTTTAATCTGCACTTGCGCAAAATGATCGTAAATATGATTCATTTTTTAACCAATCACTTAATTTTGAGCAAACTTGTAGATGTGCAGACTATCTCAAGCAAAATATCGAAAAATTAATTACATCCTACTCATTTTGTTTGCATTGGCAAATTATACTATTAATTCGTGTATTTGGTTTATTTATTTATTGACTCCTCGCCCTTCTATTTCAAATTATCAAAAAATACTTATATTATGCTTATTCAATCATAGTTGAATTTTTATCTGTAGAATTGTTTTTCGGCTTTTATTTTAAGAATTGTACTTTCTTTAGAGCCAATTTAATTTCTTCATAAAACCAGAATCCATAAGTAAAATAAGAGGGTTAAGCAAAAAAAACTAAAAGGCTACTTGTAGTTGCCTTTCTGTATAATAAGTATTCTTCTTCTTCTAAGAAAATATTATCAGTTTCTTACAAATTGTTTTCAAAATATTTCAAAATTTACTATTCTTAGCAACTATAATGTTAATTCTGTTATCTATTTTAAAAATTATTATATGTAGAACAGTATAAGTGAAAGTGAAACCTGATTAATCAGGATTTCAAAAATTGTCCAGCTTATTATCGAAGAATACTTTTTCAAAACCTCTCTTTGATTGTTCCTATTGCATCCGTTTTCGCTAAATCTATTTTAGAAAACCCAAGTAGTAGAAATGAAATAGACGTTTCGTTTTATCCGCTTTCCAATGTTTTACGTATTTTATGTTCAACTCTAGCAGCTCCATTTTTTCCACCACTGTCCCACCAGATGATTATGTTTTCTTCATTGGTATTAAATATTCATTTTCCTGTCTTGTTTGCTTCTGTTATATCTAAGTTTATTTTTTTCACTTTAGCATTTTATAAATTATTTTTTAAACACATGTTTGTTTTCTGTAAAGCTTTTTCCTGCCCATTACAATAACTTATTTCCATTTGGTTCATTTCTGTTCTAGTACATTTTACTTGGCTATTCTGCTATCGTTTTGTCAGTATTCTCAGATGTTTAGAGTTTTGCAGTTTATGCATTTCTAAGTTTTCGTTACTGTGACTTTATCTCCACACTTTATTGCACGTAAAAATGAATTACTTTTGTCGTTTTCTATTTTCTTGCTAACTTCTTTCGGCAAATTATTACTAATAAATAATGTTTATAATTTAAATTTTGTCTTCCATTTTATCCAATTCCGACAGTAATGTGTTGTGTTCCATTAATGTATCCTGTTTAACTTCTAAGTGACTTTAAATGAATTCGTTGATTTTTTGTTACTGTCGCGTTATTTGAATATATCTTTAAACCTTGAATTACTAAAATTTTCTTTGAATTTTCAATAACATTTTTTTATATTTGTATTGAGCTTTTTGTAACACTATTTACGTTACATGTTATGAATATATGCTTTGACTTTTTATTTTAAATTCTAAAAGGTTTCAAATATTTTGATGCTAATTCCTGTTAGCTACTTTCACAATTAAATCAAAATGTAACCAAAAATTGTATAAAGGTAACGTGTCGCAAAATTTATTTCTTTCTAGCATAGCTTAATTGCCAATCGGTTAGTTCTAAAGTTGCAACGATTCAAACGCTAATAACGCTGAAAATATTGCCGGAAAAATGAAAGCAAAAGGTGGTCCAAAGAAAAACTTATTATTGTATTTTCATTTGGATCAGACGCTCTTCTTGTATTCCTGATATTTTCATCTTAATTCAGTGGCCTAGGAAGTTTTATCTCTCATAATCCATGAAAGGTAGACCGTCTGTGCAGATATTAAAACGATTTTTGCTTGTAGGTAAATAGAATACCGATGTTTAGGGCGAAGAAAGTAAAGATTGAGATTTGGAATATTTTATACAAATCATTTTTAATACGTATCGATAGAATTAGATCCTAATTTTTTTACTTCAAATTGAAATAGCCATTGAACCCGCAAAAACCTTGCTGAGTTTCCTGACTCTACCTTATCTCTTGTGGTAGATGAGATACGCATATATGGGATATATATTAGCTATACGGTATAAGAACTGATATGGAAAAATATAAGAACATTTACAGAAAGAAATTAGGTAGAATGGCCTTCCTGAATGAAATTCCTAGTGCAGCTTTGAACCGCGCGGAAAACATCTTTTTGCCATGTTCTGTAGGAAAAAACAAATATATCGCCAAAGCATGACAACCAACCGATCGTCATCAATCAATTTAATCAATCAGCAATCAAATTGTGAATTAACATATACAAATAAGAATGTTTAACGTAAAAGCCTGCATTACATAATCCAACGAAAAAATGATGACAAAGTATACATTAGTTACAGACTGTGAAATTATTAATCATTTTTTATTGCACTTAATCCCGTTTGAATATGGTTGTTTATAGGTGGCACATGACATTACTTTTTTGTGGGATAATCGGAGGTAATCAGCAAGGAAACGCAGCCGTTTATCAACGGCAAAGTAAGTTAGCATGTTTGTTTATATTTGTACTATGGATTTAACCCTATTACCTACTGTATCACGAGCCAGAATTAGGAGACCGTCACAATCATATCTAAAAACTTTAAGCAATAAATCGATTGGCGCATCAATTAATTAATTAATTTTACGATCCATTATCTCTCACTTTAGAACTTTAGCATTAGAAACAGTATTTGAATAACCCACATACATTTGTATGACCTAATAATGTCTTGAAAATTAAATATAACCGTTTAATGCAAGGAAAACCCCAAAGCGCAGCTCACTTGTATGTTTGTCGTCCGGAAAAATTACAAAACTCATGAAATTGTAACACTTTAATATATAAAAAAAATTGAAATTTAACTTAAATTGTAGAAATTTCATAGAAATTAATCTAATGTATTTAGTTATAATATGAATGAAATCTAACATTTGCTTATAAAGGCTTGAATTAATTTTCGGTACATAAGGTCCATAATTGGTCGACACCACATTCACAAACGCGGTGGTGCGAAACGCCTCTGGGGATGTGCAAGCAAATGGTGTCTTAAAATCCAAAAAAACTCACGAGTTCCAAGCAATGGGCGCGACGCGAAAGCCAACCTATTTAATTAATTAATTTAATTAAAATTTACATGCAGGGTCTAAAGATTGTATGCTTAGGCTAACAAATTTAATACTCACCGATTTGTTCGCAACATACATTAATAAATGAAATATTACTACCTCCAACTAAAAAAAGTATATATACGTTAACTACTTCAAGATTTAGTGTCTTCAAGTCAATCACACTAATTGATATTGCCTTATTTATGTACAACAGATAAATAAAGTAATGGGCACTGATGACACATGCTATGATAAAACAACAATGAAATCTAATGTAAATAAGGGACCTACAGAGCTCAAACACAAATTAATTTTGAGTGATATTTTCAAAATAGTGGGAAATGTATCTGTTTAACAACATTAGGAAAGGGTTTTTTTGTAGCCAACCTGTTCCAGTTTTTAAGCTATTTTGAGTTAAAGGAAATTTCTCTTCAAATCTCATGTCCTCTGCTTATAATTCCCCTGTTTATATATACAGAGTGTCCCAGAATAATGAGCTACTAATCTTAACTTAAAAAACAAAATTTTAAGAACTTTGAAAATGTAAGGTATTGCTAAAGCGAATATGCTGTATACATCGACAATATTTAACACAAGTTGCACTTCCGGTGATACCGGAAATAGATGAGAATGTGCCAAGCAAAACCCCACAAGTCCGCCAAATCGAGAATTTCAAAAATGCTCAAAAACTATTTTATGTAGAAATTTTCGATTTGTATAGTTATAGAATTAGTATAAATGGCATTAAAAGTTTGGACAATTAGGGCTTTGAATAATTTCTTCAAACTTGTGGGGTTTTGCTCAAAACCCTGCAAGTTCAGCAAAATTCTGTATAATTATGTTTGCTTTCTTTGTATTTCTTAAACTAAGTAGTTATTCAAAAATAGAAAGTTAAATTTTACAACAGAAAATAGACAAAATTAGTTCTATATAAGATGTGGATAAGATCGTCACCTTCTAAGCGGCAATATTCATCACCCCCTTGTTCTTCCTCTGGGACAGTGGGAACATTTTCCATAATTATAATATTTGTTTACCAAGAAAAGCTCTCATACTATTTCCAGTTTTGCTATACAGGATACATAATAGTTAATCTACGTCTTTTTTCTTGGCAACACTAATTGGATGAATGAGAGGATTTCGTTAACCTTAAAATTGTTTTCCAACCTCTCTTGAGCAGGTGTTGCTTTGTACGATTGAGCTCAAAATTCGAAAAAATTGTTGGCCCTCACAGATAGTACGACCATTTTTTGAAACTTCTCTCTCAATAAAAATTATTTTCTATTTGTATTTTATTTATTTTACAGTTTTTGTAAACAGGTTTACACCCTTTGATATTTTTCAAACTTTACTGTTTCTCAAGTTTCCGAGCAAAAATAATAAAAATAATAGCAAATAATAAATATTAGGATGATGCACATTTATGGCATGCAATGCTTAAAACTTTTTTAAACCCTATTGGCTTCAACGGACTTGTGAGATTTTGGGAAAATCAGACATAATTATGGTTATGTGTGGTTTGGCTTGAGACGCAAATTTTTCCAATGCTATTTTACAGAAATTTGTGGGATTTTTTTGCAAATTGAAGGCTTTTAACAAAAGTAAACAATCGATACGATATAATATTAAGGATCAGCCGTTAGCTAAAATTTACTAATTTTAAAACTTGTGGGGTTTTGCTTATTTTAAATCGAATGCTCTGTACAATACTATACATTTTGATTTATTTTCCTGACTGCGTGTAATTGTTATTATATTCTTTTCCTTCTTGGGTTTCAGTCCTTTAATTTGTAGAAAATAATTCAAACAAATTAAATGTTTCAAGACAGCGAAGACCTAAACGAATGTAAGGATTACCAATTATGAGGTAAGTTTTTCAAATGTTTTGCTCTCCCGAAAGAAAAGGTTTTTTTTCCTCAAAAAGTAATGCATGTTTTAACGCTTTATAAATTATAGCTTTTGTACAACATATTTTAATTGTAAATTGGTGTTTGTAGTTTGTTTCAATTTTAAATGATGGCGCTGTTGTCTCACCGAAACGTTATGAAACAAACGATATACACATTTTTGTTTCACACTTTGACAGGAGCCCAGGAAGTGAAAGAATATAATAACAATACTACACAGTTAAGTTTTACAAAAAAACACATTTTTATGCATAAATTGTATAACTATCTCTAACGGTTTGAAAATATTCGCATTTTATTATAGTAAATATATTAGAAGACAAGATTCAAGATAGATGCAGTCTTGAATGTTGTTACCGATGGTGCCCAAATGACAAAATCTTCAGCAATTGCAATTTCCAAATTTCTAAAAAAATGTTCTTAGGCTTCAGAGCTACTTATGCTTCTTTAGGCTACTTATGTATCAGATTTCCTGCAAGAAAACCTGCTTTCATATAGATCGCTCCAGTAAAAATGTAAAATTTGCGATATGAAATATCAGAAAATCTAACGTTATTGAATATGGAACCCCCATATTTTATCTCAAAAGCTTATTCAAAAGGAAAAAATGTCTTAAGTAACTTTTCGTTATTTTCCTACACCTAAATTAAGCAGATTTTATTTTATTTAAAAACGAAACTTTTTAAATAAAAAATATTTGCGATGTATAATAAATATAAATTATTTAAAAACAATTTTTAAACAATAATTTTTATTTAATAGTCTTTACAATCTGTTGATTTTACGTATATACACATTAGTGGAACATGATATTAATTTTAGAAGCTGTACACGCTTGCTATGAGTCTTAAATTTAACATTGTATTGGGAACAATCTGCATAAAAGTAAGACCAGATATATGCATACCTAAGTAAATTACACTCTTTTTACGATTCTCCAATTCCCATTGCAAAATATTTTGTTATTTAGGCACTATCCATAAGAACGCTCAAATTTTTTTTTTTTTAAAGCGTTGTAGATCCGGTATAAGCGGAAGTGTCATTAGCAGCCCAGATTAGTGGGACATCCTGTATACTATATGTATAGATCATTAGTGATATTTGCCTGTTAATAGTCAAACACGAATTGCTTTTTAACTTTTCAATCCACTGTTAATGACTTTGTAATATTCTTTATTTACAGAAATAATTGCTAATCGCTTCATTCATCTCAATCATTATTTACCTTATCTCTGATTATCAGCTATTAAACTAATTATTTAATTAGCATCTGCCGAACTGCACAATACTATTTTACTCTGTGCAATTTAAATTAATATATTTTACTTATTAGTAATAGCACGGATTTAGCATTAGGCTAAAAATATTTCAATATATTCTATAGAAATGTTTCTGAAAACAATCTCCACGGGCCAGGAAACTTATTGTACGGTGAAATAAATCATTGCCTATACGCACTTCCCATTCGGACTTTAGGAATGATGATTAATTACTTACGCAATAAGTAGTGATCAATATACTAATTGACGCACTGAACTAATACTGAATAATATTTGACTTTAACCCAGTCTCCAATACGATTTAGTAAATCTACTGATCTAATTCAGAAACTATCATAAATCCAGAATGGGACATTCAAGTCTCACTGGAGGCAATAAACATGTTCCAAATGCTCTGATTAAATTTGCAAAGCTAAGTAACCGGATTAATATATTTTGTTCTATGCTTCTCGTTAAAAAGAACATTTTCGGAATTAAGTAATTTTTTAAATATATTTGAAAACAACTAGTCGAGTTCAACTAATTAATACATGTTTCTTCAAGTGATTCATTTGATCGCCTGTAAGTAGATTGGCATCAAAATATAACTCGTACTAGTTGGATAAAGTCGGCTTTAATTCATTAATTATTGAATTATTGGATATGTAAGGCCTTCGACATTTGAACTATCGAGGCCAAAAGCTGGTAAACTTTGAAATGCTTTTGAAATCTTAGACCAATACGCTATATCTTATTACCTTACAGAATGTTTTTAAATCGTTTTATACATCCCTTGTTGTCTTGATATTACAGTTGAATTACATTATTACAACTTCGTTTTCATAGTTTTATTCTATGACTTTTTATTATTGTTCTTTTAAATATTTTACTGGCTATAAAATCCTCATAACTATTAACTTGAAGCAAATTTAAAATAGAACTTTTCATTGCTATTCCAAACGTTTTAAATTACACTCGTCATCATTTTGAAGCTTCATAAACAATTGTTCTTAAATTGTCGCTTAATTTATTATTATTTATTGATATTTCAAAACAAACATTTTCAAAAATTTTAGAAAAAATACCCAGAAAAAATTGAATTTTTTGAATTGAATATTTGAAAAATGTCAAAAAACATGTAGAGGACTAATACTAAAACTCCCAAATATATGTTAAAATGTTCACTTGTTATTTCTTCAGCATAAGACTTGAAATCAGTCAGTCATCGCATCAGTCTCATGGGCCATGTACTAAAGACATTTCTGAAAATAATTCTTAAAAAAAATATCAGGGTTGTCAAGAAAAGTCAGGGGAGACTCAGTTAGGTTTTAGAAACAGGTTGGCTACGCGAGGATATAAACAGCGAAAATATAGGGCTTATATTGCATGCATCTGTTGGTACAGAAATGCTATGACCAGAGAAAAGATGTATTTATATGTTTCATCGACTTACCATAAGGCATTTGACAATATGCGACATGCTCTGTTACTATCTACCTTACGAGAGACAGGCAAAGATGAAAAGGATATTCAAATAATGCACAAGCTATACTGGAAAATGACAATAAACAATAGCTAAAGGGGTCCGACAGGGTTGCATATTATCGCCATTGCTGTTGCAACATTTATGAAGAAAATGTATTTCAGCTAGCACTGGAAAATAACCCAAGAAGAATAAAGATTAATGGTATTCCCATCAACAACTTACGATATGCCGATGATACAACCATAATGGCAGATAATATTGAAGACCTACAACCAACCATGGGGGTCATAAATGAGATAGGAATGGAACATAAGCAAAACGAAACTGATGATAGTAAGTCGACTCCCACATGATAATGTTCAACACTACATCGATAAGAAAGAGATTGAGAGAGTTAACAGGTTTAAATATCTGGGCACAACGCTATATGATAAATGGGATAATAATGAAGAAGTTAAAAGGCGCGTTACTTATGCTCGAAGCACCTTTTTTAAATTCCTCCTGCAACAGGATTTTTCCGCCTTCTTCTTCTTAGCGTACCTTATCCGTCGCAAACGTTGGTTATTAACATTGAAATTTTAATGTTATTGAGGGCATTTCCAAATAACTGTATAGATATAAGTCCAAACCACTGGCGTACATTTTATAGCCATGAGTGTCTTCTCCTTCCTGGTCCTGTTTCACTGTTGTTCCTTCCTTCAGCTATTAACTGGAGTAGATGATATTTTTGATGTCTCATTATGTGTCCGAGGTATTCCAGTTTCCTCTTCTTAAATGTGAGTGAAACTTCTCTTTCTTTCCCAATTCGCTGCAGCACCTCTTTATTTATTATGTGGTCAGTCCACGAAATTTTGAGGATACGGCCGTATATCCACATTTCAAAGGCGTTTAATTTTTTCATTATGGCTTCCTTCGTTGTGCATGCTTGCATCGTTGTGCATGTTTCAATCCGCGAATTGAAAACACATAGCACTTTGCTAACCTTATTTTTAGAGGCAAGGATATATCCTTGCTATGCCTATGTCGGGAAGGGTCCTGCCATCCAAGCCAAACTGCAGAGACAGCTCAACAAGGTCGTGAAATGGAGCAAGG
>NW_026018611.1:10937326-11011919 GCF_020466585.1 Dendroctonus ponderosae | reverse complement strand
TCCCTGCGGACACAGTCTAAGAAGAAGACGTGGACCACATGCGATGACCAGTTCCTGCACGACATCCAGGACCATGGGCCAGCTTTAAGTTAGTTATAGGAAGCAAGAGAGGCTGTTAGGTTTAGGTTTAGATTAGGTTTTGTTAGGTTAATTTAGATTAAGTCATATGATGATATATCTTAAGTTACATAGTGTTAGACACTCTAACGATGTTAGCATTAAGGATCCGTAGAATAAGTAGCAGTAAGAAGTATGTAAACTTAGCTGAAAATGTTATTGAACGATGCTCGAGCACTTTCAATCCTTGATCGGATTTCGGTGGCCTGGTCCCATCTTGCATTGATCAGCGTTCCAAGGTACTTAGTACCGAACGTATGTAAGTACAAGTAAGAACGTATGACTCCACACATTCGATCGTCTGGTCGTTTATTGCAATGTGCTCATTGTGTCTGACTTTTGTTTATTACCATGCACTTTGTTTTTGATATATTTAAGCTAAGACCGTGATCTTCACGCACTTTCGGTATTCTTTCCATGACGCGCTGCAGCTCGTCTATGTTGTTGGCTAGTATGACTGTATCATCAGCATACCGCAGATTGTTAATCCACTCTCCGTTTATCGGAGACAAAAAAAACAGTATACTTTGATGCCTCTTCCAACGCTTTTCCAAATATGTTTTCCCATTGTATATTGAATAGCAGCGGTGAGAGGATGCAGCCCTGCCTTACTCCCTTTTTTATTTCTATGTTATCAGAATACCGGTTGTTCAGCTTTATCTTAGCGGTTTGTCCCCAATACATATTTGCTATATCAGATATCTTTATTATCGATGCCGGTATTTTCGAGGATTTTTAGTAATAGCTCATGGTCTACGTTGTCAAAAGCTTTGGGAAAGTGGATAAAGCAAAGATATACTTCTTTATTGATATCTCTACATGGTTGGATAAGAACTTGTAGACGAAAGATAGCTTCACTTGTCCCAAGGGCACTCCGAAATCCAAATCACTGATATTGTCTTCACATTTATTGTATATTCTCTTGTGGATTATTTTTGTGAAGACTTTTGTGATATGATTGATTACGCTGATGAGTTGTTGATTACGGTGTTGATCACAGGTTTTTGACTTTTGTTTTTTCGGAACTGTGGTGAAGGTTGATTGAATCCACTTTTTGGGTATTTCGTCTCTATTATAGATATTATTAAATAGACTTGTGAGGATCTCGAGAAATTCATTATCAGTTTCACACATAAGTTTTAGTATTTCCATTTGAAGGTTCCTGGAGCTTTGTCGTTCTTAAGAGATAGAATAGCTTTTCAGATTCGGATTTCATAATTGGGGGTCCCGTATCTGTCTCATTGCTATTGTGTTCATAAGATCGTGCCGAAGCAAAGAGGAGTTCGACATATGATTTCGACATTTCCATAAGTCTCCGCCTGCGAGTGGCTAAATGTTATATATGGCCAATCTTACTATACGGAGCAGAAACTTGGTCATTAAAGATCAAATTCCTTAACAGAATCGAGAAATGTGGATACTGAGAAGACCTAAAATTTCCTGGGTAAACCATATATCAAATGAAGAGGTTTTATAAAGAGTAAACACCCACCGACAACAATTACAGTTAGATATTGTGAAACAAGGGAAAACATCGTACCTCTTACTAAAAGTATACTTATGGGTAAAATCGAAAGGACCGGGACGAAAGCAACATTCATGGCTTCGCAACATTCGGGATCGGTGTAACATCACAGATGCCTCAACCATATTTAAAAGAGCCGAAGAAGGCAAACTTTATGTCCAGTGAACACGTACGGATTCCATACGGCACCAGACGAAGAAGAAGAAGCAGGAGGACTTGAAAGCCGTTTATTTTTCAAAAGCCTTCTCAGCAGTCACAGCAGGTTCTTAGGTCTTAGCTGTCATAACACGTATTGCAAGAGTTTAACTATTTAAAACATGTTTTGACAATCGCACATTATGCATGTTATTCTGAAAAATACTGGTTGAACAAGTTATAGCCTAGCGAAAACTTCGAAAATAAGTTGAGGATCATCTTCTATTGTAGATATACCAAAAACATTTTGTCTAATTATTTTAGACAACATATTACACATGAGCCAATAGAAAGTAATGCATTGGAAGGAAACCATGGAATCTCGCTGACCAGTGCAAAAATCTTTATCATTTCAGTTGTCTGGATGGAAAAATGATCCAACCATTTGTTAGATCTTTGAGTTCTGAGTATTTTTTTTCACAACTTTCAGTAATAAGTTTTTTTATTATTAGCAATTTTTTTCTGAAATCCTGTTCAAAGTGTTTGGGTAACACAATAACATAATATAACAATTATGCGAACAACAATAACACTAATTCGGTTATCCAATTTTTTTGTGTAACATTATATATATTTTTTATGTTTCCTGGAAAATGTTGCAATTTTCAATATTTGATATGATTCTAGATTCTGTAACGTGTATGTTTTACTAATGATTTTATCGACAGGCTAAATATTGATTTTCTTAATTTACGGACGTGTGTGCTGTGCCACTTGCTGATGCAAATCAGTCACGATCGTCACAATGGAGTATTAGCATTTCTATTTGCATGATAATTATCAGTCTGTCCAAGACACGGGTATGTCCTTCAACAAACTCGTGCGGCCCCGTTTTATGCCAATATCTGCACTTTTGGTTACTGATTTAAATATATCAGTATGAAATGCATTAAAAAATCAATCAGAAAATTTTAGGCAGAATATTTTGTTATATTTAGCCAATGTGGTCATATCTTTCACTTCTGCTTTCCTGTCAAAATCGCTTAGCTTTGCAAACGATCAAACGTTGTAAAACGTTATATATATAATTTACAAATATCATTTGAAATCCTGAAACTTCTAATCGGATCCGAAGTTCCACATACATCGAAACAAATTTTAATACATTTTCGCACATAAAATTATTTGTCGCTGAATTGAACCACAGGTAGGACAAAATCATTGGAAAATCCGGTTCCAAAAGTCTTCTTCCCAATTATTTACGATAAAATGTGCTGAGAGCTGCAACATCTCATTCGAGGTTTGCTCTATAGACGATTAGAAAGCGTTTGATTGATGTTATCTCGATGAACTCAGGAACATTCTCACAGAGATAGTCCAAAATAGCACGGATATTCAACTTATTATCAATATTTATTGGGAAAAATTGGAATTCATGAGAGCAGCAATCGGAAGCAACGGGAAAATGAAAATAAATATACGGGGTGTCAATTTGAAAACTTCCCACTCTTAATATCTTTCTTGCAGTTGAAAATATTAAAAATCGGACAGAGCCGTCAATTTTATTTCTAAGAGGGGCACTTTAAATTAATATTTTAAGCTTCTTTGTTTCAACCCCATAGGACGGGTAGATGTCACCTTTAGAATCTTGAATGGGAAGGGGGGTCAAGTGGCACATCGTTTTGAAGGGCATTCAATTCTCTTTTCATTAGCTACTACTTTGCTGCTTTTTGTTTTTGAATATTCGCGTTTTTAAGTTGTAGAAACAATTAAACTTGCTTGCATTCAGATAATGGTTTTCAGATTAATGTTTACAGAAAAACAATTGTATTGGGTGTCCTTGCAATACAGATGCTTAGAACAGTAGGTTATACTGTTAAAATCGTTGAATTACAAGAAGAAAATCTACTTGAAGCAATTGATTTCGGATTTATTGATTATTTTACTTCTTTCATCTTTTTGATCATTTTCTTAAGGAACACCCTGTAGATGCAATAATGATATAACTCTTTTATCAGTTTACATATCTCATTAGTTTTTTTTAACCAATCACAAGACGCTTTCTTTATAATATTGTTGCGGTTGTACACATTCAGTTAATATTATAATATTTAAATTATGTTCAGTGTTGCATAATCTTAAAGGCAAGATACCTAATGCTTATTTGGCTGTCACTCAAATTACCGAAGACTGAAGTCTAGGGATACAGGTATCAAAATTGAGGTTCTAGCATTTGTACCCTGAACAAGCAAGTCGCTTGAATTGCGCTAATCGAAACAATTTGTAAATATTTATGAAAGCCTATAATTCACTAGAATTTCGAAATATTTTTCAGAGTTTATATTAAAAGTTGTTATCAGACAATCACATTTTAATCTTCTACTTCGCAGATTATATTATCATGTCTAGAATTCAATGTTTCATTTTACAGGCTTACTTGCAAGATATTTTTTAAAGACAAACAAAACTTATACGGCTTCCTGAATCTACTATCTACCATCATTGAAAACTTTAAGGGCGTCAACACGATATTATAGCTATTTTATTTTCAAAAACTTTATAAGGATAAAACAAGAATTAATTAAAAATAAAATCAGTGCGACATTCAAGGATTTAAAAAATCTGTAAGTATTTTAAGTAACAATATTTTGCAAACGCTTTACAAGAGTCCACACAGTTCATCTGCTGGATACAAACGTGCGGGATTACATTTAGGATGTCTTCGAATATTCTCGGTATTAATTGAGATTTTTTAAAGCACGGTTTCACGTTTATTGTTTAGTTGTGTTCTATTAGATGTTCATATTCGACAAGTAGACGTACTCGATTATCATCAACGGCGTTCTATCTTCTTTTTAGTTTAATGTTCGACACAATGATTCTTAAACATTTTCTAAAATTTATTATGATTTCACTGTAAGCAAAACTATCAATAAATAAAATAAAAAATTAGATATAGCACATATTACATATCTATTAGTCATCGTAGGATATAAAAGTTCGCGGTATATTCAAGAAACATGCGGCCGTCCAACATAAACACGATCGGAAAATGTCTACACATTTTACGAAAGCGTCTATTGTCTGTTACATTGCAATAATTCATTCAAACCATGTACATTACATAAATTCAATAACATTATGTATTGTTAAGATGTACAATTCTAAATACATTTGTTGATACACGTTTCTATAGCATACATCTTTCACTTTACGTTCATTTACGAAAACTAATAGCTCTAAAGAATACTATCTTGATGATAAACCTAAAGAAATTGCCAATGCAAAACTGTTAAAAGGTTTTGACACCAATACGATTCTTCGAAACAATGGCATTTTTTCGCTACAAGCCTATAAATTAAAAACTACATTTTTACAGGTAAAATTGAAACTATACAAGTGAACGTTTTTATTGGAAATTTAATAAAAAAATATCTTACTAGCGTTGACTGATATTCTTCTTCTGGAGCCGGAAACGGGTAAAATTCATGATTTTCCTCCTTCTTTTTTTGAAGAAATCTTTCAAAATCATCCCAATCCTGATCGGTTGTTGCATTTTCATGTTCATCCACAATACCGTGAATTGAGTTTTCCATGATCGGAAGCTATGACTGGTAGCGTTTCCTCAACGTAGGAAATAATTTCAAACGAATGTGCTTAAAGCGATATAATCCATAATAGTAACGAGTAATTATTTGGCACAAGATTAGAATGATTAAATACATATAGAAGTTACTTCAGACAAATTATCTAACAATTTTCAAGCTTCAAAAGCTGATTTGGTGTAAATGTTTTGCAAAAGTTTTTGTAAAAGTATAAATAGGTACTCTCATTTACTTAGGAATTTTGTGACATTTAAAGTGTATTGAGGTAGTTGCCATGTACAAATCAAAATATTCGAGATAAGTCTTAACTTACAAAAAATGTCTGAGAAAAATTTTGCTTATTACCTTCGGCCTATTATTTGATTATCGTAAAAAATGGCACCATGTACAATTTAGAAAATCACTAACCAGCTTTTCAAATTATTTAAAAATTACATGGTTGTTGTTCGAAACAAAAATTGCTTTTTAATAGCCGCTAATGATAATTCTGAGTTTTTGTTGTTGCTAGATTAATGATGCATGGCCAATGCAGGATATAGTTGAAATTAAAATTAGTGTGTATATGTGTTAAACGTGAGGTCTACATATGTAAATAATTTTTTTTACGTTTTGCAACCAGTCACATTATTAATATTTTTCACTATTTAAATCTCTCCCGTTCTGGTTCAATTTCCCACAACACACTAACTCAGTTCAACGGTTTTTATTTTATTAAATTCGCGTTCACGAAACGCTCACATGCGAAATCCTACGGAAGACATGCAAAACTAAAGGAAGAAGCAAATTGTTGCAACCAAGATAATAATAAATTGGCTAATTTTCTTATTAAAAGGCGAGTCAACCTTCGTTACAGTAACGTATATAAATGGGTTCACAATTGAATTAACCTTGTGTAGTTTCATAAAAACTATAGAGGATTTCTTAAAAGTTTTGTAGAATTGTTCAAATATTTCACTCCAGTTAATTGTCGCGAAACACTTGAGCTATATGGGTCAATAATGTTTATCGTATATATTTGCGTTATTTGTTTATGACAATCGTAATAGGTAAAGATGATAAATCCGTGCTTTATAAAGTTCAGCAAACTCGCCTGATACTATGAGGTGTGCACATTGTCAGTTGTCCTTCTTTTATTCACTTATAACTTTATGGGTCTAATAATATAATCTAAAAATGAGAACTTATTTCTGAAGACCAGATTTATTTGGGAAATTGGGTCAAACAGTCATCAAATATTTAAATTGCCCAACAGATTTTAGTAAAATGCCCCGAATAATACTGTTAAGAGTTTGTAGAGGTGTAATGTAGCATTAAGATTGTTTGTCAACTTAACAGTTCAGTGCCAAATATTTCGTTTGTCTGGCAATGGCACAATAAAACCATCACTCAGTCAAATTATAGGCATTATTCCAAGATTTGGGTTCAGGAATTTCCCTACAATAATTTTCAGTTTAGTTATAGAAATGGGAAGATAAAACGATCTGTTGCTTTATCAGCAATAAATTGAGCGTCAGTTATCCTTTTTTCCTCTTTATTTTTCTGTAACATCTGGTTGTTCTACAGAAATGTTCAAAAAGCCACAAATTTATAAAGCCCTCAATATACCCAACTGGCTGAGCTAGAAGTGAACAATCAACGGCTAAATTGGCGACCATTTAGTAGGAATATTTTAACCAGTTCGGCAGTAAATAAAATTTCGCATAAAGGAATAAACACGTTGTTAATTGTTATCTTTCCAATGGCCAAAGATATCAGTTATTTTACAGCCGGTTAAGCTGATTGAAAGTTTGTTGGAATAATCATGTTATAAAACCAACTGAATTATCATCTTGCTCCATACCTACAACTTGTTTGCAATTTCCTTCATTTTTTTCAAAACTGTCTGCTTAAAAGGATAAATAGATTTATTTTCAACAGCTCTCTATTACCAGAGTGCCAGTTTAGTTTCCATCATCTACACAATGTCACACTCTAACAAACGCATTGAAAGGCAAACAGGCTAGAAGCGCTATAAACGAGAAAACTATACTTTTCTATGTTGTACATAAATCAGGCATTTGACAAGCTCGGGCTTGGTTTGCTGTTAAAATAAGAAATATCTTTAAAAAGTCACTGGCATCACATAATCATCATATAAAACAACCACACTTTTAGAATTAAAGTAGGAAAATCTCAATCACATTTTTTTAATATTCAGTCTCTAGTACCACAATGTTCAACGACCCATATTGTACAAACATTGATTAGCATAAATGCTGAAGATGCAACCTTCTTAGTATCAGACGACGATTTAAACAACTCAAGCCACATCTTACGAATAGACATACATTTGACAAAATGGCTTTCTAGATCCTTGTTGGCCAGAAAAGCCAACATATCTGCATGTACCTCTAAATTGGCAATTCGTTTCTCAGAAATAAGATATTATGTTCTTGGGACATCTAGTTTTTCAACTTTTCCAAAACAAACATATACTATTAACATAAATAACAAAAATATATTAAAGCCAATATGGACATGGAATAAGTCTACAAATTTGAGGCCTTTCCTAGTCACTCCAACTTGAGAACTCTCCAGCGATTTCAATGGAAAATCCGCAATATCAAGGAAGAAATAAACCGCCATTTAAGTTCATAGTATATCTAATAAATAGCGTCTAAATTCGCAATACATTTTTTGACCCAAATTAGCAGATTTACAGATTAAGTCAAGTGCGTACTTAATAATTTTCATTAAGTTGAAAATATAGTTTTACATTTTTAAGTTCAAGATCACTTGCTGGCACAGATAGAAGAACTAAAAGTTGGTATTTAAATATTTATCCAGACAATACAGATTTCTACCTCTCATTTGTTTTAAGTTATTAACTTCAATTTATATAATAGCACTTAAAAAAGCATAACGTTTTATTAATTTATAGAATAACACTTTATATATACAGGGTGATTCCAAATTAGTTAATTTAGAGTGTTGATATACATAGAGGATAGCGAATAACTAGACCCAAACTGTGCATTATTGTATAATATTATTATTATTGTTCCGTTATATATATTATTATTACATATTATTATTATTGTTATTTGATAATTTACACTAGTTTGTTAGAAACGAAACCAATTATAAAATCAAGTAATTCTTCATCTTCAGATGTTGGTAGCTCAAAAAATTTTTTCTAAACCATAGAAGTCTTTCTTTGCTACTTTGCTGCTTCCTACTACGTGCTGGCGTATTTATCTAGCATATGTAATTACAATTAACTTTATTGTAATAAAATATAATATTAATTATTAATAATTAACTATCATTGAAATGGTTTCAAAATAATAGTGGGTTTGATAACATGGTTCAGAAATGAAGATACCGACATTAAAATGCATTGAATAGTTAAATGTGTATATTTTCCAATATGACTCAATGCTGTTTTGCAAGGTCTATTTATGTCATTTAAGGATGTAAAATATTTTTTATTTTAAAGTTCATTAAGGACATTTGCAAAATAATCGTTTAGGCCATCTGGGGTCAGGTTGCTGTCGCCGTTCGTTTAATGTGCAATATTAGTACTAATTATAAATCATATTCTTTACGGATCCAATTTAAAAAAATAGTTTTGCTTTTTTTACGTTTTAAATAATTTTTCTAATGTTTCTGTGCCAACACATCAAATTCTATATCTTTTATTTCTGTGCCCCTGAATTTATCCAACCAATATGGCAAAGGGAAGAGTATCAAATAATTCAACATTACTTACATTAACTAATCTAGAAGCAATTAGTTAATATGCTCTTTTACGATATATGTTTTGTAATATTTTTTCAAGCTCAATTATATTTTTAACTCTATACTGGGTGACCCAATTTGAATCTGCGAGATCTAAAGAGCATATTCTACTCCCAAAAACATGTGGTCCAAAAGTGTTAAATAGTGGAGGAATCGGCTCTTAAAACTGTACTCTCTCAACAAATATTTAAATAAAATAATGGAACTTGGTACGCCTTACAGGGTAACACACATCGAGATAGTTTGGAAAAAATTGTTGAAAGAGATACCAGAGATGTTCAAAAACTCAAACTTCAAAAAAAGTTGAATATTTTCATAAGGAACGTTGAGGAAATATTGTTTTTTTATGGAACTACATAGTATTTCAGTAAAATAGTACGCCTTCAAGCTTTTTGAAAGGGTAAATACTTTTAAAGTGATGTAAGATTTCCTATATACCTATCTATAGGTATGCCATCACCAAATCGAGCGACTGACTCAATTAGCTTTATTACTTGACCGTACGAGATTTTGAGGGAATATTTTAGGCTCTAACACAAATCAAATGTTTCCTTTCGAATCCAAAAATCCTCCGTAAAAAGTTACAAAGTTGGAACAAGGGCAGAGTAAATGCTAAAGTTTATTAGAAAAGTCGAACGATTTGGTCGTGCACATGTATGGGAAATTTGAAATAACTACGAAATTATTGGCTTTTTGAAAAAGTGCTAAGAAGCGTTTTTTTCTTTTAAACACTATGTAGTTTCAGGAAGGTTTTTGAGCATCTCTCAAAATTACCTCGAAAGAGGGAGGATCCGACCTTTACACGGTCCGTCAGACGGTCTGAGTTCTCCATCATTGTGAAATTTGGAGTGATCAATAATGTCGACGATGGTCCTCGCTTGAAAATGCCCAAATAATAATTATTAAAAATTGCCAGTATGTGAGATCAATTTATGCTTTTTCGAGGACATTTGCCCTGGTTTGCGAAGGTAGTTTCTACAGTAACATTAAATAACTTCTATTACCTCGAATGTCTTGGCAATTAACTAAGCAGTGACATTGTCCAAACAAGCAGAAGCAATTCGGGAATAAGAAGATACAAAGTCATATTTAACTTGATTGCTCATCGGAACATCCCCTATTAGCCAAAGGCAAGAAATCACAATAAACACAGTTTGTTTCTGTTAATAAAAATTTCACTTAGATTCAGTCTTTATATTTTGGTAAGTTAATTTTACGGCTCAACGTCTCTGGCTTTTCCAAAATGTTGCAGTTCTCTCTAATTTTGCTTCAACAACTACGAATCTCTAAAATTTGTTTCACATAAATGGACCTTTCCACATTAATATTTTTCTTGCAAATCCAAATTTCTACTGCCTTTCCGCTCAACCGAACTGTTGTTGCTTCAAATAATTAGTTAAATATGTGGATTGAAATATAAAGTAAATTAATTGCCCTGTTGTATTGCAACATTTGCATTCCTGATAATGTATCAATTTCTCTAAAGATCCAAACACTTTAATTCTTTTCTCTTATTTGTTCAATTACAACATTAGCGTGTGAACGTGAATTAATTATTGCTTCTCTCCGAAGGCATATACGAGGATTTTCAATTGCCGAGTTCGATTTTGCAAGAAGTTTAAAAGCGTGTCGGCGGTCTTAAACTTGTTTTTTCTTTATCATTGAACTTGCCGTTCTCTTTTCGGTATGTTATATTCTTTCATTTCTTACGCAACATTACAGTTGTTACGCGCATTACAGTTATTAGCTTTTTTAATTATATACAAAGACTATAGCTGAATGCAGCAAATCTATGATCAAATATGTATGACAGTCATGATTGCAACAGTTATGCAAGTGATTAAAAGCAAAAATATAGTTGATTTAATTTCTACTTTATCATTAATTCAACTAAATAAATCAAACGTGAGAAAACTGAAGTGTTTATTAATTAATAGAGTTTGAGAGTTTTTTGTAAAAATCATTATTGGTCGAACAGATAATTGATTTACATAACTAAAATCTGCCTCAGCTGGCAACCTATTGTGATGGATAATTGGATTATTCCATAAAAAGATCGCTCGGACTTCGATGGAAACTTAAACATTCATTATTATGTACTAACTTAAATTATGAAATAATTTAAAAAATAGTTCAATGTCGAATATTTTGGAATCCCTTGTTTGTTYWTTTTTTTTGTTACTTCTTATAATAATCTCAACTTAATTATTCTTTTASTTTGTGGTAAATTCTAATAGGCTCATGTTGATAATTATAAGTTGCAAACACAATCATTGTATAAAACTAATAACTTTACAGTTGCAAATGTTATCCTTAAAAGTTTTTAAACTCCTTTGGTTCMATTTGATAAAAAGCCTCATCATTCCCGACATTCGTTTATAAAAATTCTACTACCCGTTAAGAAACCTCTTATTGCATTTGATTAGATTTTGCAGAATTTTGTTTATTATAATGGTTTTCCGTCACACCCAGCGCATGTCTTTGTAATGAAAAGTAGCGCCAGCGGCTCGAGTCGACCAGGTAATTTGCAATCAAAACCTGAACATTTTTGCAAAACTTTCTTCAAAATGTATTATCTATATAACCATCAAATGGTAAAATTTTAAGTATGGAAGAAATAAAAGAAATAGGCTTTTTAGAATATGTTCAGGATATCTTGAGAAACTTTACAACAGGCACCACTTGAAAGAATTTTATCCAACAAAATAGAACCTATTTGGCATTCTGTATAAAAATTATAAATTTTGCAACATCGTTTTTCAAAATTTTAGAAAATGTTCGAAACTTTTCTAGTTTTTTAAATATCATCTAAATCTCTTTTGCCTAAACATGGCTAATAAAGATCAGCTTTGAGAGAAGCCCTTGAGACGCTGCATTCAAAAGATTCCAAATATTTTTAAGAATTTTTAAATCGTTTGCGAGAAATATATTCGTAGACTTCGACAGCCCCACAAAACTTTGCGTTTTTGATTTTTAAACTTTTAAAGAATTGGTGTTACGAAAGAAGCCTTAGTAGAAAGAAACAGTTTATGATACATTTTTGCAGCAACAAGCAGTTTCTGAAATCCAAAGTGGAATTTCTTTCCAGTTTGCATTTCCATCCATTTCATTAATTTCTTTATTATCAACTATTTTGAAAAACCGGAGACTAGGACACAAACACAATTAAAATTATTGAAAAAATGTTCAACTGGTTTACACGATTTTGGAAAACCCGGTTGATTTCCTAAAATTCGATTGATGCTCCGAACCGTTTGTTTGCTTCACTTACATCACGGTTTGAATAAATCAATGTTAATGTATGTCTGATGCATAGAGTGCTGATATTCGATCGCCCGTTAAGTCACTAGTAGATTCTCATTAGAAGCCAGGGTCAAGAAGAATTTTAAATAACAACAGCTTCGATTTGCATCCACCGGTGTAAATCAGGGAATATCAACCGCAAAATCAGGTGATTATTTACACTTTATTCCAAGCTTGTTAATTCACGTATTTCATTACATGTGAAATTTCAGATCATGTATTTAATCAATATTAATTCAATCTGTTAGCGCGTTTGGCACCAAAATGTATATAGCCTGAACCTGGGTGTGAACTCGCATTAGAACTTCTCCTATTAAGTGAGTTTATTAGCAAGTTTTACAGTTGGAAGAAATGTCTATTAAGGAATTTTAAGCCCGTCCCGAACGCGTAACAGTTGTAAGATCAAAATTAGTCAAAATCATTTAGATTTTTAAACTTGGTTTAGCTTATGTTATAATTAGAACGTAACAAGGCGTCGGAGTTAGACTAACAGGGCAAAGTTTAACGAATCCAACCTGTCGCACAAGCAAATATAGTAAATACAAACAAACCAATAGAGATCTCAAGCAAATCTGATGCTGATTGTCGCTTTGTCACAAAGTAAAAAATACTGATTAATACACAATAAAAAAAATGGTAATTAGAAAACTGATACCTAATACTCTAAAATTGTGCATATTAACCAACAACAAACTCAAATTAGTGAGTGTAGTATTGCATTATTTAACTTCTTTCTACTTCAAATTCAATCAACCTGTTTAAATAGATGAAACTCTTATTATAAATTGATTAACTAATCACACGGAAGTAGTACCCTAAGAAGCAGACGAATGTGTGAACACTTTGAAAGTTAAATTAGTTTCAGTACATTTTTCTGGGTCACAAAATTGTTTCCATTGTATACAATTGAAAAATTACCTTTCTAAATTGCCTATATTTTATACAGACATTACAGCTACTTAATATAATTTTCTACATAAATACAATCATTTCAGACGGTTATTAGGCAAATGTAAATTTAGAAAATGTAAACAGATTTTCCTTGGTAATACTTTCCGCGATATAAATAAAAGATGTACTTGAGTAAATGAACAAAGCTTTTGCACTTATCCCAAGAAAATATTTAATTTCAAATCAAATTAGCTGCTTTTGCTTCTTTTACCAAACCAAATTGGTAACTGAGTTACAACAATTATTTTTAATGCATGTTAATGAAAAGAATCTAGTTATATGTAAAAAACTGTTTAATACCTGGCGGTATTTATAATATTTTAATTATTTATAATATCTAAAGTTGAAATAAGCAAACCTTTGATAATTTTTGCAGCTCAATTAGTAATCAGTTCGTCTGTTACCGATGCAACTGTCCATTGTGGAAACTCACAATATTCTAAATGTAAACATATTCAAGTTTTAAGGCGGATTGGTCTGTAAAAACAAATTAGCACATTTTGTTATGCTTCAAAACCGAAACTAGCTTCCCTGGTTGGAAACCCTGTATTTTTCACATTTCAGAGTTTGATATTTAAATACCTTGTAATCAATTTAAAATTCAACAGACTACAGTTTTATTTCATTTTTTATCACGTTCTCTCTTAGGAAAACTGAAAATGTACCTCTCTGTTTGTAAAATGTTGTTTTGTTGGTAATAAATAAAGAAAGTGTAATAAATGGTTAGTTTTTTGAAACCAAACAATATATCAATGCATTTTCAAATTTTTTATTTAGTCAAAAAAAGGAACATTAAATAATAAGTCAAATAAACGACATTTCCCAAAAGTTTTTTGCGACCATAGTACGGCTAAAAAATTCTAACATTTCTTATAATTTTTTATTTGGAAAATTCCCTAAAATAAACAGTTGTATACCGTTTAAAACAGTTTTTTTTAATCTAGCAGAAAGTATTGTTTTGCAGCGTTTCAAAATGCTTACACTTACTTGTTTCTTTTTCTTCCAAATTGACACCTTTAGCGACGTGATTACTTACTTACTAAGAGAAAATAATTTTTAACATACACTATACGTTTTTATAATAATATTTTGTAATTCTAATTTATATGCTGTCAAGTTTTACAATCTAGAACAATATAACAATATAGGTATTTATTTAGTACTATACATATATATTTATTTAATTACAAATTTAATTAAATAAAAATTTATTAAAATGTATTAAATCGTCTTAAGATAACATACATGTATGCATAATGGCCATTGCCACATTTTTATCTTGCTAGTTGATGTCTTGTTTATCCATCTGAAGCCATGTCTTTTGGTAAACTCTTTTTATAGTTGGTTATTTGAGTAATTTTGTCTTACTCTTGCGCCTTGTTTGCTATTTCGCTTTAGCTTCTAATTAGTAGAATGATCAAATCAATTGAAATACAGATAAAATAATTAATCTGAAAGTCGATATGGTTTATAAATGTAAAGCAACAAAGGAAATAGGCATTTGAATTTATTGAACCTTCTTTACAATCGGTTGTTATTACGCAAAGTATGATTTTGCAAGAAGTTTTAATGCGTATTTGCGGTTGTACATTCGATTTTTTATCATTAAACATTGAACTTGGCGCTCACTGTCGCAATGTTTTTCCTCTTCCATTGATTTTGTAATAATATTAATCGTAATGCAGACTTTCAGTAAACAGGCATTGCTGAAGCATGAAAATATTCTTATTTTTAATAAATGGTAATAACATTTGCTTATAAATAATGAAAATTTGATTATCACTGAATTCTAATTACACTGATAAGGTTCTGTCCTATCGAGTTAGAGGCAATTACAAAGTCGTTTCTTTTACTCCTGATGTAACAAATATAAAGAACTCCGGTCGGTCGGTAATGGAAAGCATTGAAAAGAAAAATTAATAGCTGTTTAAAGAAAAAAAATTTTCATATTGTTAAAATGGTTCTGTTTTTTAAATTAATTAAAATGGATTTCTGGTAGCTAGTTGTTACTGTTAAAACATCTGAAAATTTGCTTTTTTAGCGTGTGCTTCAAAAATGTAAAACAGCTAAATTCGGATACTTAGCTAAATCCCCATAGTCGTTAAAACGTTTTATCTTAATTTCGTTCAGTTTTATGGCATAGCGCTTAGTACTAAACTGCGAGTAGATTTTCTATTAATACCTCATAAAGTTATAAAACTTAATACGCGCTAACATGTGCTCTTCCTCTACGCACACAAATTATAAATATTATCTAAAGATATTTATGGTTATTATTTATTAAAATTGCATTAACTATCGTCATTCACCAAATGACGGCAACAGTTTAAGTCTCAAGGATTAACATAAACTATGTATTCAGGAATAATCGATTAATATTCACTAATATTCCACTTTTCATATATAATTTGACATAGTTTCCAATATTAGTTCGATATGGTCACGGAAAATGTTCATGGTTATAGTGATAGTACATGAATGTTGTGTTATTTTTCCAGTCACTTCCTGCTTTTAATAAATTTGGTGATTATTTCCAATGAGTAAATAACAGTAGTCAATCAAGTTGATTTGTTATGATTGGCCGCTGGCAAACCCCTTTGAGTCGCATCCGTCATATTTGGGATTTAAGTATATATATAGAACTAAAATCCCACATTTTTTATTAATGGTTCTTACCAAGGTATTTTGGTATCCCAAGCCATATTTCTCGTTGTTCTTTCCTTCCAGCGCACTGACACCATCGACGTCATTCATATTTTTGTTCGCCATCCAAGTTTGAAATTGCTTCTATCACTACTGGGTAGTTCGTTAAAAATCAGTCTTTTAACACTAATAAAATGTCATTAAAATTCCTTTAAAAATTCGCGACACTGTGTTTCGAACTTTGACCTGGCTGATGATGCAGTTATTCTGAAATGAATAAAAAAGACAATATTAATTCATATCAAAACTGTTAAAGTAAATACATTGTTCTAAGCTACAATTAGGGATAAAAGTATGGGAATCCGAATTATTGAAAGAATACATGAATTAATTTTGGGAATATCTACTAAGCCATCCATTCTGCCAAGCTAGAATTTATTGAATAAAGTTGCTTAGCGATTTCTCCATATTTTTATTAAATTTATAGTTATATAAATCTAATTAAATATTATAATAATTTTATAATATATAATTTTAATACATAATAATTATAATTTTAAAGTACATATGAGTTTTATTTGTCCCATGAGTTATAATAATAAATCACATTAATTTATGACAACCGTATTAACCAGATTCACACAGTTACAGAAAACAATATAACCAGCAAAAAAATACTGTAAATAAAATTATAACGATAGATGACCGATTTGGTCGAGAGCCTGTTTATCACAGACTTAAAAGGAAAATTGTCGAGTGTATGTATTTTTGGACATATTTTTTGTGCAAGTAAAATTTATCGCAATAATTATTTTTACACAATAATACAGGGATTTTATCTTCTTTAATTGGAATATAAATCTCAATGGAGCAATCTGTTTTACTGTTTTAAAATTCAATAAACAGATTAACAGTTTATGCGCACAATGCAAGTTGCAAATTGAATTTTAGAGCATGTCGAGATTTACTTTTATTTATTTGAATAAAATATTTTGTTGAATATAATAATGCAGATTCACTTTCTTTATGGCGAAGCACACATTCGTGAAATACAAATCTCTCTCTTAAGCATTGCGTTTAAAATATAGCTACAGGATAATAAAAATGTTAATGGAACTTTTCCAAAGATGGATATTCAGACTGCTCGTTTTATAATATTAACTGATCTAATAGATAGATCTAGAAGAACAGTGAACATCCTAAATTTTGCTGAAGCGATGAATTTTAAATTATTTTTGGGTTCAAGCAATATTTCTTTTAATTAAAACCTAGGAAACTATTAAATTTACCAGGCATTTTGAGCAGTAAGAAAACGTTCAAAATAATGGTTATTATGGGACAAAAATGTAATTGAAATCTATTACTTCTGCAAAATTTATTTTCTTAACTCCAAAGCAGTGAAGGTTCAAGCTGTTTCATTTTTTAGGAAGAACTAAAATCGTTTCCAGCTCTTTTAAGATTCCATTATTTTCGTAGGAATTTGAAATGGAACTAACCCATTCCAAACGTCCCATTAAAGAAAGTAATTTACTACTTTAAAAGTGTTGCAGTCATAAAGAAACACCCTGTATATATATTTTTATATTAAATAGAACAAAGCATAAAAATTAACAAACCTTTTATTTTTTAATTAAATTCAACATCCCTCACATCAGCTTTAAACATCTCAACTGTTATTTATTCTTTAAATCTCTCAAATCATGTTTTGCTTGATACCTCAGTTTGATTGCCACAGTATTTTCACTATAATTTTGTTCAGTTTAAACTTCTCATTATAATTAAACGTTTTCAACTGAACAACTAAAGTGAGTTCGACTAATCAGTTGATAAAACCCCAATGTTGAGATTGTATTTAGAATGTTATCTCGGACGATGTTAAATTGGTTAATTTTTAGGCCGGGTGCTGTGGGCGTGTAAATATCTTTATTAGTGCTGTAAAATAATAAAATTTCTCATCAATAAAAACGACTTTTTTGTAGTTTATAAAACAAACATGAAATTTGCAGTTTAAAAAACAGACAATGATTGTTACAGAATTGAACAGACAAGGATAAAATCTGGTTCGTTTTCAATTATTAATTATCGCATTTTTTCAACCAATTAATTGCCTTAGAACTCAAAGGAAAATACCAATAACGCAATTAATATAAAAAACGTAAACAAATTAACAAAAATAGAATTCCAATTATATTAAATAAACAAAAATCATTGAGCGGTTGTAAAAGTCTCAATAGGGCGCTTATTTGTAATAAATTTGGATTGAGCTGATCCATCCAATGACTCAAAAGTAAATCGTTAAGTAAGTAATCTTGCCCATCTGACTGGCAATGATAAGCACGTGAATTGAAAGCTTTTTAATCCAGAGCTTATCAATGACGCTAATCCAGGAATTAAGATAGAATAAGTACGTCAAATATGCACTGAAAAAAACATTGTCGGGTCAACAGTCTACATTTATTTCACCAAATAGTACAAATTATTTTGTTGATATTCGTTTCCGATTGATTGTAGCTTATGAGAGCTTACATCTAAGCTCTCATCTTGCACGTAAGAAGTTGCAAGAGAAGTTTGTTGTGGAAAATGGCGAAACAGTTTCGGGTAAAATATTAATTAATTTTATATAAAGTACTGATTTCAAAACTTACTAGAACCGGCGGAACCCGATAAAAAAATATATTATAAATATATATAGAATTCCATATAATATATAAAATTCTTGTAATTAAAAGCACTGGCATCTTCACAAGAAATGTTTAAAATCACCATATCAATTTAGATCTGAGATCTGAAAAAGATCAGCAAACAATACCTTTAAAGCCGTGGCAGGTAAAATTATAAATTTGTAATTCCAGCAATACAATAAAAATCCATCATTTTAAATCCGAAGCCTGATGAAAGTCACTTATAAAACTATAATCCTTGATTTATCATTAGTGGCTGGAATGAGATCTGAGAGTAGCTGTATATTTTGTCCAATATACTCAATTACTTTAACTTCATGAAACACTTTGTTGAATATTTAATAATCGGTGATAGTTAGTTTAAACTGCAATCAATTCAAGTTCTTGGCTTCCATTAACTTCAAAAGGAAACAAATTCAAATAACTAACGTACAAAATTGATCAGCTACAAAAATATATCATTTGTGTGTCAATATTCATAAGGAAAATGACATTTTCTATGACAATTGTTTTGAAATCAGCAAAGCACATTTTTCACTTGCAGCTTACACTAATTATGACTGAAAGTGTTTATTTGACAAAACACTTAACAGTGTGCTAATTAACGGCAATAAATTATTTTGAAATTCCATTTCAAAATCACCTCGTGATCTTGGATAAAATGGAACAGATTATAGACGATACGTTGAATACTTAAACACCTCATAAATTAGTGCAAATGTTCGTCCTCGTGTTCATATCTTTTACCTGTTAATAACCAGTTTAAATTTCCAGAATTCAACATGCATTTATTTTTATGTTTTTTAACTAGTGACCCGATTAAAACTGCATTCTAGGTAAAAGTTATATATATTATAAAACTCATAAAGTTTCAGATGAATCACTACCTATACTTAATATCTTGAGCTAAATCTTTAGTGCAACAGATGAACAGAACTTGTTGAAATTGAAATTTTATAATCCAAAAAAAATGGACCGAGCCAATACGCCAGAAGGAGAAAAAAGCAAAATACTAAACGACTCTGATCGGATTGCAGAAATTTTCATTGCATTTCAGGTATTTAGAAACGATAAAAATGTGTATTGCTTGATACCCTCTGAGTTCCATATAAATTAATTGTGATACAGTACAAAGCAAAATTGAATTTCTAAAATCACCGCCAGCCAAGCGTCCTTTCTATATGGATTTCTTCATCTTATGGTTTGCTTAGTTTAAAACAGTTCACTTAAATTCATAAAATTTCTTCATATGTTGATAAACTGTTAATCTTAAATTAAATAATTCAAATTGATTAATTAAATCATCAAACAACTAACCCAGATAAACAGCAAGTTTATATACCTTTCACGTAAATAACAGGACCATTTATTTAAATTTTAGTGCGATTTTATTTAACACCATCAGCAAACATCTTAGCGTCCACAATATTGAAAAATCCCACTCATTAACCAACACTTCAATACAAACTCATGAAAACCGAATAACTGAAAAGTTGTAATCGAAAGTGGACACTAGATAATACAACAATAACTCCCGTACAATAATAAACGAAAAATTCGTTTCGCAATTTATCAAAACACAGAGTTGGCTGATGGCCTGACCACCGTGTTGACCAGACTCGGAGCCCGCAGACTTTCAGATAGTATTAAAATAGAGGAGCAGTGATTGTTTTTTTTTCTTGGAATGAGGCCAATAAAATATGGTTTGAGATTGTAAGCGCTAATTAACACAAGAACATTAATAAATATAAATACGTTAGTCAAAAGATGGTTGTGTGCTTGATATGAACTGGAACGTTAAGGGCAACGAAATTATTTTTATGTCTTACGTTTACTTACTTGCGATTGCTGGTATGTAAATGCATTTAAATTTATGAAGCGTGCATGCGATTTAGTTTTGTAAACTTGCTGATAGCAATATTAGTAAATATTTTAATGGTAATTTTCATAATTAACTTTTTGCGCGAAAGCTCCAACTTGTCCTTTGAATTTATCTTTTTCTGTTTGTGTATGTCTTGTTTGATTTAAATTGCAAATTACGACCATGGTTGTGTCATTCCTTCATAAGTCTTCAAGAGAAACTCTCTAAAATTCTATTTGAAGATACATTCAGAAAATCCACAAGGCGATGGCTGAAACACGAGCATGAAAAATATTTACTAAACCGAGGTAAATTTACCTATCAGGAAAGTGCTAACTGTTTTTGTTAGGAGCTCAAACAATAAAATTAATTACCCATGTGTTAATTTATTTGAAAACGTCTCAAAAACAACTTGAAAGTTATTATCGATAAGTCCACAACAAGGCAACGTTAATTTGTGTATTAAACATGAAATCACGTGTACGAACAATAAACAAATATTGCGTCAGCTGATCGGTTGATGTTAATTCTGCAGAGAAAAAAACCGGAATTTCAGGTTTGGAACTTTTTACCTTTGAAGTATTTACAAGTTCGCATTTGGAGATAGTATTAATAAGCAATTGTACTTTTTTAATATCCGATTATTTTATTTAAAGTTAATTATGTTCCTTAACTTCATGATCCGAGTGTTAGAGAGTGGTGGTCATTTTATTAAAATTAGTGTATTCTGATTTTACGCTCTGCGGTGTCTATTTAAATAGCTTTTAGCAATATTTCGACTATTCGAAAACTAGTAGGAACTGGAAAATTTGAAGTGAAACAAACAACGCCCTGAATAGTTTAGATGCTTTCGAATGTACTCTAAATGTTGTTTTCTGTTACCTCTAGCTATTTTTGAAATTACAATTATTTTATATTTTGAATTTAAACGATCTATGTTGTATGTGTAACTCCTGTTGTTTTCCACACATATTGGGTTATTGGTTTAAGGAATTTGCTAGAATTGCTTAAACTAATCACCATTAAATTATTTACCAATTGTAATTGCTCGTCAGCTTCAATAAGGTCACTTGACGGGCTGTTAAAACAAATTCGGTTTTATCGGATCCGCTAAAATGATGGTTGTAGAAAACCAAATTTGATTACAAATTGTACCGACTGGTTGAAATTAACCAGTTTGATGCAGAATAGACTTGAACATGATTTGTTTCCAGACAAGTCGTAGGTTTTTTTGCAGTGGTAATTAGAATTGATTAGAGAAAACCATATCAGAAACTCTATTAGAAAGCTGTGCAAAATGTAGATAAACTACCCCAAAAATTGAAAGTAGCTTGAATCAATATATGAGACTGTTGACATTAATTATTAAGTACATACTAAATGTAATCAAACCGAAAGTTAAAAACGTACAAAATTAAGTAGGTAGAAAAACACTAATTGAATTTCAATTTAAAATGAAGTTTTGTCAATTTTGGATCTTTTCATCACTCATTTTTGGCAATACTTTTTATAAAACAGTTTGAATTAAGTTATATAAAAGATGAATAAAAATTTTAAACGAATCGATAACATATTCTCAATTTACACTCATTTTCCAAAAAATATTTGTTATCAATTTTTATGACCACTGAACAACTAAAAATCAGCAAAGAGAATTAACAATTCAATTTTTAATTCAAAGAGACAAAATAACTAAATCAATTTCTATTTATATCTATTAGTTAAGTTAGTTGATTAAGAGAGAGAAATGTTCGCTGGAATATAGAAGGGAGTAATAAAAAATGTATCTAAAAGGTATTTTCATTTCATACAATAATGGTCATTTGAAAATTTGATGAATTTGACCAAAACGAAATACGTAAAAGAAGTTTTAAATTTCAATAATTATCAGAATTATTTTATTGACTGAAATTGAATTAATCAAAGTAGAAAATTTGCGAAAGACCAAATGAAAATAGTCTCGTTACAAAACTGGTTTACGAAATTGTTCTGTCTATCACGTGAAACATGGGGTTTTATTATCGTTCTGTTGTTTTTCAATTTTGATTGTAACTGTGCCAGTCTTTTTGATATTTTTGTCACATTTAAAGATCGTATTGGTTTCAAGGGTTGCGTAAGGGCTTTTTGGGGATTCCTTACTTTTGAAATTCATCTTACTGCGATTTTTTCAGCGGTTTGTATGTGCCGTTTGGAGTTTCTTTTTGCTCGCTTCGTTTGCTCTAAGAATGTGTCAGTATTTGTCTTATGCTCGACAAATCGCTTTGCCTTGCATTTGCCTTGTGGTTGGTTGTCTCTTTGCTGATTCCTTTCTCTGTGTAAGTTGATGATCGAAAGTGTTTTGTTTTTTGAGTAACCTTTTCTATGGTTTTGAATTTGCTTTGAACAGTGGATGAAATCCAGTTTGCTTCGGTCTAAAGCTAAATTGGTATGCCCGTATGTCTTTTTCCATGTTTTAATCCACTCTTTGGGATGAGTATAAAAATGTAATTGATAAAGTCACTTGTGAATGTAATAAATTGTACAGAAAGAAAGCTTCAAAACTTTTAAATAAACGTGTAATCAATTGCACTTTTTAAACAAATAATTCAATAGATCGCATAATTGTCAATGCACTTTTATAATTGTCGCAGAACTCAACTTGTTTCTGTTGCAATTTTAGTAAAATCATAAAAAGCTACGTAAATTTGATGAACGCGTTTTCATTATATCAAGGTGATTGTGTAATGCCATATTTATTTAATTTTATCATACCTGAAATCTGACCAAAGTAAAAAAGCAGACCAAAGACATACGCCTGAATTAAAATCATCGAAATTATTATTATATTACTTTTTTTTGTAAACAACTAAATTTAAATTAAATTTAAAACAGTTTTGACAATTTGGCAGAAATTTGTGTTTATATTTAATGTTTAATAACTTACTAACAGACTCTGTATCAGGCACCATTTGAAGAAGATATAAAATGCAGATAATTAGATTGATAAAAATTACCATCGAAAAAAAAAATTGTAAATTAATTTGCTTCTCAATAATAATTTTTTATTAACCATCGTAAAAATATGTCGTAGAAACCCCCTAGGTGGACAATTCAGCAAACGCTCTCAATATTAATTTTTAATCAGATCAAAATATACTTTATTGCCTCAGAAAAAATTACAAATTTGATGGACTATTTGCTATAAAAAGTGAGAAAATACAGTCCATTCATAGACCATAAAGATGAGGCAAAATGCGCAAGTAAGCGGTGTTGTAAACAATAGGTATACTAGTTATGTCGGTATTACACTACGCACTTTTACCCAATTTATCGGCCAGTAAATTGCGTGAATTACTGATGGTAACCAACGATAGACATATGAGCGTAAAGCGAGGAGTCGGGCTGAGATCGATAAATCGTACGATTTATTGCGGACAGCAACTTTTGGGGCTGTGTGTTACTTGCTCACTGTGCAATGAAGATGTTGAAAACCATTTTCGAACTCGTAAAGTGACAAGAAATTAGCGGTTAAAATACTTTTTCGTTATATTAAATTGTGTCTCAGGTGTTGAAGATTTGTGTTAGCATATGCAATAAGTTTAGCAAATTAATAAAGAAAATTAGTCGCTTCTTTGAAGGCATAACCAAAGAATCTGGGTCTTGGATCATGTGCTACGATATACACGTCGTTACCAACACCAAAGAACTAAAGTATTGAAATTTACGTTCGTTTTACTTAAATTGCACCAATTTATTGCGAGAATAATTTAGTTAATAAGTGTAGAGTCGATGACGGTCAAGACGATAATCTTTGTCATTTATTATATGCCAATAAATCGAAGAAAAGTGCGTAGTGTAATACCGGTATTAGAAAATATTAAAATTACCAAGGAAACAAAAACATAGCGTCTCTATACTTTAACTCTCAACATTTAGAAAAAAACTTTTAAGTTGTAGAGTAAAGAGACTTAATTTACATCCGGTATATTCAACACGAATTGAACGCATGCAAAATATGTAGCGTGTAATATTTAAGTATTACCAATTACACATACAACAAATATTCATGGGTACGCTAGCGAAATGGGTTACCAGGCCCATGGGAAAATCCCAAGCCAGGCCACTTTAGTGAATCCGATTCATACCTAACAAATCGAGAACTTACCGGTGAAGATTTTTATTTACTCAACTAAACTGTACTCCTCTTGAGAAGAATCCGGAATGATTTAAAAAACTAGTTTCTGGTCACTTACTCACAGCAATGGCAACTTTTCGCACAAAAACCAAAATCACAACTAATTATCTAAAAAATCTCGGTATTTATTCTATCATTCTCAATAAGCAAACACATTATTTGATAGATAAGAAATCCTTATCTCCTCTGAAACGATCCGTTTGTTTTTCGAATGCTTAAGAATTTCAACGAGCTTCGGAGATTTTAAAATCCCTTTGCGTAATGTCTCACTCGATACTGAGCATTATTTTACTTTTGTTGCAAAATGCTATGAATAAGCATCTTAGTAATTGCCTGTAAGCTTATATGAGTTCAAAAACAGTGTAAACAGATAGATTTGAAGACATGCTGTTTGCGTTGTTCAAATGAGACAAGTAAAATAGTTTGTAAGTTGTTGACCGTCCAAAGATATCCGCAGTTCAAATGATCCACGGTGATCTTGAATTTTCGATACCGAACTTTGTAGTCTCTCGTAGAGGTAACTGGCGATATGCCATCAGCTGGTGTCAATTGACTATTCATAGTATCTTAAGGAGTGTATCGATGACGGATATTAATACGCAGATTATTATTTAACTTGTACTTTTGACTGGCGATTCGAACATTTTGTCCTAACTGACCAAGCAAGCTAATTGCAGATATCAGCAAGATTTCAAAGTAGAGAAAACATATATTTTATTCTCTGATTATTCGAGATATGATGTGAGCATATCTCAAACGCCAATCAAGTCCTCACCTATTGCACCTTAGTCGCTATAAAATGATAAAGCCTACTTGAAAATTTTAATATCTGTCTTATCAAACGCTCATCGAAGATCAAGTTCTGCTCCTGCTAGGTAACGTTCATTTTAGAATCATCAAAATTTTATTATTTCTCCACTCATTAAACCCGCCTTAATTTTGCTAGTCCAACTGTACAGACGAATACAATTTATTCCGATGCTTAGTGTATATTTATGACGTAGACTATTGGATAGCCTACTTCGCCTTTCTATTATGATACGTTATCTCTGAATTGCTAAATTACTGCTTTCTATGGCAAATCTACAGGGTGTGTCATCTATGCTTTTATGATTCATATGTGATCCCAAATTTCCCATATTCCATTTGAGACAATGTGGGGGATTACTTGATGAATGGAGCTGTTAGCCATATTTTTAAGGAGTTCAATCGCCGTTTGGTAAACTGTTAGTAGGTATAGCTGAATATTTCAAATAAAGCATTGAAAAATTTGCTTAAACTTATAAAAATGTCGAACATACATACAGTATATTCTTCTTGGCGAGACTCCAAATTAGGCCACAGTAAATTTTCAATTTTTAGGAGTTGACACAGTGCGCCGACTTAACGCACCGGCGCAGTAACTCAGTTCCATTGCTGAGAAAATATTGATGACTTCTTTCTACTTGTTTTAGATTTATTTTAATGGCTATTTATTAATAATATTTTTGAAATGTCTTCAAATTTCTTGGGCAAGTTACTTTTTCTTCTAAATGCTCAATTTTCTAAAGTTTAACTTAAAAATACTTAAGGTATTTTACGCGAAAAATTATGAAATAAATCTCGAATCCTTCGTCGCTTTGTAAAAAGTTTTTAAATCCCTTTCCAGCTTCATATTTGGAACAAAAATAAAATAATTTCCCATCAAAAAACGAACAGAATAAGCGAAAGTTTATAACAGATTATTTGGAAATCTCGTCACCTCCATACCTCTGAACTGTAAGAGTTTGTAGAAAAAATGGTGGTTTTTTAGTTTTAACTGATTTTTTGTTTGCTTCACTTTCTACTCAAAAATGCTCTATTTTGTAGAGTTTCAGTTACATAAAAATTAATACCTTAGTAAAAATTTTTTCGGCGTCGAATTCGGGACAAAACCGTTATTACTTATTTCTCCGAAAATCATTAAAGGTAGAAAACCGTTAATCGAAAACGCAAAAAAATCGCATTTTTTTTTTAGTTTTACTTAAAATGCTGACAATTTTTAGGTATTTTCTGTGAAAAATAAAAAGATAAATTTTATTTATATTCATATCACTCGCCTCCTTCACCGCTTTGCAAAAATTTTTGCTAAACTTTTTCAGCATCGAATTATGAACAAAACCGAAATAATTATTTCTTTCAAAAATATTTTCCAAGATGTTTTTCCAAAAATATTTTCTCGAACTGAAAAAGCGAAAGTGTATAATCATTTATTTCGAAAACTCTTTGAGACTGGGGTTTCTTCACTTGGTGCGCACCGTTTGCCTCTCGAAATTATCAAATGTGAAAGGTAGCGTTAATTTTAACGGGCAGTACAACGATTTTGATTTTATGAATCAAATACTGTGCGTTTTAGGGATTTTTTAAAGATTCTGTTACCAGAAAACGTTCGTTTGAAGTCAAGTTGCAATTTATTTCAATTTATGAAAAAAAGATGATGTAGTGAAGTATAGTGTAAGTGAAATTTTGCAGCTCTGCTATAAAAGTTATTTAATTAAAGTATACAATGATATGCAGGTACGTATATTATAGCTTTGATACCTCAGTAGAAAGCCCAAGTTTTCTAACATTGAATTCTTCTAGCTAAATATCTATTTAATATTTCATAATTCAACAAAATACTTATTGCTAAAAATTGTTATTTGCAAGAAAATAGGAATATTTTTTCGCAAAAACTAAGGCTGCTTCAAGATTTTGCAAAGAGTACAAAAATGTAAAAAAACGATTAGTGCTTCGGCCCAAGTACTGGTAGTATCGTGGGGGGACCCGATGGGTTCGGCGAGTAGGCGTTAAAGGCCCTTTTCGCCATCTCTGCGGTGCCTCTAAAAACCTCATTGAGGCTTGCTACCTGTCGGTTACTTAACCATATGTGAGGTTCGGCAGTTATTGGGCTCTCAGAAGATCCGCCAATGGACGGGCCCGCATGTTTACTTGTTTCTGTTCTGCCACTTTGTTCACGGCATCCCAGCAGTCCTGGAGCAGTCTACTGCCCATATTAATACTTGAGAGTGCCTTGAGAGCAGCCTGGCTGGCAGAGTAGATCTCGGTCACTTGCTCTAGCCCTTCTGTAACCTCCCTATCTGTGGCAACCTCGAGGATTGCATATGATTCCTCCTGAAACACTCGTCCATTTTTCCAGCGAAAAGAACTCTCCCCTGTTGATGTCTTGTGGGTACACGCTTGCTCCAGACCGTCGTAATGGGCGCCCATGAGCCTATGGTGTACCAACATTGCTCCCCCTTTCGCACAGCCACTGTCCTAGTATTCCAACTTGTTTTTATTGGGATTTCCACCTTAACTTTCCTTTCGCACCTAAGTTCGCTGTCAGGTGGGACCACCTTGCTGACCATCCTCTGTAAAAAAGACTATTAGTGCGTCGACCATAAAAGTGAGTTAATTACCGTAACCAAATAAAAAGTCATGGTAATTTTGACAAAGCGAAAAAAGTGGGTTGATCGATAGAACGATAAAAATGTGAGGCTTACATAAGAATAAATTCACAGCCGATTCTCGCGTTAGTTCAAAAAACAACATTTTTGTGAAGCACTTTGACCATCAATAGATTAGCCAGACATTTTTTTAAGAATACTGTCTTAGTATATTTTTGATCTTGTGCCCACGGTATACCCGATAAATATTGATGTATTCTACGATTTTTACAGTTTTCACTTAAATTTTATAATGAATTCGAAGTTAAACTTGCTATAAAATATCTACTGGAATGTGCTAAGCGCGCTTGGTTGTGCCATACTTTTCTATTTTTTAATTTTCAAAATAACGGACATATTTTCTATTGACGACTATGCATCTTCAAATTTTTACATCTTTAAATAGTTCATTTCTCCCATGCGAATGGGAAAATCCATTCCTTCCATTGAGAAAAATGGTCGCTGCAGATTGATTAAATAGAAAACATTTGGCCAACATCAAAGCCAATTAATTTTTATATTTTATAAATCCTCAATCGAGCAAATGTACTTTTCAGCATTCGAAAAAAATCTCTCTTCAGAAAATTTTGTAATAATGGAGATAAAAAAACAGAATCCTTAGCGGATCCTATGAAATAAACTTTGTATTCGAATTGTAGCTCATTAAATAAATTATCTGCGTAATTCCAGATAAAATTGTTAATTATGGAATAACGCAAATTGAAATTAATAAAGCAACTTAATTTTCTCTATTATGAAAAAGTTGCAATATTTTATAAAGGCATGTACCCAGTATAAACCTGATAATGAAAAGATGGACAAATTAATGCGACATTCGCCATGATAATTTGGGTACTACATTCACCATTAGAAAGGAGTTGCAAGATATTTTTCGAAAAAATTTGCTTTTGTATTTACATTTTTTACAGGTTGTCGATTTCCTTAATACATACAACATATTTTTCGTATATTGTAGCTTCGCTTTCGGTTTGTGTTGAGAAAATCTGTTTAAACCGTTTCATGTTGCCTTTGGGGGGATTCGAATCTGTGCGTACATCTTACGGTTTTAAAAATGCAAAAGCGACAAAAGATTTAAACCGCATGGATAATATGTTTTATACTTCTATTTGTATGGGATTTTTATATTTTATTAAAACAATATAGTTGAAATTATGCCCTGAAGTGCAAAACTGCTTTTAAAATCTAACGTTTGTTATAATTTCTACTCTAATGTGCAAAATATTTAAAAAACCATTAAATGATTTGCGAAATATATTTCTTTTGTATGCTGCTGATCTTTTTCGTTTTTGTACGTGTTCTAGTGCAATGTAGTAAAGATCAAATATATCAAAGACATTATCCAAATATTTAAGCAGTTTACCGCCAGCCAAAAACCCCCTTTTATACATTTATTGCCCTTTGTACAAATACAGTCATGAGTACTATTTACCCCGGGTACATAACCGACGTATATACCAGTAGTTAATTTTATTGTTCTTTATTGGTATCACGTTTGGCAAACGTAAATACCAAACAAGGACAGTTCCGCAAACTAACTGGATTATCATAGTACTCTTTCGACTTGCACAATGAAAAAATTGTAGGAAATTGCCGACTTAAAAAACGAAAATGAGTGGTAGAGGAAAGTACTTGCCTAGTTCCCAACTTTACGATGCAAAATATTCTACAGTACAGGTATTTAATTATTTTATTTTATTTCAAATTTCAAAATATATTTTGGAATTAAATTACTTATTTGATTTGATTTTCTACTAATTGTTTTTTGTTGGTAAAATGGAACTACAACTTTTAAATCCCAATGAATTGAAGTTAATGTAATTAAGAAAGATAGAAAACAGAGGGAAATAAAATTTTAGAGCCATCTATTTATTGACTAATTTCTTTACGAACCGTATTTAGTCATTATTTAGCAAAAAGTCATTTTTTTTATTCCCTCTTTTTGAAATACGTATTATCGACAAATTCTTAATATTTTGAAAATATTTTCTCATTTACGTGGCCATTACCAGCTTTATTTCCGCAAATCTACTTAATAGAGAAGAATAAAGTTTCACAATAATGGAAGATTTTGAAAGTTTGTAGAATGGAATTTTAGCTTGAAATTGTTTAATTTTGCGCATTTGGGTCTGCTTATAAATCCTTCTAATAGAATAGTATTTACATAATATTTAGGAATTATTAATTATAAATAGTTATTAAAGAGCTTTTAATTAATTAATTTTATATTTTGCTGCTTTCATTAACATGAAAATTCCATAAAACCAGTACTGTTAAGAAATAATTAATTTTTCTATAGACCAGTTTAGAAACAAGTTGTAATTAAACACACGTTTTGCAATTTTACTGTCTTGCCTTATAGTATTTCAACAAATCTTTAGAAGATTTATACGAAACATTAAGGGAAAAACAATTATGCGATAAACGGAAGCTGAAAGAACTGGAAAAAGCTAGACGAAGAGAATTTGAGATATATCAAGGTAATAGAGAAAAACATTCCAAAGTTCGTGTTCAAGCACTAAATGGCAAATCTTGAGCGACAAAATATTAATTCCTTTTGTCAACGGTTTTTGTTCCTTTTCTGCTTTTGTAGGAAAGTTTTATAGGGGTTGTGCTAAAGTATGGAGAAACACTTTTGGATATTTTGGGGAAGAGTGGCTGTTTTTGGCCGCTCTCGGAATATTCGTTGCCATTATAAGCTATTCAATCGATCAAGGAGCTGCAATGTGCGGTAAAGGTATATGTATATGGGAAAATTGCACAAATGCCGCAGAAAAACTTTCAATGATTTTCAGCTCGAGCAATGTTATTCAGCGAACTGGCTGATCGATACTTTGCGAAATGGGTGGCCTGGGTGTCAATCCCTGTCGTTTTAATCCTGTGGGACGTCGGTATTACCTCTCTAATTGCCCCTAAAGCAGTAGGTAAGCCCTTCGTATCCTTCCGGCTTCGGGCGCCTATCAGCAATCATTTTAATTAAGTTAAAATACTGTTTAGGTTCCGGTGTACCTCAAATTAAAACATGCCTTCGAGGCATCTACCTCAAAGAGTACCTAACTTTTCGCGTGCTAATTGCAAAATGGATGGGAATTATGGCTACTCTTGGCAGCGGATTACCCTTGGGGAAAGAAGGGCCCTTGATTCAAATGTCCAGTATATTGGTAACCAAAATGGGCAAATACTTCTCCAGTTTCAAGAGCGTTTATTTGAATGAGAACAAAAAATTGGAGCTAATAGGTGCCGCGTATGCAGTGGGAGTTGCGTGCACTTTCAATGCTCCTATTGGAGGTACTTTGTTTTTTTTTATACAATAAGTGTTGCGTTTTATTTACAGGATGTGCAGGTTTTCATCTGTTACTTCCAGTAAATGCAGAACGTGTACAAATGAAAAGCAGGTTTAAATAAACATACATGGTTTTTTGATTTGCTTTCCAAATCGGTATTGCAAAATATTATGCAAAACAAATAAACGCTTTCTAGGCCATACAGAGCACACCTAGATAAATTTACATTTATTTGTTGTCAAAATGTCGGAATCATTGAAAATTCTTGCAGCTGCAAGAAGCGCTTGAAAAGAAATTGTCTACGACAATAACGGGCAAGAATAGTTAAGAATTGAACGAGAATCATTTCGTCGCTTTTTCGTTTTCTTCTTGCTACGAATAGCTTTATTTTCATAGCTAATATAATTGACAAAGGTATTTATCTTTCATTTTCAACAACAAAATAGAAACGTTAATGTAACTTTAAGAACACAAATAATTAAAAATCACATTATAATGGATTATAATAAAAAAACTATTTTCTCTCATGCATGTTTTACACCGTTAATATAGTCGTAAGTTTGTAATATTGTGGGTAAATTTTTTTTTCCAATTACTGGAACTAAATTGAAAACATATTCATAATTTAAACTTAGTTTCGCAGTTTTGCTAAAAACACAAATAAATAAAATAATCGGTTACAATATTTTATTTTACAACAGGTTTGATAAATAACTCCTGAGTCTTTAATTTTATTTAATTTTTTTATAACTTCCTATTTGTGCTTCATTACTTCATTACGTTTTTCATTACTAGTTTAATATTGTAATTTTTTTCAATTTTACTAAATTGAAGTTTAAAAAAGTTATTTTAAAAATTACATAGTCCATTGCACCTCTCTGTGTTAATGGGGATGGGATGTCTTATGTAATTTTTCAATTTATTTTTACTAGAATGACTATCTTTTTTTATTATTCAACAAAAAACGAACAAATATGATTCCAATCTACCATTGAAATATAATTTCGTAATTGCGTAATCTACATAAATGTATATCAAACTGTTTATTTGTATTGCTGGATTTCACTATTTTATCCATAGTAAAATTAATTATTTCCTTAAGCATTAAACTGTTCCCTTAAATACTTCAAATTTTACATTCTTTGCAATGCTAATTTAATATTTTTTTTCGGAAAAATTGCCTTTATTTTTGTTAATGTTTGTTGATAAAAAATATGGATAATTTTTTTCGAATTAAATCAACATATTTCCTAAACGCATAGTAATATTTTTTAATGAAATAGAATTTTTTTAATTTACTTACTAATTTTACTAATTACAATGAAATCGACGTCTTTCAAAACCAAATATGTTTTTTATAGGAGTACTTTTCAGTGTTGAAATTTCAACAGCTTATTATGCTGTACGAAATTACTGGAGGGGATTCTTTGCTGCAGTTTGGGGTGCCACTGTTTACAGGTACACTGTGCCACTGTTTACATTTTGTAGGTCCGCTTGTATAGGAAAACCACATTTAGCGCTAATTGTTAGAGAGTAGTGTATTTATTCAATACTATTTTAATTAAAATTATTTTTGAAATTTTAATATATTTATATTCAAGAACGCTACATTTTCATGTTCGTTCTAGCAATGAATTTGGCGTTCCGATAGATTTGGAACCACAGAGACCAAGAAACAAATTATTATTGGAGCATTTTTCTAATAGCATAAATGCTAATGCCGCTGAGAAATTCCAAACTTGCATGAGAACATACAAAGCATCAAGAAATTAATGCAACAAAATGTGTTAACGTATTCTTTACAAACGTTCCCTTATCGGTGTTTTCAGCTTTTCTCTTGGCGTTTTTAAAGCAACATCTTTCTGAAGTTCTCATCTAAAAACAGAACAGAATAAGATAAACTGTTAATCCAACATCTGACTAGCAATAACCGATTGAATTCTTTAGCTCCAATTGTTGATATGATTAGAAGATTTTTTCTCACGAATTTCGACAAACTTTTTTATATATATAATAACATTTTTGTCGGTTTAATAAAAAAAATATTAAAGTTTTTATAATTTTCCGATTGCCTGTATATTTGGTATGCTTTTCAACCATACATTTCTACTATATTTCTGTGATTCGCGGAATCAATGAATTATTGAAATAAGTTTTTAAAAAAATTAAATTGTGTTTTTGGGTATATTTGTGCGTCATTTCTTGGCAAGGTGTTTCATAGAAAAATATTTTTTTCTTTTAATAAGAATAATTCTTAATGCATTCTTTTAAATACTTAGACGTTTCCAAGACTTTTTCAAAACTAAGTCAATCTAGAATTTAATAATGAAAGAAGCAAACGATTCTCACATAAACTATTAATCGATTAAACCTGAGAATTCGCCAGTTTCAATTATTATATGCTTCTAATTAAAATTGTTTGAAGAAAATTTTTCATTTTTGTTCAAAACTCACATCTAGGTTTCTTGTATAAATGTACACTTTCAATTGCTTTCAACTGTGCTCCCATTAGTTAATAATCGTATCGCTTTTTGATCATTTTATTGGCGTGCTGCAATTAAAATTACTTTATTTTCAGATTATTATACGTTTGGATTGATGGTACTGATACAATCCGAGTAGTTTTTCCAACTAAATTTATCACCGACTTTCCATATGATCCTTTGGAGTTGATATCGTTTGCCATTTTGGGGTCGGTATCACAATTCTGGCAATTTTGTATTTAAATTATAAAATGCTTTCTAGAGTGCTTTGCGGCTTGGGAGGGTCATTTTACATCTTCATTTTAAGAGCTTTCAATAGGCACATGAAGAAGAATAGACGTATTAACTGGATTAAAAAAACAAAGTAAGTTTAAAAAAACTGAAAAATATCAGAAGGTATTTGTCCCTTTGTCTGTTTTGGTTGAATGTATACGCAATGTACGATACCAAATTCTAATCGTGCGGATAATACACATTTTATGCTTATGCTGCTTATTTTTTATAATATATTTTACTTTCAGTCGATTTGTCTACCCATTTTTCATCATATTAATAATTTCAACAGTAACATGGCCTCCCGGTATTGGTCAATTCATAGCATCCGATCTGATTCCCAAGGATCAGGTGGTTCAACTTTTTAGCGACTTTACTTGGACTCAAGCTAATCATACTCTTGAACAGCAAGAAGTGTTGAAACACTGGACCACAAGATGGACAGGAATCTATGCTAATTTGGTTTTGTTTATATTTTATCAAGTAAGTGAATTGAATCATATAATCGAAATGGTCAACTAATCGCCGAAGCATTCTACTAAAAGTGCAATATTTAATTATAATTAACCCAAGAATGAAATAGACTCAAATTATTGGGGAATTTTTGATACTGCCGCCATCTATTTAACTTGGATTAGGCAGCAATATACATCTCGTTGTCAATTTTTTTAAAATAGAGGGCAAGTTTTTCTCACCATAATGCTACCATTATACCTAACGACAAAAAGAGTGCATTTCAACATGAAAAAATATAATTTTTTGCAATTCCTTTTGCAATCACTTTTTAGTTTAGCTTTAAATTATTCTCTGTTGCTTGCAATATGTAAGTAACAGAGGCTCGCCCAGAATGTTTACTTTTTTCAACCATCTAAATCAAAGGCGAAGACTCGCATACAAGGACTTAATAAAACACTATTAAATGCTACAACATTTTGTCACTTAAATTGTTTATTTAATCTTTTGAATACTTTACGTTAGTTACTGTTATATTATTAAAGATTTAAAGATATTCCCGAAAACAGTAGGGACACAAAAAAACTCTAAAAATAAATATCTAGTTTCGCATGATCATCGCGATTGGCAATTTTTTTTCGGCATCTTGTGCCAAGTTCCAAACCGTTATAAGCGCAAATAGTTTAACATTCCATCTACCATTGAATTGTCGATTAATTTACTTTTATAGCCTTTTATCATAGTGACAAGTCAAAGATGTGAAAAAGTCTTCTAAATACTGATCACTTTTCAGAAGTCCACTTTAACATAAAATATTTCGGCCGTTATTGCTTCTGCATGAACCTGAACAGGCCCTTCTTGGCTTCATACTCGTGATGGCAAAGGTCGGATGGTTCCCAATATAAATTAATACACATTTTTGTGTATAGTTGATACACATTTTTGTATATACCTAATACTAGTGACAAATTTTACTTCCATGCACTGAAAAATTGTCGGCATGTTAGTACTAATTTCGTGAGATTTTTCTAGACCTTCTAGTGTGTTCTAAAAACTATTTTCTTATAACTTGAACCTGGAAAACCATGGCGACTTGAGTATATGTTTATTTCATATTTATGCACAAAATAAATTGAATAAAGGAGGAAAATGGAAACAAGTAAACAGAGGATAGACAGTCGAAGTGAACGTTAAAGTAATGAAAAAGAAAATATTGACATTTTATTTATTATTTGCTCAGATATGTAATTCGCAGTACTTATATTCAGATGTGAAATATTGGAAAATATTGCGTGACTGGAAATTATAATATTGAAAAACAAATTAGCGTCATTATTTGTTGATATAACATCACTTTAAGCTTAACAATTAACATTAAGGAAATGTTCTGCTTACGAAGCCGCAGAATGCAATTCTTAATTTTGTAAGACAATTAACACGATACGCCACAACTGAATATGAACATACTTTCATTGGTTGTCACACTGTTCTTATCAATATTGTTTTTAAGTTTGTAGCATCAATTTTGGCTGCTTCAATGCCAATTCCATGCGGTACTTTTATACCCAACTTTAGATCAGGGGCAGCTCTTGGACGTATTGGAGGCGAACTAATGGCCACTTGGTTCCCTCAAGGTAAAATTAAAGAGTCTTAGAAATCATACACCAGCTTACACTAGCAAAATGGAACAGTTTTGAAATAAGAAGCACAAAGAATAACTAAGATCAAGGACGAAAACGCATTTAGTTTAACGTTTGGGATTAGTGATAATTAAGAACAACAACTAGAGTGTTGAAGTTGCTCCAGTGCTGTTTTAAATTTGTTTCGTGATTATGTGAATGATTATTTTAGAACCCGTAAAACGTTTTTAAAAATACTCTTCTCATTTTAAGAATTTTAGAAATTTGTTTTTCAATTCAATGATCCATAGATATAAAACTACCAAAAACGGAAAGTTTCCAATCAAACAAAACATTTAATTAGTTCTTATGATTTGGTCAGGGCCGCGCGAAACTAAACGTATCAATATTAATTTAGAGAGAACTACAAAAAAGTCATATAAATCGTAAGGATAAAAAGGCAAACATTTCTTAACATCCCAAAACCTTGTAGTTCGACAGCGAAGCTTTTGCAGATCTATATCAATTAGAAAATTTTCACCCTGGTTTAAGTTGACTTTCTAATAAATTCTCATACAAAACGAGTTCCATTATCCATTATAGGTACATAATGTTGAATTAATTTTAAATTGGATAAATGCACTTAATTGAAAGAACTGCTTAAAATGATCTTAAAACCGTTCTGATAACAATCCACATAAACAAAGGACTTGGTGAGATGATATAGAATCAATATTCTTAAGCCACGTAGAAAACTTTTAAATTTTTAATTTTTTTTCCAACTACCTGCCCTTGATTTTTCGCAACAAGTTGTTCAGTTACTATCCATGCAATCTGATTTAGGTGTCCGATATAAAGGAAAAATTACTAAAATTCTACCGGGAGCTTATGCGACAGTGGGTGCAGTCGCATGGAGCGGTGCTGTAACTCACACTCTTTCCACCAGCGTGATTATGTTCGAAATGACATCCCAAATAAGCCACGTAATACCGGTTTTGATTTCCAATTTAATTGCGAATGGAATTGCCCGATTTTTCACTCCTAGCGTATACGATTTAGCTATACAGGCTGGAAATTTGCCGTTTTTACCCGACTTGCTGCCCAGCAGTAGTGGTAAGACTGATGTTTTGAAAACAACTTCCAAATGCTTCAAGTAGAGACTTATTAACTTGCAGCCATATACCAAATATACGTTGAAGACTTTATGGTCCATGATGTAAAATTTGTTTACCTGGGAATGACCTATGAAGAATTGAAGAATATTCTTAAGTCCAACAAGCAAATTAGGGTTTTTCCGTTGGTCGATAATGCTCGCAACATGATCCTGTTGGGAAGTGTTGCAAGAAACGAGCTCATTGAGCTGATTGAACGACAAATTGGGTTCGGCAGGCGAATGGAAGTTATAAAACATAAAGATGACACGAATAATGAGAAGAATATAGCCGATGAACTGCTTGAAGAAAAGTTGCCTGAAGTAAGTTTGAAGCTAATTAGTTGCAGTTTTGAATCATTGTCCTTGTAGGATGCTTTGAGACAGAGAATTTTCAGCAAATACAACTTGAATATGATGGGATTTCCTGGCAGTTCTATAAAAAAGAAAAATGACGTTAAAGAGAAGGTAAGAGAAAAATGTGAACTAAATCTTGCTATAAAGTGGGGGTGAGTTTAAAACTAAATGTAATCCTAAAGAGAGTTTATTTATTAAATGAAAATTAGAACCTGGGGCCAATAAACTCCACTTGTAAATTCCGCTAAAAAGTTTCAAGTATTCAATGGCGACATGCGAAGTTGATGTTATTTTAAGTGCGCTTTTATCTCGACTAACTCGTGAAGACGGTTATTTATATATGAATATGAAATGAGAGGCATAAAATAATTCTTTCAAAACACAGACTGATCCACAAATATTTTTCCAACGCGGTCTGGCATTTATGTTAAAAATGCTGAGAATCTTACTCTTTTTATATGACCTGACACATTTTCCTATGATGGAGGCAATTTCTTTTCTAGAAAATTCACCCACAACTGATATTTATCATCATCATTCTGCACTATTAATCCAAATCCACAGTGATAACATTTTGAGTATTTAAACAAAAATGTTTTTCATTCACGCAAACACAATTAAGAAAGAACTGAAACTCCGTCTTTCGATTGAGCCGGATTTGACAATAAAACAATTATAAGAACCGACCTGAGTGGTCAATATTTAAAGGGTCATACAACACGATAGGATCTATTTTTTAGATCTTAGTTGGCGCAAACGTTTCTCCTTTGGAATTTAAGAAAATTGGTTTTTGCTATTCACATGACCATCTTAGGGACGTTCAATTCAATTGAAAATTTCGGTTCATTCTTTTTCTCTACTTTAGCCTACTTTTCTTCTAAATTTACAACACTGTAGGGTACGGTTTGATTTTATCTGCAGCACCGTCCCAACTTAGTAAATATCCAGAAACTTATTTTTCAGAAACAGGTATTTCATAGCTGCTTCCTATTGATTTATACATTTTTTATTCATCTCGAAGCACTTAACTTTTAAATATCATTGCAGCTCAGAGTGATTAGAATTTGCGATCTACCAAAGGAAGAACAAGACGCTTGGGAGCAAAACCAATTGAGTGAAGAAATTGACTTAGGATCCAGCCAAATTGATCCTGCTCCTTTCCAGCTGGTGGAGAAAACGTCGCTTTTAAAAGTGCATTCTCTGTTTTCCATGATGCATCTCAACACTGCATACGTAACTGCAATAGGAAAATTGATTGGAGTGGTTGGTGTCAAGGAATTGAGGAAAGCAATAGAGGATGCCAATAATGGACAGTTGCCTGTTGTTGAAAATGGGATAACGGAGGGAAAAAGGGAAGAAACTTTCGCGTTACTGAAGAAGGGTTAAAAACCTGACTTCTCAATTGAATGGGTTTTCTTCATTTATTTCAATAATTTAATTTCAGGTCCTTGTTTAACTTAATACCTTAATAGCCACTAACAAAATCAGTCATTAGCTCATTAGTTCAAATTCATTAAATTTGTTAAAACTTGTGGTGGGTTTTATTTGCTATATAGTAATAAACAGGGTCCTTATCATTATATACGTTATTAACTACTTTTTGCGCGTCCTAAATAAACTAGTGGGCAACACTTTGTTGAGTTGCGCTTTTGAGTTGTTCCAGTTCTCGGAGTTAATGAGTTATAACTCATTTATTAATGCGCAATTAAGCTTTGAGTCCGTGTAATTAATCTTGGATACTCGAGACTGGAATCGTGACCTTCAGACAAAGATTTAACAGACTTAAGAATTTTTCCATTGGTATTGGCGGGATTAGTAGGTATAGTATCTTAACGAACAATTTAAATGAAATTATTTCCTGCATAGGAATAATAGTGCTTTTAAAGCGGTGATATTTAAAATTTCTGGTTTTACTGTATACATACTGAACTAAAATATTCGCCGGAACAGTAAGTAAAACGGACCGATTTTCAAAAAACAAGCTTGATGATGATGGTTTCTTTAAAACGAACTTCAAAGATAGTTAAATGGTGCTCTTACACTTTCTTAAGCCGCCACTTGGGCTAAAGAATGTAATCGGTTTTGCTCCAAGTTGATACAAAAAAATTTAATATCGAACATTTCGAATTTTTCGCAATAATATTTAGTGCGGTATTTAGAGCTTTATTTTATTTGCCTGATAATAGAGCAACTATTTTCTCACTGAATAAAAGTTTAATCAGTTCAGATTTCAGCTATTCCAATTATTTTCTTCTCTCGCTTGAATGCTGCTTTGAAAACTGCTTGAATCAAAGATAGAGAAAAATGGATTGACTGAACAGTTTTCGATAAGGATTTCGAATGCTTAACACATTCTCTGCCACTTTCTCCATTCAATATTTTTTACCTTTCAATGTCCTTAAAGGACCTTATTGATCTAACTAACAATGAAGCAAATCTAAGTTATAATCAATTTAATTTTTCAAACTTAATAAAATTCAACAGGTAAGGTAGTTTTTCCATTAATTTAATCATTTTTCGAATCGCTTAAATTTGAACTGATACTGAATAAGACGATAAAAAGACGATTAGTAAAAAATGGTAGTAAAATCCTTTTATTTGGGTAGGTATTTTCTTTGTACTGAAAAAGCCGAATTAGTTGTCATTTATTACGAATTTAGGCTAGTAATTTATTAATTATTACCTATAACTAAATAAATGTTCATTTGCACTAATTATAACCTCATAATAAAAAGGTGAAGAAGTAGTTTCTTTATAATCATATTGAATATGAAGACATTCTAGGTTTTCTTGAACTAATTTACATTTTTAATGCTATGGACATTTTTGGAAGGGAAATTTGGAATCGTTATACAATCAAAAATTCATGTGATTGCTAGAAAATTGCAAATGAGCATTAAGAAAATCATCTTTTACACATTTACTTATTTACCATACTACATTTTTTTTCAATTTTTTAAGGAAAAACTATTTTAGTGTTATATTAAAACTGTACTAACATATTAAAATTTCTCTATTTTAGAAATCGACTGGATATCAATTTCAGTCCGTATGTTTTGGATGATGAAACGTTTCTATATTATAGGGGGTTATTTAAAATATTTTTATTTAAGTGTTTAAAAGTGAGATAAAGATAAAAGTTTTAGTGTTTAAAAGTGAGATATAAAAACTAAAAAATAAATTGCCAAACAGTATAACTTTTACATTTGCAAAAAGTGGTTTTACGACAAGAAATCTGCAAATGATATTTCCGTTCAAGTAAAATGGATGTTTCCTTGATTTATTGCTCGTATATGTATATCGCCGAGTAAGTTAAATAACTATTTTACGCAAATGAAAGAGCTTGAAAGAGTGAATACAGACGAAACATTTAAAATAAGAAACCGAATTCGGAAAATTAGAAAAAATATTGTTGTTTACCATTGTTTTTTAACTTTGATCCTGAAATTTCATTAATATGTATACAGTGTGTCCCGTATAAAATTATGTACATATAAGTCTTAATTTTGTTAATTTTAATTATTTATCTTGACCGAACATAAACATGCTATACATGGTTGAAGAGCATATTTAAAGGGGAATTTAAAAATGCAGAAATTCAATATGGCGCCCATAAGAAAAACAAAAGTTGACTTCGGCCTCAATGAACATAGTGGGTCTAGATTATTTTTTACTTTATTTTCATATTCATGCTCATTTATTACCCCCCCCCCCTGAAAATTTCGTTAGTGTATCTTTTATAATAAGCAAGATATAAATGATTTTATAAAACACACTTTTTTCTTTTTTTCCCTGTATATCCGTTGCTATTCCGAGTTCAAAGAAGTTGATGACAGATTATTTATAGGCACTTGATTGCGCAACTTTTTAACCATTTGGTCTGTAACTCTAACGGTTTCCAATATCCCCATGTACATCATTTTATACTGGACACACTGTATACAGGCTGATTCAAAATTGGCGTCATTCCTTTTAAGGGGTAATAGGGGCTAACTGGGAAAGTACGAGAAAAATATTTACATTTTTTTCCGACAATTTCTAGAAGAAATTATCAGTTGAAAATCGACTTTTTTCAACTGATAAATGATTTTTCAACTTTTCAACATTTCAACTTTGTTATTAATCATTATTTTGAAAGTGTTGCATGTTTAATTGGAAGCATAATGGAATACTTAAGCATTCAAATAGAAAAATTACGATCTTTGCTTTAAATTACGAAAATTTTTGATATTAAAAAAGTTTTCTTCTACAATTTTTTGATGAAAAGTCAAAGCGGCAATGATGTTTTTTGGCATTAACAGATAGTTACACGTGGATAGCCCTTGCTTTGAATTTCCTTTCACAAATTTGCGGATATGCGATTAGTTCAGGGGAAATGCTACAGTAACATAGCAGAAGCTGAAAGAACTCATGCCAACAAAGGGCGAGGARAGTKGTTYCAGGAAGATAGTGGACGGCAATAGATGTTCGGGTTCCAGACACAGATGATCAAGTATTGGACATAATTTCAGAAGAGCCTTTCAGGGGCACTCAGAACATTGCACAACTGACACTTTCCCAGGCACCGAATAAATACTGGCTACATTCCTACCACGTATGTAAGATCACATTWAACCAATGGATTAYTGAACACCGATATAAATTGAGCAGGAGTTAATTAACCGAATACGAGAAGCTGCTCGAGAAGAGTGCATAATAAGGTGATTACACAGGCACTTCTTYGGAGTAACAAATTCAAATGTATGTTTTTGTAATTTGTAAACAAATTAATAATTCGAGATTATAAGTTTCGAAATACGTTCCGTCATTCAACGATTTCTGTTGAATTTACCGTTTCTTCTTGTCTATATAAGACAATATTAGATATATCCTGGTCTAGATAAGACTAGATTATTGTTACTTCCTCTATTTATCCATGGTGACCGGAGTTTTAAATAATTACGAAGCAACAGGTATTTACGTAATGTTAATTAGACAGATTACCTTGAAAAATATTGTTGCAGTTTTTCTAATATAGTTTTTTGCAAATTTCCCAGTTTTTAATAACCATTAGTTATTTTCACTAATTTTTCTGAACTCCTAAAACACCGCCAGACAACATCTCCAGAGGAATGAGCGCCAATTTTGAATCATCCTGTATTTCTTCATTTCTAGAAAATATTCTTACAACATTTTCAACTCATATAGTCTATACAGAATGATTCACAATGCAACCGATTCAACAAAGTCTGTATCGGCTTAAGCCCGCAAGGTTACTGGCCTGGCAGACTCAAAAAGTTTTTCTTCTATATTTAGTATGCATCTTCAAAATATTCTCAGCAAATATCGCAGATATTAATAAACCCTACAAACCTAATAAGTTTTGCGAGAATTTTTCAACCGTTCTAATTACAGACAAAAATTACACCAAAAAATATATCTGACCATTGGTAAAAAGCGAAATACAAGTACAAACTATGGAGGTAATATTTACAGATTTGTATTCAATAAGATTTTTAGGTATGTTTTGATAAATATAGCAAAATTGCTAACGAAACTCTGAGGCATTTTTTCTAAATCACTTTCTTTACTATACTAATTTTTCTCTTTCAGCTTGAGTAAACTGTGTCGTTGAATACCGTCTAGGTGATAAAAAAATGTGTTTTTTATTTAAAGTTAGCAATATATTTCAATTTTATCAGTACGATGTTATTTTATTAGATATTTTTATATCGCATTTTTGAAACCAATTTCTCATTTACGAACTGTGCGTCATCCGTCCGTAACCGTCCGAAAAAGTCGGTCCGTAATTAACATTTGTCTTCAAAACTGCCGTATTTCAAATATTTATCGATTAACGTAACAGTTATCTAAATTATAATGAATAAATACACGAGTTTTTATTAAACAGGTATTGTGTATTTTTCAATATTATCATTTGTTGCTATAGTTTTTTTATTAACCAAGATTGAATGTTTACTTTAAATTTACAAAGCACTAAATTCGGTCCATACAAAAATTCCGTGATTGAGAAGAATAATATAAATTATACCCACATAATTCCGTAGAGATTTTACGATTAACTAGCAAAGTCTTTCAAAGTCTGGCAATGCTGCCAATACTGTGAGGTGCGATGTTGTCACTGTGAAAAAGCTGTTCATCTTAAGTAGTAAGTTGAATTCAGTTCAACATAAAAATAAGGCAGTAAAGTACAGATAATTTTTGATAATTTCAGTTCGTTTGTCCTAGTAATGGGTTTTGCATTGCACATTATCGAATAATATTGAATTAGGTCCGTTTTTTTTATACCTGAAATTAGATTTGTATTTTTTAGTCGCGAAAATTTGTCTTACTTTAATATTAAACTTTCCCATTTACATCTAGCTGCATCAAATTAAATTAATTTTTTATCATTAAAAAGCCCAAATAAAGTAAAACGCACCACACTGGCAACGCTGGACCTCTATAGATTGCCTGTCTGGCCAATCGAACAACAGCTTTGTATTTATCAAAACATGGTCGCTGTTTTGTTGTCAGTGTCCTTGTCGTTGTGGTTGGATGTGTCATCGGCTCCAGTTTTTTAAAAAAGTTCTTGTTTTAACAGTTTTCCGTTATCGTTTTCGGTCTTGGTGGCTTCAAGTAACTGGAATTACTGCACAATGTCCAACGAATCACTGAGAAGCGTAAGTATTGTGCGGCATTAATTTGTTGTTGTTTATATTATTTGGGTAAAGGCTTTGTTTCCGTTAAAAGCTAAACAAGTAGGTATATGAAAATTGCACGAGATTTGCATGCCTCTAAGTCAGTAAATGCATCCTATTCGCCCTAATTTAAGTCATTTAGCCGAATATTCATATGGTCGTTTTCTTTTAGTATGCAAGCAACGAAGCCCCAGGCTATGTAGGTTTTGCGAATTTGCCAAATCAAGTTCACAGAAAGTCGGTGAAGAAAGGCTTCGAATTTACCCTAATGGTAGTCGGCGAAAGCGGACTGGGCAAATCGACTTTGGTCAATGCCCTATTTCTGGCTGATTTATATCCAGAAAAGCTCGTTCCAGATGCGGTTGGTAAGCACTAAAATAAGCCCACATTTTCGTCTAAGGCAGAAAGGGTTGAAGCCCCTAATATCACCCTTGAGCAGCTTTGAATATAATTAGAAGGAAGATCTATTTAAACTATTTCATTCAACAATAGATAGTTATTCCCATAGACCCCAATGATTATCAATGAAATGCTATATTCCATATAAGTGTTACTCACTGAGTACTTTATAATGGCTAGCCGAAGTAGGTACTTATATAGATCAAATGCCGTAAATACCACAAAGCAGAAGAACGATCAGAATGTTATTGACCATATACAACACAATGTCAAGCCCTGAATGAAATCTTTTACACATACTTATCTACACATAACATCTGGCCAGGTTATTGCTTTCTGTAATATAAACACACAGCAATGGCTGCATTCCAAAGTCGGATTAGTGTTCTAAGTTTGTCTAGCAACTGACTAATGCCGGCTTGGATTCCTTTACATTTTCATCAGTTATTGCAGTTTAATTTCCATTATTTTCCGCAAAATGTTGATCTGTCAGGCGCGGTAAATTGGATTATCATATTGTAATAAATGTACAGATAACAGCACTTACTGTTTGTTCATCTTAGCAAAAACTGTTCTTAGCTCTTTCAATTCAATTAAATCCAGCTGTTTGTATATAGACTTACCCATGTGTTATCTCAACTATACATTAATACGATGTCAGTTTATGCTCATTCGGACTAATTTTTCACTATTTCAACACGTAAGTTAATATTATGAGATCTATTGGTCTGCCAAGTTTCCAAATTAGATATTTTTACAGGCTGCCGTAAACAAAATAAAGTCATGAATGTGATTGCATTTTATATAAAAAATTGTTTCACTTGCTTATCATCATAATATTTAAATTGTGCCTTTCGCAACAAAGACGATTTATTGTAGTAACCAGTATATGTTCATTAAAGAACAATTAAAATTAAGTGTTTGAACTCCTATACTTCCTCATATTGTGAAATTTATTCTTTTGATACAATTTTAGTCCTACCATTTGACTTTAACGTTTAATTAATTTTATCTTCCAAAGTTAATTGCTTTGAGAAAACTTCAACACGTAGATCTATAATATACCTGCTTAAGGTTTTAAACACATCTTCCTATGCAACATTTTCAAACTACTTAATTTTAAGCTCTGTAGGTACTCCAGTGAGCAACATTTATTTTTCGCTTTTTTTATATAGTAAAATTTGGCTGTTAGCGTTTAGTATTAATCTTCATTTGTAGGTATATTTTGAATCAAGTATTATTTTACTAGCCGTTTTGTATAATATACGTAATATTATGAAGTCATTTTTTTTGTATTTCATTTCACGTTTATCAATCGATTCGAAATTCAGCTTCATAAGTTCACTTTTTTTGCAGAAAAGCTGAAGAAAACTGTGAAACTTGAACCAACAACTGTTGAAATTGAAGAGAGAGGAATCAAATTGAGACTGACAGTGGTGGATACACCTGGTTATGGTGATGCAATTGATAATACCGATTCCTTTTCTGAAATTATCAGATACATCGATGACCAATTTGAGCGATTTCTCAGGGACGAGAGTGGGCTCAATAGGAAGAATATTGTCGATAACAGAGTGCATTGCTGTTTCTATTTCATATCGCCATTCGGACATGGGTAAGTACGTTAGGGCGGCAATTTGTCAGGGCACTATTAAACTTACCAGGAGCGTTATTTGAAAAATCAGAATTAAACCCGTTTAAAATTCCATGTAATATTCCATATTTAATCAATCAATCTGTGATAGTAGGTATTCAATTATTATGCACTCCAACACCAATTACTCTGATATCGTACGTGCAATGGTAGCGGAATATTAAGGTGTTTGAACCCATTTACTTAATAGGGATTAGTCATTTGAATGAATATCCGATTTCTAATCGGTTGTAACTATATATGGCTTATTACTTACAAGTTTTTGTCAATGGAGTTGAATTACTAATACACCTATCAATTAAACGGGTGTAATTAGGATGCTAAACTTGATATCATATGGTGTAATGGATTAAATAGGGGCAGTCAAAATCAATATCAAGCACATGCGAAATTAGTATAATAGAAAATCGGAGCGACGTAAATAAAAGCAATGAACTATTAATGACGATAGGAATTCTGCTGAATTCACTGATAAAATTTGCCAACAAAAGCGAGTTTGATTAAAGTAAATAAAATTATGAAATTGTCTGATTAATGATATAAAGAAATAACAGCATAAATAGTTGATTGTTAAATAAAATAGAAGAAGGAAACATTGTTGGTTAGCGTTTTTGTCAATTGTTTCAACGTACAGACTACAGAAATGATCAAGTACAAAAAGTAAGATTATTTGAAATGTCCTACAATTTTACATTAAAAAAGAGAGCTATTACTGTATCTGTAGAGAGTACAGAATATTTTCTTTTAATGTTCAAGCGTGTTTAGAAATTTAAGCATGGCTGTAATTTTATTGATTAATTTGAAACATTCGTTTTTAAAAACAGTTTTATTCCAAATTAATGCAAATTTTACATGCAATAGAACCTAACTATGACTTATGACTTCTGAGGATTGTGACCGATACTATCTTAAGACTGACTTCTGACCAGATTTCTTATGACTAACTTCTTGAAACTTAAAATCTTATTGACTAAATGCTCGTTTCTGCTGTGGCTTCTTTAATACTTAAGTCATGCTGATTATAGTAGAAACGATACTACGTCTTATTTTAAAAGAATAATGGGCATAAGTGACTGTAATTCTGTACAAATTCGATGGACTAATCACTATGGCAAGAAAATAACACTGCATTTGAAATGTTATTTTAAATGTTGTTTATTGTAAAAAATACAATAGGTATTTCCAGTCCCACTTAATTAAGCTAAACACACACAACAATATATTATCTTTATTTTCAGGCTAAAGCCTTTAGATATCGAATTTATGAAACAGCTGCACAATAAAGTAAACATAGTTCCTGTAATTGCCAAAGCCGATGTTTTAACGAAGAGGGAGATGCAAAAATTGAAAAAGAGAGTGTTAGATGAGATTGCCGAAAACGGAATCAAGATTTTTTCGTTGCCTGAGTATGATTCTGATGAAGACGACGAAGAATATAAAGAACAGGTATAAAGACGGGGCATTTATTGTTTATCAAGATGCTCTAAAATACCATTTAGAATACATTAGATTTTTATATTTGTTTTCAGGTCCGCCAGTTGAAACAGGCAATGCCATTTGCAGTTTGTGGTGCTACCACCATGCTAGAAGTGAAGGGACGCAAAGTAAGTACATTTTAAACCACAAAAATTTGATTTTGTGAAAAGACTGTAACGGTCATTCGCACATATTGCCTGCCAATGTACAATAAACGGTTCTTTTTTATTTATTTTAGGTTCGAGGAAGACTGTATCCATGGGGCGTAGTTGAAGTAGAAAATCCAGAACACTGTGATTTTATCAAACTTAGAGCAATGATGATCACGCACATGCAAGATCTACAGGATATCACGCAAAGGGAACACTATGAGAACTACAGAAGTGAGAAGTTGGCAAAAGGAGGACAAGTGCCTAAGAGAAACACGTATGTATTGTTTTTTGGGCTTCTAGTAAATTCATACTAATAAATTGCGGAAACTGGAACTACTAATTTTGATATTTTTCCGTTTCAGTATTATTGATGATAAATCACCAGTCGCTGCCGAAAAAGATAGAATATTGCAAGAGAAAGAAGCTGAATTGAAGAGAATGCAAGAGATGATAGCGCAACTGCAAGCCAAAATGCAAACTCAACAATAAGTGTGGCGGGCAATATATTTCGTAAGTCGTTTAACCTTTCCACTCCATACTTTATAGCATACAGTTATTTTGTAATTCATTGCGTTAAACTATTGAGATTATTGTAGACATCAAAAGTGAAGTTTAATTAGCAAAGTAAAGAATTACAAACGTATGTTCTTAAATGATTGGAGCAAGTTACCCAAGTATGCTGTCGACTACATATTTATCCGATGTATTGCCTTTTCCTTTTTGTTTTATTTTGCTCAGATCATATATTTTGTTTGTTATCCTTGTTCTATATATGTGACGTCTTCACTTTTTTGAGAATTTCAATTTACTTTATATTGCGTACTCCAGGAGTTTTCTTGGGTGTTTATGCAGCTGGCAAAAATGTTAAACATGATATTATTCGAATCCATTCATTCAGGAGACGTTGACAAGGGTTCCAGAATATCATATCTATTTAAGCGAACATATTCCTATTTTTTTATCCTTTAGATATCGATTTTAGTAATAAGTTTATATAAACTATTTTTTTATTATCACGTGACTTATATTGTAATAGTGTGTTATTTTCACGTAAGGTAAATATATCGTTCCATCTCGGGATATATTGCAATCTGAAAATGCTTTGTTGCGAATTAAATGAAATAAACATTAAATTGGCGAATTAAATGAAATAAACATTGAATTGGCACGCATCTTTTTCTTCGCCCGTGCGTACACATAACACAAATGAATACTAAAGAAAAGTGCTTCTTTATGGTCATCGCTTCTGTTTGGAAAATGGCAATTTTTAATTCATTCCAATAAAAAATAAGTTTGACGTGTCCGAGCATTTTTTTCTTTCATTTGTATAGGCTTTATTTAAAATTTCCACACTTTAAGTTCACACTGTATTATTTATTGGCCGTGCGCAATGCATTGCTGGACAATTACACTTCAAGGGATCGAATTATTTTTTGTCAACCAATATGTAAACATTTAGAATATATCCCAACATCTAAACAAACAGTTCTTTTTGCAGCTTTCGATAAATTGATCTAGAAATTACTGGTTTGTGTTAATCGCTGTTCGGAATTGCAGTTTAACGCGTGTGATCCAGTATAGTGCAGGGTGATTTTCTGTGAACATTTTCAAAAATGAGTGCTATTTGTTTAGAAAAATATGGAATAATGTAAGGATAACTTGGATTGGTTGGTACTTTTACAGTTATTTGTTTAAAGTATTTGTACTCGTATTACTACTATCAAAGTTTCATCAAAACAGAAGGTAAGTCGTTGATTCTGTAAGCAAAACTGCCTGTTTTGCGCTTTTTGGTAATCTAATTGTTTAGTGTGCGGATTTTTCTTGACATTGTTCAAGTAGATGAACTAAAATGTTATACAATATCGTTGATGTCGTATTCCTTTGGCAGCTTGTAATATACATGAATACAAATAATATTTATTATAAATAGTCCTGAAATACAAGATAATTATATCGCAGGAATATTACACAAGTGCGTTCAGAACAAGTATAAATGTATAATTTTCTGATTTTTCTCGTAACTTCTGTCGGTTATTATTAGAGATGCGTACCAGCTTCTAAATACAAGATAACCATGTCGGAGGAATGTTAATATGGACTCAACCTGTTATTACTACAGAAACTATTTGATTAGAAAAACACGCTATAAAAAATCAACAATTTTTATTGCGTAAAAATTATATGCACTATATGGAAACTTAGGGGTAATAATACATCATCACAATTATGAATCAATAAATAGACAATTTATAAATACTTCTATAATGATATGAACAATAACAAAAACAATTAAATAAATTTTAATATCGAACATACATCATATGTATATTGTTTAACGCCTAATAATTTGCAACTTTAGTTGTTCAGTTTTTTATATCAGCGGTAAATTGGCGCAAGAGAAAAGTTGCAATTGTTAATTTTGATATCACAGATTAACATATAACGTTGGAAATAATTAGCATAATTGAGCTAGCTACTTAAACTATGTAATGGATGATTCGGATTAAGAAATAAAAACCCATTACTAAAGGTACGACGTATTTTGATGATATGTTGGACCCTGAACCGCATAGTTTAATCTCGCTTTCCTGCAAATCAAACTCCGAATTATAATCATATTGTTAATCAACTACTTTTCCAATTACTTACATTTGCCGAGCGGCTAATGCAGCTCATATAGAACCTCCTAGGCAAATTCTCTTGGTTCATAAAACAAGGCAGACTCATATTATAATCGATCTGTTGAGGATCGGGAGATGGAGGAAACATATCATTTTGTTCTTGACATAAGTTGTTGATCACTAGGAGAATCATGTTGCTTCCACTCACGCGTTGAACAATAAATGGCCTGTAGATTGACAGCAAATTATTTCTCAAATTACTTCCATTTGTAACATCTATTACAATTACATCCTTAATCGTTTACCTTGAGCAATTTCCCATTGTTTTGTTGTATCCGCTACTTGATTCGTCTCTGGCGCTGTAATGAACTAAAGTGTAAAGATATAATTCATTGTCGCAGGGCTCTGGTTTGGTTTTTTGCATAGTTGCGGTCTCGTCGAATGCTTTATCATTAAGCCCTAGATGAAACTTGATTTAAAAACCCATCTGTATGTTATGCGTAATTACCTTCTGGTTCATAGTCGGAGTCGTTTGACTCTGATTCTTCTTCATGATCCGATACAATAGTGTGGTCGTTATGATCTGCAGGCTCATCGAATTGGTTATTGTTTGGCTGGTTCGATGGCGGATTGTAGTATATATTACCGGTAGCGGCTTCGGCAAATAAACTGAGTGTTGAAACTGCCCATTCGAGAATTCCCATTAAGTACCAGAACGGCTGAAGATAAAATAATTTAGAATAGCAGAATTGCGTAATTCACTGTATGAACACATACAGTGAGTAATTTTGAAGCGACACTTCCAGAGTCCTGCCCTTCAGGGCATAAGCCCTGATAGTCAAACATCCGATGGGCTTGATAAATGCCCTCATCGATCAGTTGGCTCATAACATCTGGTCGAATTTTCCCAAAGAAATGACCGGTCTGTTGGACGTTGTCGCTAACGATGACATAGCCATTATCATCCAATAGCAAGCAGTGAAGTTCTTCAGATTCGCAAGTCTTTTTGCAGGCTTTTTGCATATCACCGCACTTTTAAATGATAAATTATTAGATTATTGTTATTCGAGTGAATTTTTTAAAGTGATTTTTCAATAATGGGTACCGGTCATTCGGGGTAAGTCGTACTGTAGGGGCGAACTCGTTATTGTCCAATATTTTGGTCAAGATCATTTGATGCACCGCGTAAAGAAGTTAGTCCAGTCAGATTAGACTTTAAAAGGTTTGTTTTGGGCACTACTTAAATAGATGAAGGTAAAATATTATTGGATGTAGCTCAGAATATTGGGACAATAGCGTTGATTGAAAGAGTATAAAGGGTGATTCAAAATTGGCGTCATTCCTCTAGAGGTTGTCTGGCGCTGGTTAGAAAGAAATGTAAAAAAATAGTAAAATAAATTAATTGTTATTAAAAACTTAGAAATTTGCAAAAAACTATATCAGAAATACGGCAGCAATGTTTTTCAAGGTAACCTGCCTATATACTCTTTCAATCAAGGACAATAGTTTGAGCACGATTTCCGGCTGTGGAGCATTGTTTAAATAATTAGAGAGTGCATAAAACCGTTTTTTGCGCATAACTTTTGAACCGTTCATACTATTGAAAAATGTAATCCCTTTTTTTAAGTATTAAGAATACCTACAACATAAAAGACAAACTAAATTAAAATCCCTGTTTCCTTATTTACCTGTTAAAATCCCTGTTTACCTGTTTACACAAAAAAACCCCGATTTTACCGTTTTTAAATTAATTTACCTTTGCTTCAATAAATCGTACTCTTATAACTTTTATTGAACCGTTCATGATATTCAAAAATTTAATACTTTCTGCAGGTATTAAAAATACCTACAATATAAAAGACTCAAAAAACGGGAAAACCGCCGATTTTAGCGTTTTTTTTTATGTAAATTAATTTAGTTTTGCTTCAAAAAATCGTACTATAACTGTTTTTGGAGGTACACTTTATAAGTGGTATACATTTTAGCTAAACATATTTATAGACTTCTTGTTCATTCCTATTTGTTATTAAATAACGGCTCTGGTCAGTTTTTTTGAGCCGTCCGATCAACTTCTCTGAGGGTCTATACAATAAAGGAACAGTTGATTAATGAAGGGTAAATTGTTTAAACATTAAGTTTAAAATACAAGCGTCTTTTTCTTGAGAACGGATTTAAAATCTGACAAGATCCTATTTTACATAACAAATAGGAATAAATGTTGCCAAAACAGTTTTTTGAAAAACAAAGGCTTTTTTTATTCAAAACCTTRTACTTTTCCCGGCATTAGGCCATAACACTGTGTTGAATTGCGCTTTTTAGTTGTTCCCGYTCTCWAACCTAATGAGTTATAAGCCATTAATTAAAGCGGATTAAACCTTTACGAGACCCGAGACTGGAATTTTAACATCTAAAAAAAGATCCACAACATTTTTTATGTGCAATGTTTTACCACTTTSTCCAAGCAACTAKAAAAAAGAAAATTTYATCAACTYTTTCCCAGCAACGAAACTGAGTTACTGCGCCCGTGCGTTASGTTAGTGCAGCATTGCGCTAACTCCTAAAAATKTACTGTGACCTTTTCTGTAGAAACGATTGTTTGAAAATAAGGTTTTATTATTATAACGTTTCGCTTGTTCTGTTCGGAGAAATATTTTTTGGAAAAAAACTTAAAAAAATGATTAGGGTTTTGTCCAAAATTCGAAGCTGCAAAAGGTTTTCGAAAAATTTTTACAAAGCGGTTAAGGAGGCGCTTTTTCAATAAAATTTCATTCATAATTTTTCACAAAAAATACGTGAATATTGTCAGTATTATTAAGTAAAACTACAAAATAATGCGTTTTTTGCCTAGAAAGAATTGCTTAGCAAAAACTTTGTTTTTGCCACGAAACGTGGCGAATTTTTCAAATAATTTTTGGAAACTTTTGGCCTCTAGTTGTTTTTTCAAGATAATCGTAATTACTTTCGCTACCCAAACTAAATAAAATTATTTGCTTTTTGTGCGAAATTCGAAGCTGATAAGAGTTTTCTAAAATTCCCCGCAAAGCAATTAATGAGGCGAATGTTCTAACAGCATTAATTTTGTATTTTTTTGCTAAAGACCCCATGATTTTCAGAAAGTAGCAGAAAATAACGGTTTTGTTGACGCGTTTCGTTGAACACTTTCAGTTTTGTGATCGGTTTTTGCGAAAACCTTAATGTTTTCCGGAAAAAACGGAAGAAATTAATTTTCGTTTTCGTCTCCAATTCGACGCTGGAAATAGTTTTTGTAAAATTTCTACAAAGTTATAAATTTATCTTGTAATTTTTCGCGTAAAAAACCTCCAGATTGTCGGTAATTGTAAGTGAAACTACAAAATAGATCGTTTTTGAGTGGAAAATAACGCCAAGAAAAATTTCTGTCAAAACTGAAAAAAACAGAGTTTTTAACAAACTTTGCGGCCTTCAGTTGAATAGGAGTGTCGAGTTTTCCAAATAATTTGTCTTTGTGTGATTATATTTTAATTTGATTTATGTCCCAAATTCGAAGCTGGAAAAGGAATTCAAAACTTTTTACAAAGTGCTTTACTATAAAATTGTCAGTATTTTTAAGTAAAACTTTAGGAAATTGAGCGTTTACAAGAATTTTTGCTAAAACTGGAAAATTCTGAAATTTGAAGAAACTTGAACAATATTAATAAATGTAAAAACAACTAAAAAAAGTCATCAACATTTTCCTAGCAATGCAACTGGGTTGCTGTGCCGGGTGTTGCGCAGCACTGGTCCAACTCCTAAAAATTTACTGAGTTACCCAGATCTACCCGGCTAGTTTCCACCGAGGATTAAGAAAAATGGTAAATTTTATAAGGTACTGCAACTTCCGTCTCTTGTAGCGGAATATACTAATTTTGGCCTTAAATAATTGGGTTTTAGTAAAAAAAGTCATTTAATAGAGGTGAAGGACACCATGGTTCGGCAGTATAAAAATAAAATAGCTCTTATTAATTTTACGAACTACAATGAAGAAAAAGGGCTCGTAAAAATTATAAAATTCCAAAATCCACCTTACGCGATAAGAAAATACGAATAAATACTATGAAACATGGTATTCACAACAAGAAGAGAAACTTAATAAGAATAAGAATATGCCTCTTACAAGGTGCTAAGACCATTTTTAACTCTTAATAAAAGGTCGTCCGCCTTTACCCCATACAGGGGTGAATTCGGACACCCTTTATCTAAAAAAAAATTAAGGGCGAATGAAAACTGCAGTGGTTTTATTATCGAATTCGAGAAAGGAGGCACGGAAGACAAAATTGTACTTTTTATTAAGAAAACACTGAAAAAATCGTCCGACTTCGCCCCGATCGACAGTAATACATTGATTTTTTAAAGATCTGTGAATTTGATATCAGCTGCAAGTGGCTGGCTTGATTGATCATGAAGTGTTATTTCACTTGAAGAGTGAACGTTTGGGTAATTTTTCCAAACGCTGATTCGTCTATATCTAGCGAAATATTTCGTTTGCCGGACCTTATTTTTAGACCTGTAGATCGTTGATTGGTGCTGTTTTTTTGTGTTTTATTAGCAACTTACACTGATAGTTGTTTTCCTAAAAATGCTGTGTAAAGACGAATGATAGAACTGATAGCCCACAACGGCAACTGGAGCTCTTTTTCCACCGTCTTCTTTGAAAATTCCAGCACTAACAGTTACCAACGTATTGTTCGCATCACCTAAAGTAAATAACATTAGCAGTGTGATTATGAAGTAATTCGACATTTAGTTTGTTTTCACTTCATATACAGGGTGGTTTGTTAGTGCGAGAGGGTCCATTATTTCCGTTGATGTTGAACTTTCGAAAAATAGTTTCATATAAAAGTTGTTGACGCACAACGTGCGCACATTTAATATTATATCATAATATTTTATGATACAGAGTGGCTCAGAAAAGCAAGATCAAAGTGTATTTTTTTTTTAAATAGAACTACCCATTTTTCATTAGCTCATGGAATGCAGCTTGAAACGCTGCACATGCACCGTAAATTGTTTTTTTCTTACTTGCGACGTTGGGAGATTATCGCCATTTTAGTGAAATTTTGCTTAAAAACATGGTATATACAAATTAATTGTAGAAGCAAGAAAAAGCAGTTAAAGATTCAAAAAATACGTCTTTCCAATCACCACAGATCCGTTAAGAATTCTATTGAATCAAAATATCAATACATTGTACAGGGTGTTAACAATGTGGACTTAAATCCAAAACTTTTTAACTCAATATAACTTTTGTTTTTCAAATGGAAGTACCTGTATATTAATACGTCATTAGATTAAAAATTTACAAAGTTATAAATTTGCATTTACACTTTAAGCTGTGAAATCAACCGTTTTCAAATTATAATTAATTTTATTTAAAAATTTCAAAAAGTTGTTACATTTTGTAAGGTGGCTATGAAATTCAATATATTCAATATTCAATAAGTTTCAAAATTTGATGACACTTGACATAATCAATGAAGAAAAGAGCGACGTTTTATAAATGATAATGATGATTGGAAAGACGTAATTTTTTGCATTTTCAAGTGCTTTTTTTGGTTCTACAATGAATTTTTAGATACCATGTTTTTAAGCGAAATTTTGCTGAAATGGTGGCAATCTGCCAACGTCGCAAGTAAGATAAAACAATTTAAGGTGCATATGCAGCGTTTCAATCTGCATTCCATGAGCTAATGAAAAATGGGTAGTTATATTTAAAATAAATACACTTTGATCTTGCCTGGCCTTTCTGAGATAATCCGTATCATATGAAATATTTTAAAATGTGCGCACTTAGTGCGTCAACAACTTTTATATGAAACTATTTTTCGAAAGTTCAACACCAACGGAAATAATGGACTCTCTGGCACTAAAAAAGCCACCCTGTATGTAGCTTACCAGCTTCATGAGGAACTGAATAAACATAGGCGCCAGCATCTACGTATGAATGTTCTACAGCTCTTTTGTACCAAACTTCATCAATTGCCCTATTGTGTACGTGATGGAAATGTCTATGGGACATAAGATAAGATTATTGATGTCAACCATTAAATATTTTCGTCTATTTGGATCACAGGTTTTTCTTTGCGAACCAAGAGCATAAATGCTACGAAGCAATACGCAGCAATTAATATCTACAGTACTTTTGCTAGAAATTGATCGGTTAATTACTTGTGTATAGTTATACCAAAGTGAGATTAAAATGACATCAAGATGAAAATTAAATTCTGCCCGATACGAAAAGGTCGTTTTATAAACGTGCTTAGATAATTTTACTGTTTTGCTGCTTTATTATGATAACTTATACATTGTAAATGGAAATTTGGTTCACATATATTATATGTTTAATTGTACATACATACCTATTTGTTAAGTGACAAGAAAATTACTCGCTTGGACTCAATTTACATGTTCGAAACCTTGGGAAAATATTTGAAAATTTTTGGAAATCATTTAACATTATCTAAGTCATGCGTATTTTGTGGGGATGTGGTATTTTTTATTTTATATAAAACATTTCAGAAATAACGACAAACGTTTTGAAAGATTTCTTGTTTTTCCATTCATTTCCATTCATTCATTTCCATTTATGTTGTGTTATTGTAAAAATAAAAGGAATTCAAAAATTCTGAAAAAATTCAAACCCATAGGAAACTTGTAAAGTGAAAGCCAGTAGAAAATAAACTAAAATATAATATTTTTGCAATATGGTTTGATGCGCCACAATCCACATTTTGAATTATTTATTTTAAAATCTTATTAATTCTATTACAATGTTGATAAGTTTTTATTCTACCGGAGTGCTTTGCAACAAGCATTATCTGATCACAAAAATGGGACTATTAGTAACTGGAACATGTAGTTTTGAACATCTGTATATTTGCTGTTTCTAATTAATGCCAATCAGTTTTAAACAAATAATTTCATAATTTATTTAACGAATACTCACGTAGGTTCACGGTTCACACAAGATTAGACATTTTTAAAAAGTTGTGCTTTTATAAAATTGTCCAGTATAATATACGTTTTTATATATCTTGAGCCAGGAATATCATGAGCATGGAGCAGGTAAAACGAAGCTATCTATTTCAAAGACTTAGTTATATCAATAAACATTTCTATTTTCAGAACCTTTTGGAGACTAGAACTGAATAAAAGCGACTCATGTTATTCATTTGAATATTTTCCGTAATAAGCACAATTCTTCGGATGCACGAAATTCTTATAAGGACTCGAAACATGCTCGAAGGCATAATATGTCACATTCTTTAATAATTCTATAAACCTGCTGCATTCTTTACGGATTTACTCATTACTGAAATTTGCTAGTTTAGAAGTTATTACTCTCATTCAATCGAATTCGTTATATCATTGTGAAGATTTTCTTCTTCGTCAAATAGTCTCCAGAATATCATTGAAAAAAATACTTTGGATAAATATTCAAATAGTTATTAAAAATATCACTACTATGATCACTACAAGTATTTTACGGTCATAATTTATAGGTAAACGTAATTCTTTCATATAAACTTGTATTCAAAAATTCCCCAAACTACACACATAGAAATTTGTATCAGAAAATTGTTTTTTAGAAGTTATTTAGTTTTTTAGAAGTTATAGAAAATTGCTTTTTAGAAACTAAGGGAAAGCTAAATGTTCAAATGAATAATTGAGGGCAAGGCTGAGGATGATGGTGTCAGAATAAAAAAAATAGTCTTCAGAAATTTTAAATTATCGTTTTTATAAAGAAAATTATTTGATTCAACAGTTAGCATAATAATAATAATATTGAAATGCATTCAATTAATCAAAACTATCGTTTTTTTATTAAACATCAAATGCACTTGATAAAAAAAATATCAAATAATTATAATAAAATATCAGATTAAGGAGCACACGGTTGGTTATAACAGAAAAGCTCAAGATATCAGACTAGACTACAATATTTTCTTGATTTAATAGTCAACATTGTGCATGTGAATTTTAAAATATCTCCCGCAAGTAACATTTTTTACCATCGCAGAGATTGACTTCTCTAAAGAGCTCCAAAAATAAAATTTATCTGCTTTTAGGAAAGGAAATTCAAAAAAAGAGGAGCAAATTTTTATGAAATTTGATGCATATCTAGAGTTCCAAGTTAATAAACTGTGTTTTTTCTTGTTTCTCGTTTCAAATGTAAAACTTTTGAGCCGCATAAAAAAGTACACCTTTAAAACATTGCCGTATTTGTGTTTGTTGATCAAGCAATTTAAAAAAATGATATATTTGTCTTCAAAAACTGAAGAAATACTCCAAGGCCTCACAAACAGGTGGACTAAAATATGTCTTTAATGACCAAGTTTCCAGAAGAATTATGATATAATTTCTGGATCGGTTTAAAAGTACATTTACCAAAAATGGATATTTCATACTTTGTCAGTTTTAGCTGTAAGCCCACTATTTGTACTGATTTTTTCATCATTCTGTAGAACCTTGCCAAGCATACAGCTACAGTTAATTTTCCTTACCGTAAAGCGTGCCATCGATGTGTGCTAAATTGATTTTAAACTCACTTTGGAAGAACTCTACAATAATTTTGGTATAGTTTTGTAGCAACGATTTAATATTTTTGCCGTTCTTTCATCTTTTATTTATTCGCAAAATGCAGTATAGAAATTACGTGCAATTGAGTCGTAGTTTGTACCTTTCATAGATAGTGTTGTCTATGTTTTGCGGAAAAGTTTGCCATCTGGTAAGTCCACTGTGGGTAGCCATAAAAGCTACCACTATTCCATATTGTTTTATTAATTGAGCTCTGCGTGAAAATAATGCAAAATATTATTAGTGTTTTCATAAAATCGTAGGTAATTTATTACATAAATTTATAAATTAATTTTAAATAATCCCTTTTGTCTAAAATCCATTTTGTCTAAAATACTTGACGTCTAAAAAAAAGTAATTTGAAACAATTAAGTTTTTCAAAAAGTACACACACTTTTATTATTTTTTTTTAATTTTATGAAAGAATTTGTATTTATACAGGATGCCCCAAAAAAGTTATATCAATGCCAACTTTTTAAAATAGAAACCTCTCTTTTTTGTAATTTTATTCAGTTCTCTGGAGAACTTAATCATTTTTTATGTGGGTTTCCGGGAAATTGGCGTCTGAAAATCGTACGAAAAATTGCCACCCAAATTTATAAACTAATTAAAATTAAGGCTGACAGAGTTAAATTAGCGCCAAAATTGACAGCCATTGGTTTCTTCGCAATGCCCAAGCTTACGTACAACCTAATCTTGAACATTATTAACTACGTTTCCACTAATATTATCGTAATTTTCTGCCTAATTTTGGTTTGTGAGCTTTCAATGTTTCCAGCCGATTTACATAAACCTTGAAGTTTAAATAATCCCAGAAAAAGTTAGCCAAAGGTGCGCTCATGAGACTTCGGATGTCACTCTATTGGCTTTTTGTCGCCAAATGCTGCATAAAAAATTATTAGAATTTTGTGGACAACTGGATAATGACGTACAAGAGGGGTTTCTCTTTTAAAAACTGGCTCTGGTTATATCATCACTTTTTTATGACACCCTCTATAAATACAAACTAGTTCAGAAAATGCGCAATTTGAAACAAAAATTCACGGGTTCGAGCAATTTTTCGAAAAATAGACACCTTGTTTTTAAATAATAACATTGCCGCTGGCTGTATGAGTAGGTAATTACTTTAAAAAAATTATATAACTATTAATATTCTCTCGAAGAATTTAAAGAAACCTCTTGTATATATTTCGTTAAAGGTTTTATGCAGTGTGATCGTAAAGTATGGAAGAAATTAATTAAAGCCTATACAGATGAAGTTAAAAAAAATGATCGGACACTTCAAGCTTAATTTGTTAATACGTAACTTCCGAGAAAGTTATTTCTCATGCAGTAATTAATGTGTTTACAAATGACGTCGTACTTCGATTTTTTTATAATCGCAACCTGAGTATTTTAGGCTGCTATTTGAAAGGTCGAGCTGGATGTAGGACGATTAATGCTCTCATATGTCACATAACAATTTCAAATAGCCAAACATATTTCTTGGGTTCTTAAAATTTTCTTTAGAAAGCGATATTTTGCTCGGTTCTTTAATTAGTTAATTGTAGGAAGGGTGAACAAGTTGACTTTGCGTTACAATAATCGTGATAAGTACTAAGTGTAGCAGTTGATAGGCTTTGGTTGCATTTTTATTGCATTTCAAACTAAAATCGTGCGTCAAGTGGAACTCAAAGAAAGAAGAAAAAAAAGAAGTAAATAATATTATCATACTTTGTATATGTGTCCGAGCATTTTTTTCGTTCAACTGTATAGGCTTTATTTAACATTTTCCACACTTTAGGTTCACACTGTATTATTTATTTGCCGTGCGCAATGCATTGCTGGACAATTACACTTCAAGCGATCGATTTATTTTTCGTCAACACATTTGTAAACATTTAGAATAATCCCAACATATCTACGCACTGGTGGGGAGAGAGCGGGTTTAAAACCGCATAAAAAACAGTTTTTTTGCTTTCTTTCTGTAAATTGATCTAGAAATGACTGGTTAATCGCTGTTCGGAATTGCAGATTAACGTGTGCAATACAGTACATTGCAAGGTGTTTTTCTGTGAAGATTTTCAAAAATTAGTGCTATTTGTTTAGAAGAGTATGGAATATTTTGAGAAGAGTTTGGATTGGTGAACTACAGCTCTTGAAGTTTCTCCTGTAACAGAAGGTAAGTCGTTGTGCTTTATTTTTGGAAATCTAATTGTTCGGAGTGCGGATTTTACTTCGCATTGTTTCAGTCGATGAACTAAAATATTATACAATAAATTAAAATGGCCTATTTATACGTTGATGTCCTATTCCATTGGCAGCATGTAATAAACATTAGTACAAATAATATTCACCATGAATAGTCCTGAAATACAAGATAATAATGTGGGGGAATATTACACAAGTGCGTTTAGTACAAGTATACATGCAGAATTTTCTGATTTTCCTCCCGGAGCTTGTTCGGTTATTATTATATTATTATTATATCGTACTACCTTCATACCTTATACAAATTCGAATTTCTCCTTAATTAATTTGTTTCTGCGGAGCAGTTCAGTTCAATTCTCCAAACGCTAATTTGGCTATACAATGATTCAGTGCGAACTTTTTTTCAATTTCAAAATCATCCTTAGTTTAGAATTTTATTAGATTATTATTTGATTACTCCAATCTGACAAATTGACAATTCTTTAATTTAATAATTGCATGTAAAAGTTGCATATATACATTGAGATATCATATGTATGCTCTCAAACTTTTGTGTGTTTAATGTGGGAATTGTCGAAAGCCTTTGTTGGCGACAATTTTCCGAAATTCGCGTAGGTATGGCCATTTTGATGAAATATTGTAACAGTTTCTTTTCAGCTAAATTTGTGAATCGATGTGATGCTCACCTTTTCTGCATAATCAGATTATTTTAGGTAATTTTAGACAGGAAGAAAAATGTTCGCAAAATAAAAAGTCGCGTTTGTGTAAAGGTATGCACAAAATATTATCATAAACTGTTCTTACCTATAATTACGACACCTTTTTTTAATCAATTTTAATTTTTTGAGTCATTATCATGGCGTAACATTATGCCCAGGCAACATGAATTTCAAAATTCAAAGGACAAGTTTTACGATTCCAAACCCGGCACTTGGTTCCTAATGAATATTGCTCAAAAATTATTATTTTTATCTAGTTTTCATTTATTTTTTATTACTTAAGTATTTTTTTTTAAATAATTAACTGGACTAATGAATAAAAATACTAGTTTACAATTAGTATATGATTTTCAGTCTAATTCCACTTGTTGCAATTAATTCTTTACAAACTTTTAATTTTAAGGATTTTTATGAAGAAAATTTAGGCCCAAAAATTTATTTAAAAAAGCAACAGATTTTTGAATGAATCATAAATAATATTGGCAAAATTTGAATTGTTCGAATCGTCAATAAAACCCAAAGTGCTGCGTTTTAAAATTTGGGCTTAACAATGTTACTAAAGAAATTTTGTTTGTTATAAACATGATCTGTCCGGTAGTTTCTAGGGAAATAATCGAAAAATATAAACCTTTTGTGCGAATTCAACCCAATTTCATATAACATTTTTATATAATATAATAGTTTGTGCTGAAGGGTATCAGGCTAGATATATCAAAATGAGAGGCGATCGTATATACAAGTTCCGCTTGATAGAACTATGATATGTAAGAAATTCCGGGTTTTACTTGGTATTTTATACGCAACTTTTTAAAATTTCTTTTATTTGTGTCAATCCGAGGTGAAGGACTGAAATATGTCCGGATAGTATGCGATGGTTAATTATGGCTATTGAGTTTGTTTCTAAACATGTTGCGTAAAACTTGCTATTTATTATTTTAATTAAAATAGATTTTTCCTCGGAGAATACTGTTCGTATTGTAGGAACTCAAAACAGTTTCCTCGGGGTTATTTTGACAAAGTTTTGTAAAAAACGAAGCAATGAATTGATTTATTTTTATTGCATATCATGATTTAATCCCAAGGTAATCTCATCCTCAAATGCAATAAAAAATCATACGTTTCTTGACATTATCACTGCTTTATACATTTATTCTGGGAACCACCTGAGCAAAACAAGTAATTGATCAAAGAAATTAAATTAGCATTAATGACTAATACAAAAACATTTCTCTGTCTTATCGAGGAATGTTATATACTGTACCTGGATATCAGAGCCATCAATATAGACATAGGTCTTATATAATAAAAACAAGTTATTAGTGCAGTATTAAACAAATATGTGCAAAGATACATGGTTTATGAACTGTCTAGAAACACTAAGTAAATATGAATCATGCCATCTTATTACAAATTCTACAAACTCTTCCACTAAGATATAGACCCTAAAAGTAAACTGCTGTAAGTCGCCCCTTTTCTGAACTTTTTATTACTTGCTACCTATATTTTAATATGAAATATTTTTGTCTTGGGAATTCGTCCTCTCCGTTTCATTTGAATTTTTGGACGCTAAAAATCTTTATTTATAGTTTAATAGGTTTTTAACATGACTGATACCAAGCCCCTTAAAATAGTGCCTAATTCTCATAATTTTGACCATCAAACAATTTTTAAATATTTTTACCATTTCCCTGAAAACCCCTATTATTTTAGATCAATTTTTAATTAAATTAAACCTTGTCGAATGCGAAATGAATAAATGATAATGATGAATATATCAGACCACAAGTAGCCCATGTTAAACACAGTTGTGAAGTTTTTAATTAAAGATCTAAATTATTAATTCTTCAGTTCGCTTCTGATGAGCTTTAATTAAATTAAAGTTTTGTTTTATTAAAAAACTTATTACATATAGAAAACTTTCTATGTGTAATAAGAACCTAACTAGATTTCTTAGTTTAAGCCTCTAGCTATCTAAAAGTAGTTTTCTTGCGTCTTTATCATACAAATTGTTCATATGAATGTGTAAGAGCTGGCCGGTCCCTGGCGAACTCGAACATCAAAATGAGTTTCAAAGACACTATTTGAAGACCAAAATTTCAAAGTAATTTAATTAAAACTGATTTACGGCCGCGTCATTTACGGTCTATACCTGGGTATAGAGTGTTTTTTTTCTGAAAATTTGTTATTTGATTTGAACACCTTGTGTATATAAATAATTTGTGCATAATAGGTGGGAATTTTCAAAGTGCTTGCCATTCATAAAATTTCGTTAATAAAAAATTCCAACAAACTTAAGGTAATTATAGTATTGTTTTTGAAATGCAACGCATGTACTTGAAAAGTTTTACTTTCAGACTGGTTTACGGTTTGAGATCTTGGCTATAACAGTTTCTATATTCGACATTAGTGTTTCTATGGTTCATCTGGTCAAATCAGCAAATAAACAAAAAGTTTAATAAACACTCACCCCTTATCTTCTTTAGTAGTGGTTGTGATGTTTTCACTAAACCACACTGTAGTTTTTGCATCAGCTACCACTTTAGTGATCAACTTACGGTCACCTAAAAGAATTAAATGGTTTCAAAATATTTAATTTCTATAAATCCGAATTGGACAAATAATAGTTAAGAAAAATATATGTGAAACCTGATAAAATTTACAATAGTTCAGTTTTTAACCGTTTTTAATAGTTGAATTTTTAAATTTATTTACTTATGTTTTGTCCCAAATTGGAGCAATAATTTTTATACAATTATATTATTTCTTATATCATGTCAAAAACTTACACTCTCGAGACCATTTCCATCCAGGCCGGTCCATTTTCTTTAGGAAATACAAAAATTCTTCCTCTGCTGTTTCAAAGTAATGCTTGTCATCTAGGTCTTTGCAGTAGTGCCTAAGAAACACTTCTATTAATCAATGAGAAGGTAATATTATATAAAAGCAAAAAAAATCTAAATATATTTCTCTTTATTAATTATTTTATACAAAATGTTTAGAAAGTATCCAGGAAAAGTTAAAATTTATGCAACTGTGGGATAGTAAACGTTTTGGAGAATTTAATTGCAACTAATAAAACTGCTTATTAAAAAGTTTATTATACTGTTTTATGTGGAAAAAAATTACCGAATAAATTATTATGACTAGGTACTGATAAGTTTAAGAACTCTTCAAACACCATAGTCAGATAAAAAATTGAATAAATTTACTTAAATACTGATATTTAACAAAACTTTCCGTGTAAGCTGTGGACAATAAAAATAGACTTTTCAAATAAACAAATTAAATCAAGGCATAAATATAATAATCCACCTAAGTATAATTAATAACGTTTGTGACAAAAATAACAGATATTTTTTGAATTTCCCTTAAAGAAAAAAATTAAGTTTTAACACCCCAAACTAATAATTGACACTAAAACAATGTATATTACAAATGCGATCAAAATTGTTTTCTGATATTACATATAGTAATAAACGATCAGGTTCACCAAGACCAATTAAATAAATAGTCTTTCATAAAATTCTATAAACTTTATTGAAATTCAAATGCATTGAAGTAAATTAAAATAAGATCTAATCTAATAATGGAACCGGAAATATACAAATGCTTAAACATCAATTACATTCAGTTGTAGCTATGAAATAAAATTCAAATGCTATTGATTTGGTTGCTATTCTTCATCATTTCTCATATCATGCGTGTTTATAAGATAAATCATCTATCTACTTGGTTGATTAATTCTTGCAATTTAGCTAGCTACTATTTAGTATTGATATTGAAACTTACCATTCGGGATGGATAGCCCAATTGCCATTAAAAAATTGAGCTAGAGTGTGTGGCCCTTTATCGTTGGACCTTAGCCTGTGAATATCATTTTCTACAGAAGGTAACACCCCATAGAAGCCATATTTATCAGGTAACACAATAACTAAACTAAACGGTGTGTCATTGATTCCTCTGTAGTAATAATAACGGTTACTTATATGGATGCGTTTCTGAAATTATTTTTTCGGAATTAGTTAAAGTAGACGAATGTTTACGAATAATCGTGCCAATTTTTGAACTTACAATGTCATCTAAATGGCTCTTGACCCTCAGCGTTATATTTCCTTTTTTCTGCATAATAATTTTCTTTCGCAAGTCCCGTATTTCTTCATTAAATCTTCTAGGCTCACTGTCGTCATCGAGTATTTCAACCTCCATGAAATCTACCCGATTGTACGCCGGTTTCAATATACCTTGGTACTAGAAATTCACATAAAGAGGGTTTATTTTGGTAAAATCTAATTTAAACTTGCGTAGTTGTAATAATTGAACTCAGACAGTCTGTAACTGTTTCGTTATTTAAAACGACATTATTTTACTATTGTTCATGCGAAATAATATCTACTAAATCTAGATTTTTTGCAGCAAATATCATTAACCATCATTTTTATTGTAAGATTTATAGACTGTTTGGCAGCATCTATGTTCTTATTATATTATATTTCTAAAACTTGTTATACAAATGTACTTTTTCTAATCTAGAGATTAACTTTTCGCATTTAATTCCAAAGTTTGACAAAATAAATCTACTCTAAAGTAGTGCATCCAATACAGCTTTAACCTCACCAAAATGAAGATCAATAATTGCTATTTGAGAAAGAAAATTACAATTTTTGTAGCCAAATAAATTATGATGGTATTCTACAATTTAATGCATAACTGGGTTAATGATCCAAGATATTGGATATAGTTAGAATATAGTCGAAATTTGAGATTTATCTTGGGTACTTCAGTTTTGTTTTCGTTCTCTCACTTTAATTTTTGTATATGCATTTATTGTCTATTTTTTTGGTCAGATTCAATGTGATTCAAATTTTTCATATAAAATTAATTAGTGAACTCATGTCACTTATTTTATTATTTGAATAATATTTTCTTTTGTGGTATTGAATTATTTGCCTTATTGTAGTTTTTTAGGCTGTTTGTTGTTTGAGCGCTTTCATCTGCTGACTTACTTTGCTATTTTTTCTATACTTATATTTTCTTGTATGTTATTACTTACATTATAGGTTTCAACGCGTATAAATACACGCAAAAAAGCAATCTCTCCTTACGCTACTAAAATTGAGGAATTTTCTCAATTGTACAGCAGATACGTAAATAGAATAATGTGTTTATTAGAACTCTGTTTCTTTTACGTACTTTGTGTGTAAAAGATACATTTTCTGGTATTTAAACTTACCACAGGTCTAAGGTCCGGATGAGTCAAAATATAGCCATTATTTGTGACAATAAAACCATAACCGTTTACACCCAACTGAAATAAATTAACATTGATTATAATGAAATTTATCAAATTTAATTAATTTTACAAAAGTTGAAATATGACGAAATTACTTACTCTGTGTGGAAGCATTAATCTTTGTATATATTCTATTGGAACATCAGTACCAGCTACGCCTAATAAATTTGCCACTCTCTCCTAAAAACCATCGAAATAGTCAATTTAACAGATACGATTTTGATTTGCCATAACTTCACGTTCGTTAGGCTCCTGTTAGCTGTTTCGGGTTAGTTATTAAAGGATATTTAAATTTTTTGAAAATTGTGGTTCTGAAAATATTTATTATCTCTTTTATCGGTTTTTTTAATTTTATCTGTATCTAAAATATCTGTAACTCTCAACCGCTGTTTTGTGCGTCATTTTCAAGTTTATATCGACAGTAGCTCAAACAGTTAGCGCCTTTGCAGTGAAAAATGCAAATAGCTGTGGTTTAGTGAAAATTTTCATCAGTTTGGTAATTGAACCTGTAACTAAACCAAAGCTTTCCGATAAAAGCGATTTAGTTTGTCTTAGTAGATTAGATATAGAATAAATTAGATATTACTCAAAATATAGTTGATTTATCGGTTTTGTGAGATGCAAATTATAAATAATTTCATCAACATTGTTGATATTTAGTTTCAATTCTGGAAACGTGTAAATTGAATCCCCTGCTCCGAAGAAGTTTTTTTAAGAAATTATCGTAATATCAGCATTTGGTTGCCCAAATTAACATGCGCAGCGTACACAGAGATGAAATATTTAGTAGTTCACACTTGATCTTAAAAATTGCTAATATATGTAGAATCATTTAAGGATTTGGGTACGAAATATAAAAAATAGTTAATTATATATACACACATATAATAATTTTAAAATGATACAGTTAAGAAATTGGCAATAATTTCATTATATTTAAGTTACATTAATTAGTTGATCTGCCATTTAGTGAAAATAAAGATCACTCTTTAAGTGTGATTTGATTTGAACTTGAGAAGTCAAGAGCTTTAAAGGGACAAGCATTCTCACTTAGTTAAGAAAATTAGAAATAATTTCTATTGAACTTTCGTTAATTGTATTTGCCGCTGCAAAAGTGAATATTTCTGGACATGTTTATCTGCTATATTAAGTTGGGAAATTTTATTAAGACTGAAAAACGAGAAATAAATAAATAATGAATAACCTTTTATTAATATCGGTAAACTGGTGAAAAGCAAGCATATTATTAATTTGTATTGCAGTAAAGATTCAAAATTACTGCCAATAAATCGACAATTCACATATTTGATGTAGCAAAACCTGAAAGTAAATATATATTTTCGATTCTAGTTGCATCATTACTTTGCCATCATTGTGGCAAAAAGTTTCAAATGGTTTATAAAACAATTCGTTTCCTTACGATTTTGGACCGGTTTTTAGAAAATTTTACAAATATTCTGAATATTTGTATGAACTGAATTCAAATATAATAAGCTGTTGGTTGAATATTTTTGTAGATATGTTGCCACTTTCTAGCTAAGTATTTCACTTTAATATTACCATATAAAAAGTATAACTTATCAAAAGTAGAACTGAAAGTGGAAAATTTGGCAAATTTTCTTTTATTTGATTTGAATATCCACACGCCAGATTACCTAACATTATCATTTGACTTTAAGTAAGTTTAAAGTAACAATATTCATTAGTCCTACATTCAGAAAGCACTAAGTTAATTTGGAATAAATTTATGTTACAGTAAAGCAGCACAAACAGCTCTACTTCGCAAGTTTTGTATCCTAATATAATTTACGTATTTCTAAGACATATTGCCAATTAACAAATAGTTCAATCGCCTATTCTAGTTCTAAAAAACTCTATGCTCTACTGGACTCTATTCAGTGGTCTATACCTAAGTGTTTTATCATAAACGGCTAAAAACTCCATAAAAATACTCTACTCTGGACTGGAAAACGGGGCCACTGCTAAATATCACGCTTGCTGGCCTAAAATTCGTCTAGAATCTCTAATAATTAACACTGGCCTAATAGCGATTTTCATAGATTACCTCTCTGGTGACCGTTATCCATACTGCTTCGTTTATTTGCTTTTTTTCGGTTATATTCTGCAGATATATTTGAAGAAATTGTTAACTATAGATAATGCAGAGTAAGGAATTTGCCGTCGTTTTTACTTTTTTTCTATATTGGGCCATTAAAAGAATAAGGTCTTTGGCAAATTCCTTATGACACTTCAAATATTATCTAGTGTAAATTCAAGTAGTCAGTAACTAATTTACCTGACGGGGTTTTTTGTCATATACTGGTAATGACACGGAAGTCATCAGGTTGTAAGTTTGAGTCTCTCCATAATGGTCTTGTTTCTGGAACGGGAATTTATTTACAGTATACTTAAAAAAATTTTTTTTATAATTGTTGATATCGACAAGCATACAAGGAATATGAGAAACATTCTTGAATTAGGTGTCTAGTTCTAGGAGGTCTAGTAAAAGTGCATTGAAGCTTTTTCATGCAAGCTTTGAATATTTAAAAAATTGTTTTTAAATATTCAACAGTACATTTTTATGGCATTTCAATTTTAATAATTTTTATGAATGAGAACTTCAATTCTGGACTCAAAATCACCTACTAACAGTAGCACGATATACAGTAAGGTTGGAACAAATTCACCTAAAATTCAGCGTTTTGTTTTTCTTTGGGGACTTCTACTTGCATTTTTGAAAGATATATTTCTGACGGTTATTTTATTTATACAGATAATTTGATTATACAAAATCATTTGATAAGCTCAATATTTTAGTCAAAATAAATATGATTCTAAGGATAACCGGATTCTTAAGACAAACAATATTTTACCATTAATTTTTATCGGTATAATTTCTAAAAAATTTAATGTAAATTTAGCAACACAGAATTGTGCGTTTATTTACTAATTTTTTTTTGATTATCGGATTTTTGTTTGACAACGATTATTTTAGTCAAAAATAAAATTATTTTACGGTGAAAATGTAAATTAAAAAAAATAGCTATGTAAAAGAGGAGTAATGCATAGAAATATTATAGGAGGACATAACAGTAGAAGTTATTTAGTTAAGTTATTTTGATAATTAGTAAAGTCTTTATCAGCAGAAAAGAAAGTTACAAAGCTAAGAATCTCACAGCTCCCTAAAACACACAAATGAAATATATTGCTTCATTCACAAGAATAGCACGCAGAATCAACTGGACAAGTAATTTTAGGAAAGTTAGTGCGTAAAGCCTCCGCCCAAAAATATTAACAAAAGAACAAATGAGGACCCCGCGAGTAAAATCAGCAAAACTGGAGCAGAGTATTTCCCTTTCGTCCGCGTTTTCCTAATTTATTTAAAAATATTTTAGTTATTTTGGTCACAAATTTAACTTTGAACTGATGAAACAATTTCCAAGCAATTAGCATTTTTTTTTAGTTTATTGACCGAAAAACATGGCATATGTCCGGCCTTGCGTACAATTCTATTGATTAATTTGAAAGTTTGCGTTTTAAAAACAATTTATTTTCAAATTATTACAAACGATAGATTCTAGTTGTAACCGAACCTTAACTAAGACTTATATCTCGTCGACCGCAAATCTTTAGAATGAATATCTATAGACTAAAGACTATCTGAGATTGAATTGTCGTTTCTGCTGTGGCTTGTTTTATAAGTTCAGTTTCTTGACCGATATTGGCTAATTGCAGGATGGTTGATTTTTCTTAGGAATTCGGTCTGGGCAGTGGTGAAGAAAAAGAAAAACTTTTTTAGCTACCAAGCCTTCGGCAATTTATTGTCGCTTTCCTCAGGGTGCTAATTGTTTCTCGATAAGAAGGCTGGGAACTCTCCAGAATATTTCGTAAAATTAAATATTTCATGAAGCTGTACAAAAAAATGATATGAAATATTCTGAAGGGTTCCCGGCCTTCTTATCAACAATAAATTGCCGAAAGCTTGATGGCTAAAAAGTTTTTCCTTTGCTTCACCACTGCCCAGACCGAATTCCCAAGAAAAATCAACCATCCTACTTCTTTTATAGTTAAATTATGCTGATCCTAGCAGAAACGATACTACGTCTTATTTTATAAGAATAGTCCATATAATTGTACACATGAAATGAAACGTACACATTTTTCCAAATACAAACCAACGTATTAAATGATTTTAAATAAATGTGTTTTGTATATTCATTCAGTGCTCGTATTAAACTTCTGTTTAGTTTTTTTCACAGGGGTTGCAAACTCAAACTCGAAAAACTCGTAACTAAAAGTGCTTAGATAATAGTAGATACACAAAAATAAACAAAATTATTTCCCTTTGATGCTTCGTAAAAATAAGTGGATAAAAATAAAGTTCACGTTAGAAAACTCCATTTCCTTAATTTGATTGATGAAAATTCGGCTTGAATAAATGCCTTTAGAAATGTTATAAAATATCGAAATATTAATTAATAATATGTACTTATATCAAAATAAATATGTGAGATAACTTCTTGAAATCGGGTTTCAATGAAATATTTCAGAAATTACACCTATTTAAAAGATGATTAACGCATGAATAAAAACGAAAACAGACAGCTTATATTTCAACCATTAAGCTACGATTAAAACCAAATATATCATTGAATTAAAGCATGCATACGATGGATATTAGATTTATATTCCCAAAATTCAAAAATAAAAATTCGTTTTCGTATAAGTATTTTTAAGCTTATGCATTACATTTTCAAATATGGATACAAATATTTAGAAACCATTGAAATTTAAAGAGAAAGTAAATTGGATCATGAAAATATGACACATCTTGTTGCACAGGAGCTCTCCATTAATAATCGCCAAACAATCTTCATTAACTTCAGGAATTTAATGAAGAGGAATAACGAGAAGTACATTGAATTATTTCTTGCATGACAGAAAGAAAACAAAATTCTGTTTCAATGATTCGATAAAGCAGCAACATTAATATTAAATATATTTTGATTCAAATTCCTTCAAACAACAAAAACTTCGTAGGCTTACCAGTTTCTGTTGATGAACAAACTTCTTATCGATCTCATTTGGAGACATCAAATCCTTGTATTTACTAAATATGAGATATCTATCTCGCTGAGTAAATCTTTGTCTATTAACCCACAACCAGTTGGTCAGTTTCGGGTCGGTAACGTCCGCGTATACTGGTGACCATGCTGGATTTGGCTTTTGGTTAGCATTTAGTACCATTGGTCGTGCCATTACTGGAATGTAGTGCAGAACTTCTTCGCGCACTTCTGCATATGTGCTCAGATGAACGTAGTAGCCTAAATATAGACGGATTTTCAATATATTATTATACTTTAAAAGTAGTCCACTCGTTTTGCCACGAACTGTATTCTACTCACCTTGATTGGCGCAAGCCATCCACTTAACATCCCTTGGATCGCTCACCTCTCGTCCCACAAGATAGGTAAATAATCTCACAGTTACGACTGGAAGATTGTCCCAATTGTACTTTTCGAAAACATCTTTGTAATTATCTTGTGATCCGTCCGTTATCAACATTATTGCTTGATTACAATTAGCTCCTAGAACAAATTTTCATTTATAGTTTGGTTTTTCTTTTTTTTTTAGCTTAAATAATCCTTACCCAGCTTTGACTCGCGATATTCCGCCAGAATTTCAAAAGCTGTTGCCAGAGCTAATGTAAAATTTGCGATTTGTTCTGTTTTGAAATCGCTCATGCTTTCTTTGAGTATTCGGATGTTGCCTAGATTTGCCTAAAAGTCGACGCAATTTGCTATTTATTTGCAAAACCAACGTCTATTCTCACTGCATATATAAACAATTTGAATTGTATTCTTTGAAGACCGACTTGTGTGAAATGCACGTTGATGGCAGTTTATAAACCTTGCACTTTATTGTTTCAGCGTTTGTTATTAAGTTTACAAAGAAATTTATCTACCTACTATGAAAATATCTTTGCTTTGAATTCCATTTGATTAATGCGGCTAATCTGTCTGTTATGTATTGAAAAACGCAATAAAATAGGTATTTGCATAGGATATTCCGAGTTAACTCAATAGTTTTTGCAATGTTTTGAAATATATTTTGTTACTATTTGTATAAATGTTGTTACAAAACCCTTTAAGTTTGTTGTGTTCACGAGATCAAGTGTGAAAGTAGAAAGGCAAAAAGAAAATAAGCAGTTTATATAATCAACTTATTGATTTCTTCTGTAAAGTCTTCTTTTTTCTTCTGCAGTATTTTTTTCTAAACAAAAATTATCTAGTTTTTCTATTTTCGTGCAGCTTCACTCAAAGAGTTTTGTAAAAATTACATTATGATCTTTTTTTAAAATTAATTAATTAGTAATAAAATGCCTTATTGATATAGTTAAAAGTTCAGATTTAAGCACAATAACGCATTCGAAATTTCATGAATTTGCAACATTTGCATGCATTCAACATGCTTGCCACGAATCTAGTTCTCAAAAGATAAACTAAATAATAATTAAGTTAACTTCTAAAGTCCCTCTAAATATAAACATTCAGTAATTTGATGATTGGTTCGCTAATTATTTGTTTTTTGCTGGCTGATAGATATTAATTGAATATGAGTTTATATGTATGTAAAGTCCAATAAATTAGCTTCAATTCCATTAAAAATATTCGGTCTATAAACTTGAATAAATTACTGTTTATCTAGGAAAGCAGTAGTTAAGGATAGCAAATATCTTTTTGCGAGTAATATAAAGAAGACTAGTCAAATCATTTTTCATTGATAACAGGTAAAGTTTAAAATTTAAAGTTAGAAAGAAGCATGAATTGAAATCACAGAAATTTTAGCAAATATCTAAATACATTCGTTCAAGGTAAAAAATTTTCACTACGTTTCACATATAAATTCTCATTATTGTCGGATGTTTCAAGGTATCATACAGGGTGGCCCAGGTTAAGCGG